>NW_026712264.1:0-406664 GCF_030504385.1 Musca domestica
ATAAAATAAGAAGTGTCCTTACTGTCTAATGAAATTGTTTATTATAATCCACGATTAAAGTATCTTATTCCCTAATCCTCAACCGGACAAAACATGTTATCAGAAAAAAACGTCTTTTAAGATTTTCTATAAATATCATCGATTATATCTCCTAGAGGTCCTTTAACCATCTTCTCTATTACAACTCTAGGAGACTGTTAAAATCTATTTAAAAATCGATTATTGAATCTTTGAAAGTCCTTTACAGGGTGAGATTAAAAAACTGTAACCAACTTCAGTTTGCCACTCGTCCGACAGCTGTTAAAATTATTCCAGTGACAGCTCATTATATTGTTTACAAGCATACAAAAGCATTTTGGTGAGAATTCCAGAAAAAAAGTTATTCGTGATGGAATTCAAGCGTGATAGTGTGATTTTTTTATATTTGGCTGGAAAACCACAAGTGGCTATCGTTAGAGTTCTCCAGCATTTAAATGTTAATAAATCTTTTGTGTCTCGGACCATCGGTCGTTACCGTGATACTGTTAGCGTAGACCGACGTCAAGGAAGTATACGGAAAAAAACAACCACATTAGCAGAAAGAGTTCGAAAATTAAAGAAGCGACTTGATCGAAACCCTCGTCGCAGTGGCCGAAAAATGGCTCGTGAGGGTACGCAAACATTTTGGTCGCAGACCTTGGACATTCCAACAGGACTCAGCACCATCGCACTCAGCACGTACCACCCAAAAATCTTTACAGAATGAGGTTCCTCGCTTCATTTCCAGCGCACAATGATACCAATCTGTTGGACTATTGTGTCTGGAGTATTTTGGAAAGAAAGGTTGACACTAAAAAATACCAAAGTGTCGATCACGTCAAGCAAGCGCTTCGCCGGGAATGGGTCAAATACCGCAAAGCAATATTCGGGCAGCGTGTGACGGTTTCATTGATCTTTGGAGTCCATAATTCGTGTCATAGGTGACCAATTCAAACAAATCGGAACTTATTCTAAAATTTGATGCTATTTCCGACATTTTTTGCTTTAATTCAATAAAATTAAAAAAAAAAAAATTAAAATTATGGCGTTTGACTTTTTTTATTTTTTTATGTCTCACCCTGTATGTTAAAGACTATAAAGGTCCTTAAAAATTCTATAACCCAAACCGATTCTAATTTAAAATCTGTTATTTTAGCCCTGTCACTTTCTTTTAGTTTTGTTATTGTTGGGAAGGTATACTTTAAATTTTAAACAAAAAATTTCTCAAAAAATATTTATTTTGGCCATTCAAAATAATATTCGGAGAAGTCTTGAAAAAATAGGCTTAAACAAACCAAGATTGTACTTCTTGTTTTCCTAGCAAAAAAATGGTTTTAAAAATCCGCTATTATAACTCAAAGAATAGACTTTGAAGAAAATTGCACAACCATCTCAAGTATTTATTGTTAACATTTATGAAAAGTTTAAAATATTATAATTTGTCACCTTGGTAGATTCTTTTGTTCACTCAGTCTTTACACGTTTTTCTTCCCGAAAACCATTCAACCGATTTGCATTTGGTGTATATACGGCAATTTTCCATCGACTAACAATTAAAATTCCTTAATACTAATTACTATTAAATATTAATTACAACTCAGTGCATTTTTTATAAAATACACACCCATAGGAAATTCTTGACCCTATTCTCATCCCAAAACCGGTGATAATCTGAAATGCACAATCTGTTCCAGCAGTCATTTGATAACGTCAAATAATTATTCTAAAATCGTATCATCCGACTGTTAATATTGAATATTTAGCTGAGCGGGGCATTGTTAGAATAAAATATAAGACGACGATTTGCTGATCGGAAGATTGGTTACCAAGGCGTGAGCGCAGCGATTTCCATTGGATTTCTTTATGAAAACATCTGTTGACAAAAAAAATGGTGTCTATTCCTGGAAATGCAGTGGAAGTTTATCAGATTTCACATGGAGAAGAAGAGCCAAAAATTATATTATTTTAGTGGCTATCACTTGGTGATACCTATGTTTATGTGATTTTATGCAAATGACAAACAAGTTCATAAAAATCATATTAGCATAAGTATGGTCAGAGGCCAATAATGATATTTCGTGGTATTCTTGCTTTTCGCATGAATTGTTGGTTGGGGACTTTTGCACTCATCTGCCAAAAAAAAAAATCCCCCATTATTGAGGTTAACTCAAAAGAGTAATAAACAAAAAAATCAATGTTAAAATAACACGTGACAGAAGCGAATTAATTTTTTTTTTTTAATTTCTTTATTTGGTCAAAATCTTTAGTGATCCAAAATATGAGTTTAAGACGCTTGAAAACATAGGTGATATTCGTTTATGTTCGACATACTATAACAGAAAAGAAACATTTGTAACAATATTTCAAAAAAATATATAGAAGCTCCGATTTATGTTTGGCCAGCATAAACAATTATTGAACCGATTTCTGTATAATTCAGCGATTTTTTTTTTTGCTCCAAATTCGTTACGCACCCCAAATTTGTAATCGATCAATGGATATGTGCATTCAAAAACGAATTTTTTTTTGGAAGCACATCCGACTATGATGCTATATCCCCGTTACCAAGAGTAATTAAAAAAAAAATATGTAGCCTATGTTATTTTCAGGCTATGCTGTAGTATATTTGAAAATTTTCAGGAAAGTCTGTTCAGCAGTTTTTAAGTCTATAAGTTACAAACAAACAATCAAACGTACAAACATTATTCTCCATTAATGAATATAGATTATAGTCATAGAAAAAGAAATCAGAGATATACAGGGTGAGATGAAATAACTGCAACCAACTTCAGACTGCTGTCATTTCTAAGCCACTCGTCTGACAACTCATTATATTGTTTACAAGCGTACAAAAGCATTTTGGTGAGAATTCTCCAGAAAAAAGTGATGGAATTCAAGCGTGATAGTGTAATTTCTTTATATTTGGCTGGAAAGTCACAAGTGGCTATCGTTAGAGCACTCCAGCATTTAAATGTGAATGTGTCTCGTACCATCGCTGGTTACCGTAATACTGGTAGGGTAGCCCGACGTCAAGGAAGTGGACGGAAGAAAACAGCAACATCAGCAGAAATGGTTCGAAAAGTAAAGAAGCGACTTGATCGAAACTCGCGTCGCAGTGCCCGAAAAATGGCTCGTGAGCTGAACATATCGCAATATTCCATTCGGCAAATATTGAAAAATGAGATCGGGGTAAAGCAATTGAAATTCCAAAAAGTGCAAGAACTTATGCCGCAACAGAAAGAAACTAGGCTCAAAAGAGCTAAAGAGTTGCTTCGCTTGGTGGTCGCCGAAAGTGGTGAACTGACGAATTTGGTTTTCTCCGATGAGAAAACATTCGTTCTCCAGCAGTTTGTAAACAAACAAAATGATCGTATTTACTTGCCAAAGAGATCAGCTGAAAATGTGCACCTTCGGTTGGCCACCAGAACTCAAGCACCGGCAATGGTGATGGTGTGAGCAGCCATAACAGCCGATGGTCGATCTTCGCTCGTATTAATCGATTAATTAAATGCCGAATAAAAGCCTTGGGAACGCAAACATTTGGCCTCAGACCTTGGGCCAACACCAACAGGACTCAGCACCATCGCACTCAGCACGCGTCACCCACGAATGGTTACAAAATGAGGTTTCCCTCTTAATTTCCAGCGCACAATGACCACCAAAGTCTCTGGATACCAATCTGTTGGACTATTGTGTCTGGAGTATTTTGGAAAGCAAGGTTGGTACTAAAAAATACCAAAGTGTTGATCACCTCAAGCAAGCGCTTCGTCGGTAATGGAAAAAAAAAAACCGAAGAGCAACATTCGGGCAGCGTGTGACGGTTTTATTGGCCGTTTGAAGGCCATATTTCGTGCCAAGGGTGACCAATTCAAACAAATCTAAACTTATTCTAAAATTTGATGCTATTTCCGACATTTTTCGCTTAGAAATAAAATTAAACCAGTAAAGAAAGTCTTAAAGTCGGCCGGGGCCGTCTTTATGATACCCTACACCACTTTGCTAACTTAGTAGAGCTCCGCATAACAATTAAAATTCATACACGCTATGATTATAATATAAAGTTCAAAGGACTAAATATGCCGAAGCATTTGTATCTTTTAAATTCGGACTTGTATTGCCAATTGGTGCACAATTAATTTGAAATCGGATAAAAATATATATGGGAGTTATATCTTTATTTGGCATCTTTGTTTCTAAGGTTGTAAAAAACCTCTTCTCATAATATTTCCAATTATCGGAGTAGAGTCCATCTTGGTCTTGACCACATTCATCAATTGATTTGGCTAAAAAATTGTATTTACGCTACTGGGATAGAAAATCGTCTTACAGATAATTGTCCACATAGTCATTTTTTTGAATATAGTTCCCATATTGCTGTACCCCCATATCCACTTTCCCAACCAATGTTTGGTCAGAAAAGAAAATTTGGTATCATAAAATTTTGCAAAGATATTTCTGAGCTGTATTTGAAATATTTCCCTGAATATCGTTGTTACGGAGTGCATATTACGGCTGTGGGTAACAAATATAACAAATCGGATGAACAGTATATATGGGAGCTATAGCTATATCTGAACCGATCTTCACCAAATTTGACATACTAGCTTCTGGACTCAATTCGGTCGTAAGTGCCAAATTTCATCCAATTTTGGTAAATATTAGACTTTTGGTGCACAATAAAAGGTAAATCGGACGAAGTTATATATGGGAGCTATATCCAAATCTGAACCGATCTCGATAAAATTTAGCAAAGGTATTTCTGAGCTGTATTTGATATATTTCCCCAAATATTGTTGTTACAGAGTGCATATTATGGCTGCGGAGGACAAAAATTACAAATCGGATGAAACATATATATGGGAGCTATAGCTATATCTGAACCGATTTTGATCAAATTTGGCATTCTTATTTTCAGGCCTAATTTGGTTGTATGTGCAAAATTCCATACTATTCGGGCTGATATTACACGTTTGGTGCACAATAAAAGGCAAATCGGACGAATATGTATATGGGAACTATATCTAAATTTTTACCGATTATCACCAATTTCATTAGGGTTCGTCCTTGGGCCAATCAAATGATTTGTGCAAAATTTCATCTCAATCGGATAATAAATGCGACCTGCATTTTGTTCACAAGAATACATGGACAGACGGACGGACGGACGGACTGATGGAATGACTGACATGCATAAATCAACACAGAAAGTGATTCTATGGAGATCCTCAAAAGTAACTATGGGTCTATCTCGCCTCCTTCTCCATATTACAAACAAATGCACAAAGACATAATACCCTTACCACCATGTGGTGTAGGGTATAAAAATTCTAAATAATGGAAAATATTATGTGATTGACTACAAACATTTATGTATATGCAGTCGTAACATATGACATTACTTATGTTCATAATTCTGACATAACATTTAATTTACATTGAGTGACGTATTTTTATTGAAGCCGAACCGCTTATTGGCAGATTATCAAATTTCGCATTCATATGTAACTGCACTTGTACTTGTTTAGCCTAGCTAATATTAGGATATAATATAGATTACACATGTACGTATCTCATTATACCCTACACCACATAGTGGTAAGGGTATTATGTCTTTGTGAATTTGTTTGTAACATGGAGAAGGAAGCGAGATCACTTTCTGAGTTGATCTATGCATGTCAGTCCTTCTGTCTGTCCGTCTGTCCATGTATTCTTGTGAACAAAATGCAGGTCGCATTTATTATCCGATTGAGATGAAATTTTCCAAACAACATTTGTTTGTCCCAAGGACGAACCCTATTGAAATTGGAGATAATCGGTCAAAATTTAGATATAGTTTCCATATATATATTCGTCCGATTTGCACCAAACGTGTAATATCAGCCCGAATAGTATGGAATTTTGCACATACAACCAGATTAAGCCTGAAAAAAAAGTATGCCAAAATTGAAATCGGTTCAGATATAGCTATAGCTGCCATATATATTGTTCATCCGATTTGTTATTTTTGTCCTCCGCAGCCGTAATATGCACTCCGTAACAACGATATTCAGGGAAATATATCAAATACAGCTCAGAAATATCTTTGCCAAATATTATTGAGATCGGTTCAGATTTGGCTATAGCTCCTATATATATCTTTATCCGATTTCAAATTATTTGTGCACCAAATGGTCAATACAAGTCCGAATTTAAAAGATACAAATGCTTCGGCATTTTTAGTCCTTTGAACTTTAAATTATAATTATAATCATAGCGTGTATGATTAAATTCTCCCATAAAAACTTTTAATTGTTATGCGGAGCTCTACTAAATTAGCAAAGTGGTGTAGGGTATCATAAAGTCGGCCCGCCCGACTTTAAGTCTTTCTTTACTGTTTTTGAATTAAATTTTTACATGCCTTACGAAACGCGAATACATGTCTAATCTAGCTGTACAGTTATATGGGAAGATGTAGGATGCCTAATATCAGGTGTAGATAATATCTATACATCAAAAACGGTATGAGAATAAAAACAGTGCTTAAGACTACAAGGAATTAGGTAATTATTTTTAAGACAGGCGAATTCTATATTTCCTTACATTATGGGTTTTATTTCTTTATTATTTTTTAAAAATATGATTTAAAGGACTTAAAGAAAAACAACTGCAGATTTTATAAAAAAAAGTCGAAGGATTCGTTGATTTTTATCGAGAAAATTTGTAAAGGACTTATAACGCCGACACGCCCATTGACAAAAATTTCTATGCGGATAAGAAACAAGAATGGAGATGGGGAAAACGATGGAGCATATTTATAAACCAGAAGAAAAATGAATTTGAAGCTCCAATTAAATCCATTTTAACGAGCCTTTTACTTTAATTACTGCACATGTACTACTTATTCAATCACAAGGCTTCTCCTCTTGCAAACTAGAGTTCACAAATAATTTTTATTTTAAATTTTATCACTTAATTCCTGGATCTGAGTAAGGTAGCTAACACTTTGTTTCCATTCGATTTTTAATTTCTGCAATTTTATTGTCGGGTTTTTAATAAGAATATTCGGCAAAGAGCATTTATTTAAAAACAACATCAATTTGAAAAAAAAAATAATATTCACATTTTTTGCATATTTTTAATAATTTCTTACTTTATTAAAATTAAATATCCTTTATTTCGTTTATTTTGCTCCCAGGCACACTCACACGTGCACACACATTCAAGAATCACCGACGTCGATCCCAACCTGTTCTTAGGCAATAAAGCAAAACTATAATAACTAAAATTGTTTAGATGCACTTCAATTTAAAGATTCCGTTTAGTGGATATGGCGGACACTTATACCAGCCAGCCTTTGTAGTAAATGTGTATTACAAGGTGTTCATGTGTATTTGTGTGTGTGTCTGTGTTCTCGTATGTGACTGTTATTTTATCTGTTTGTAATCAAACTTATACTCGACATATGTAAATAGACGAAATCGAAAATTGTAATTGAATTGAAACGAAACGAAACGTTCGATCGATCGACTGATGTTTCGATGTAAATAAAAAAAAAACAACAAAGAAAACCTCAAGTAACCAAACAAATACATGTGTGCAAATACTGACTGACCAGGAAGAAGAAGAGCACAACCTGACGGATTCTATTGTTACGTCGAGTCTTCTCCATTTAGTGTTATCTTATCTGGACATCGTTCACTTCCATTGGAGTATCTAACGCCGGCAACTGCCGCCTGCCTATTAGCCAACTATGTTGACCAATCAGAATTGCTTTTAAACTTTTTTTTGGGTTTGAATGACTTGGTTTGACGTTAATTACAAAAATGTTGAGAATTGTCTAACGACATATTTGAAATAAATCACAACCGGCGATTACATGGCACTTTACTTTGTGGTTTTCATTTGTTGAGTTTTTTTCACCAAATTACATTAATTTGAAACGTGATGTAACTTTTTTTTGAAAAATAAAATTGTTTTTTATTTAATGTAAAATATCCAATTATATGGAAAAACAACATTATGCTAAGAATATTTTTCAGAAGGCAGTAGTAGTGTAGTTTTAAGGCATGTTTTCAAAGGACATATAGAGTACAAATCGTGGATTTTTAAAGTATATTTTACAATAATCGTGAATTTTTTCAAAGGCCTCATAGAGCAAGAATTGTGATTTTTTTGCAGAATATTTTTCAAAGGACTTATAGAGTAATAATCGTGATTTTTTTTTTTTTCAAAAGACTTATAGAATCATAATTTTGCATTTTTTAAAGGACTTTTAAGCAAAAATCTTGGATTTTTCAAAAATATTTTTTAATCGTGAATTTTTTTTAAATATTATTTAAAGGACTCATGTAGCAATAATCGTGGATTTTTTTAAAATATTTTTCAAAGGATTTATAGAGCAATATTCGTAGATTTTTAAAAATATTTTTCAAAGGACTTATGGAGCAAAAATATTGGATTAAAAAAAAAAACAAATAAAAAAGCTGTAAGTTCGGCCGAGCCGAACTATTAATACCCTCCACCATATGGTACAAATTTGGCAATTTCCAAAAAAAAAAAAATAAATAAATAAAATCCGTTAAAAATTCTGTTAAAATCTTAAAAATATCAAATGCCTATACGACGACGTGGGCCTATATAGGCAACTTTTGTCATAAGTTATTACAATATTTTAATGCGAAACTTGAAGAAAAATCTGTTTATAATGTAGCTAAAATCATCAAAATACCGAATATAGGGAGTACCGTTATATGGGGGCTATACGAAGACGTGGACCTGCATAGAAAATTTTCTGGCATGGGCTGAAGTATCCATTACGAACTTCACATGCGAAATTTGAAACAATCCCGGCAAATAATCTCGCTAAAATCATCAAAATACCGAATATCGGGGGTACGGTATATGGGGGCTATTCGGTTTTATGCTGAAGTATATATTGCGAACTTCAAATACCAAATTTGGAACGAATCTGTTAAATAATGTCGCTAAAATCATCAAAATACCGAATATCGGGGGGTACCGTTATATGGGGCTATATGAAGACGTGAACCTACATGGCTCATTTTTATACCCTCCACCTTGGAAAGGAGAGTATATTAACTTTGTCATTCCGTTTGTAACATCCTTAAATATTCGTCTTAGACCCCATAAAGTATATATATTCATAATCAGCATAAAATTCTAAGTCGATTTAACGATGTCCGTCTGTCTGTCTGTCCGTCTGTCTGTCTGTTGAAATCACGATACAGCCCACATTATCTGACGTAGAGCGCCAAAATTTAGCAGAGCTATTTGCATTGTGCCTAGGATGGTTGGTATTGAAAATGAGATATATCGGTCCACGTTCTGGTATAGTCTCCATATAACGGTACTTCCCGATATTCGGTATTTTGATGATTTATGCCACATTTTTTCACGGATTTGTCTGGAAATTCGTATTTGTAGGTCATAACGGGTCCCTGAGCGTGTGGCAAAACATTGCATGTATAGGTCCACGTTGTGGTATAGCCCCCATATAAAGGTACCTCCCGATATTCGGTATTTTAGTTTTTTTGCCACATTTATTCACGGATTTGTCTAAAAATTGGTATTTGTTGGTCATAATGGGTTCCAGCTCCGGTGGCGAAACATTGCATGTATGGGTCCATGATTTGGTATAGCCCCCATATAACGGTACCTCCCGATATTCGGTATTTTGATGGTTTTTGCCACATTTTTTCACTGATTTGTCTAAAAATTGGTATTTGTGGGTCATAATGAGTCCTAGTTCGTGTGGCGGAACATTGTAATTATAGGTCCACGTTTTGGTGTAGCCCCCATATAACGGTACCTCCCGATATTCGGCATTTAATGGTTGTTGCCACATTTCTTCTAATGTTTCTCTTACCCTAAGGTGGAGGGTATTAAAAGTTTGGCCCAGCCGAACTTAATGTGTTTTTACTTGTTTGACTTAGGATCGAAAATACCGAATATCAGGAGGTACCTTTATATGGGGGCTATATGAAAACGAGGTACTACATGACCCATTTACGAACTTAACCTGCCTACATGTGTAAACATGTGTGCAAAATTTTAGCCTTCTACCTCAATTTGTTCGAAAGATAGCGTGATTACAACAGACAGACAGACAGACGGGCAGACGGGCAGACGGACATGGCTAAATCGTCTTAGAATTTTACGCTGATCAAGAATATACTTTGTTGGGTCTGACATGGGTATTTCGAGGAGTTACAAACGGAATGACAAAATTAATATACCCTCCATAATACGGTGGAGGGTATAAAAATATTCAAAGGACTCATAGAACAAAAATCGCGAATTTTTGTAAAAATATTTTTCAAAGAACTTATGGAGCAATAATCGTAGTTTTTTTAGGACTTATGAAACGGTAATCTTGGATTTTTTTCAGAGAACTTATAAGCATAAGTCGAAGATTTTTTCTAAGGATATATAGAACAATAATCGTTAAATTTTTAATTCATTCTAAGCAGTAATCGTAGATTTATTAAACATATTTTTCAAATGACTTATTGAGAAACAGTCTTGGATCTTTTAAATAATATTTTACAAAGGTCAATTTTTATTTAAAAATCTTTTTCAAAGGACTTACAGAGTAAAAATTGTGTATTTATACCCTACAACACTATGTGTTGGGGGTATTATGAGTTTGATTGTGCCAAAAATTATCTAACACCTCGAAATATTGGTTTCCAACATAGGAAAGTATATATGGATCTTCCTATCTCGCCGAGCTGAGTCGATCTAGCTATGTATGTCCGTCCGTCCGTCCGTCTGTCCATGTTAATTTGTAATCACTCTACAGGTCGCAATTATGGCCCGATCTTCACGAAATTTAGAATGGAGGTGGGGATAGGGCCAGAATAGAACCCTATTGCTTTTGGAGATGATCGCATAATATCTAGGGGTTGAAATGGACCATAAAATGAAACATTTCTAGAGCTTAGGACTGGGCAGAAGCCTTCCAATTTTGATGGTCATCGGATAATATTTAGTGGGTGAAATAGGCCATAACATTTGTGTAAAATAAAAGTCAAATTTTCCATTAAACAGCGAATATTTTTAATCCCGTCGAAATCACAAATAGACGAAGAGGTATCGTAACCGATACGCAGATTGGCATACAAGTCTAAAAACTAAAAAAATCGCGTAAAAAGATGTCAATAATGATGTTAATATAGATTTGTAGTATTTTTTTATTTTTTCATATTTTTTATCGCATGCAATTTTTTTCAATTTGACTTATAATATTGAAGTGAATATATTTTCACCTTACAACACAGGTTGGGGTTATTATATACAGATTGTATTGAAATTGACTAACAAAAAATGTTCCTGATGTTGCAGGCGTTATAAAGGTCACAAATAGAAACCAAAGGATACGAAATCTCGCATGAAGTTAGAGTTGAGGACAGCGGGTAGAATGTACCACTACTTTTGTGTAAAAAATACCAGCATTACTCACAGGCGATATCCGAAATACACAAAAGGCGAACTTCTGTCTTTTTTATGCTGATATCGTTGTCGAATATAGCCAAATATCGTAGACAAGAAAATCATATAGATGAGTCTAAATTTGGAGATACAGAGGGGCCTCTTGCTTTTTGAGATGATCGCAAAATATTTAGGGGCTCAAATTTCACCAAAAACAGAAAAAAATCCTGATCACATAATTGAAGCCAATCGATACGCCTGTGGAGAGAGCACGACGGAGTGCGTAAATATTAGGCATATGTCCCTGGTCAAAATGTTAAGAGTAACATCTGGGCAGTGCTCCGTGACATAATTTCAAAAGCGAAATCTTAAAATAAAATGATTATTTTATACATACAGGGTGAGATGAAAAAACTGCAACCAACTTCAGAGTGCTGTCATTTCTAAACCACTCGTCCGACAGCTGTTAAAATTATTCCAGTGACAGCTCAATTATATTGTTTACACGCGGACAAAAGCATTTTGGTTATTCGTGATGGAATTTAAGCGTGATAGTGTGATTTCTTATTTTTTGCTGGAAAACCACAAGTGGCTATAGTAAGAGCATCCAGCATTTAAATGTGAATAAATCTTTTGTGTCTCATACCATCGCTCGTTACGGTGACACTGGTAGCATAGCCACACGCCAAGGAAGTGGATGGAAGAAAACAGCAACATCAGCAGAAATGGTTCGAAAAGTAAAGAAGCGACTTGATCGAAACCCGCGTCGCAGTAGACGAAAATGGCTCGTGAGCTGAACATTCGGCAAATATTGAAAAATGGGCACGGGGTAAAGCCATTGAAATTCCAAAAACTTACACCGCAACAGAAAGAAAATATGTAGACTCAAAAGAGCCGAATTTGGCTCCGATGAGAAAACATTCGTTGTCCAGCAGTTTGTAAACAAAAAAAAAAAAAAATGATCGCGTTTACTTGTCAAAGAGGTCAGCTGAAAATGTGCACCTTCGGTTGGCCACCAGAACTCAAGCGCCGGCCATGATGAGTGTGTGGGCCGCCATAACAACCGATGATCGCTCTCCGCTCGTATTAATCGACCGTGGCATTACAATAAATGCAGAATATTATCGCCAAAAAATATTCTGGAGGGTGTATAGGGTGCACGCAAACATTTTGGCCTTAGACCTTGGGCATTCCAACAGGACTCAGCACCATCGCACTCAGCACGCGCCACCTAAGAATGGTTACAAAATTAGGTTCCACGCTTCATTTCCAGCGCACAATGGCCACCAAAATCTCCAGATACCAATCCGTTGGACTATTGAGTCTGGAGTATTTTGGAAAGCAAGTTTTGCACTAAAAAAAATACCAAAGTGTCGATCACCTCAAGCAAGCGCTTCGCCGGATTGGGCCAAAATACCGCAGAGCAACATTCGGGCAGCTTGTGATGGTTTAATTGGTCGTTTGAAGTCCATAATTCGTGCCAAAGGTGACCAATTCGAACAAATCTAAACTTATTTTAAAAGTTGATGCTATTTCCGAAATTTTTCGGTTTCATTCAATAAAATTTAAAAAAAAAATCTAAAAATTATTGCTCTGACTTTGTTGCAGTTTTTTTATCTCACCCTAGAGCAACAATCTTGGATCTTTTAAAGAATATTTTCCAAAGTTCAATTTTTATCTAAAAATCTGTTTTAAGAGGGCTTACAGAGTAACAATTCTGGATTTTTAACAGCGTTTTTCAAAGGCCTTGTAGATGGATTTTTTACAAATATTTTTTAAAATAGTTGGTATTTTTCAAAAATATTTGTACAAAACCCATCTACAAGGCCTTTGAAAAACGCTGTAATAAATCCAGAATTGTTACTCTGTAAGCCCACTTAAAAAAGATTTTTAGATAAAAACTGACTTTTGGAAAATACCCTTTAATAGATCCAAGATTGTTGCTCTAGGGTGAGATAAAAAAACTGCAAGAATGTCAAACGCCATAATTTTTACATTACAACATTTTTTTTTAAATTTTATTGAATGAAAGCAAAAAATATCGGAAATAGCATCAAATTTTAGAGTAAGTTTAGATTTGTTCGAATTTGTCAACCATCGAAATACTTATTTCAAATGAATATCTAAAAATAAAATGATTATTTTATACACAGTCTCTATTTATAATTGGAAGCGGAATTGTTAAGGCTATGTGTCATTTCTATGAAATCCTCCATATGGAATCACTCACACCTGGGGAGGTATCAAACGGAATGAAAATATTTACTTGTTGGCCAAATAACATTGAATTCAAATAATTTAAATGTGATTATAAAAAATATATTAAATTGTATTTAAATTGAAACTTGGTTGTACGATATGAATTCTTTATGTGGGGAAGGGCATAATTTAATTTATTTATTCTATTATTGCATCCCAAATTTAGGATTTCATTGAAGTACCACCTTCAATTGAATGTAAAACTTTTTGATTTCAATTCTACTAGTACATCGTATTAAACAAATGTGTAGTTTGCGCATTTGCCACCCCTCCTATTTCGGAGATGTAAAGTGGCCAGTTGTATAAATATCTCATTATTGTTTGAAGTACTTCTATTTGATTATTCAACTACTCATAGTGAGAGAGTTGCGTAAATATGAAGCAATGAAATAATGGTCACAGACAAAAAACCCTTGCGAAGTAAAGGGACCAGTACATTTTATACTTGTGCACCCAATCCAGTTTTATCGAGTACAATGCGATTAAATAAATAAAACTAATAATTAGATAGTTTATATTTCAGTAGGTTATTGTGATGGCCAGATGGTTTGCACACGTTGCCAGTTCGATTTATTTATTTTAGTTGACATGTCGCGATACTGCGAAGTGTTTAATTACAGGGCAATACAGTTTGCGTTGAGGTATTCCATGGAAAAATTACTCATAGCAAGGCATATTCTTCGGCAAAGAGAATCAATATCATGGTGTGTAAAAAGTGCTATGACCATAGAAACTATTCAAATTTTTGGAAAACAATCAAAAATAAAATGGAGAAGTTTTAAAATTTATTTTTGAAAGGTGTTTTTCTACGAATATTATCTTGAAGGGCCAGTATATCTGTTGTGATATATTGAAGAATATTTTTAGAGAATTTCATGACTATTGTGGCATAATTTTTTAAAAACTTTAAATTAATAACGTCGAGTTCATGTGGTGTCCGTTGGAATTGCAATTTTCGAATTTCGAAAAAAGGAAAGTTGTGCTGAATTGTGCTAGGTTTGTGCTCAATTGTGTCGATATATTTTTTTTTTTTGAAATTCGAAAAATTTTCTGAGATATTCGAAAAAAGATTTTTTTTCGAAAAAAATCTAAGAGAATTGCAATTTTCGAATTTCGAAAAAATTAAAGTTATGCTGAGTCGTACTCGGTTTGTTCGATATCTCTTACCAATTTCGAAAAAAAAACGATAACTTCGAAAGTATGTCAGAATTGCAATTTTCGAATTTCGAAAAAAATTAAAGTTGTGCTGGGTCGTGCTTGATTTGTGCTAACTTGTGCCGTTCATTTTTTCTCAATATTTTCAACAATTTTCAAGATATGGCAATTTCGAAAAAACCAGTATTTTTCAAAAAAAAATTGCTGTAATTTTTGTAAAAATTCAAATATCGAGATGCGGTAAATTGTGCTGAGTTGTGCTCACTTAAATATTCGATTTTGATTTTTACTATTTTAACGAGTAACGAGTAGAGATACAAATTTCCAATGTATGGAAGAAAAATTGTGCTAGGTGAGCACAATTTGCAGATTTCAAAAATTACATTTATTTATTTAGTTATACATTTTTTAATTTTTAGCGAGTAACGAGTAAAGAAATTCGTTATGTATGGACGAAAAATTGTGCTAAGTGAGCACAACTCAGCACAATTTACCGCATCTCGATATTTGAATTTTTACAAAAATTACAGCAATTTTTCGTTATATATGTATTTTTTCCAATTTCAACTAGTAACGAGTGGAAATACAAATTTTCAATGTATGGACGAAAAATTGTGCTAGGTGAGCACAATTCAGCACAACTTGCAGATTTCAATTTTTTCGAAATTGCCACATCTTGAAAACTGTTGAAAATATTGAGAAAAAAAATAAACGGCACAAGTTAGCACAAATCAAGCACGACCCAGCACAACTTTAATTTTTTTCGAAATTCGAAAATTGCAATTCTGACATACTTTCGAAATTATCGTTTTTTTCGAAATTGGTAAGAGACTCAGCACAACTTTAATTTTTTCGAAATTCGAAAAATGGAATTCTCTCAGATTTTTTCGAAAAAAAATCTTTTTTCGAATATCTCAGAAAATTTTTCGAATTTCGAAAAAAAAAATTCGGCACAATTGAGCACAAACCTAGCACAATTTAGCACAACTTTCCTTTTTTCGAAATTCGAAAATTGCAATTCCAACGGACACCACATGTCGAGTTCTCAATCTAGGATATGTGTAACTAACTACTTATAAATTCAATTTTGAAAATATTTTCTAAACACGCCACACTGTGGCATATGGTATTATATTTTTGTACATTTGATTGTAACATGCAGGAGAAAACGAAACAGACCCAAGTTCTTTTTGGTGATCTTCATAGCATAACATTCTGAGTCGATTTATGTATGTCCGTCCGTCCGTCCGTCCGTCCGTCCGTCTGTCTATGTACTTTTGTAAACAAAGTACATGTGACATTTATTGACTATTTAAGATGAAATTTTCCACAAATCATTTGTTTAGCCCAAAGACCCTATTGAAAAAAAGTTATTCCTGATGGAATTATAGTGTGATTTCTTTATATTTGGCTAAAAAACCACAAGTGGCTATTGTTAGAGAACTCCAACATTTAAATGTGAATAAATCTTTTGTGTCTCGCACCATCGCTCGTTACCGTGATACTGGTATCGTAGTCCAATGTCAAGGAAGTGGACGGAAAAAACAGCAACATCAGCTGAAATGGTTCGGAAAGTAAAGAAGCGACTTGATCGAAACCCGTGTCGCAGTGGTCGAAAAATGGCTTGTGAGTTGAACATATAGCAATATTCTATTCGGAAAATATTGAAATATTAGCTCGGGTTAAAACCATTGAAATTCCAAAAAGTGCAGAAAGAAAATAGACTCAAAAGAGTTAAAGTGTTGCTTCGCTTGTTGGTCGCCGAAAGTGATGAACTGCCGAATTTGGTTTTCTCCGAAGAGAAAACATTCATTGTCCAGCAGTTTGTAAACAAACAAAATGATCGTATTTACTTGCAAAAGAGGTCAGCTGAAAATGTGCACCTTCGTTGGCCACCACAACTCAAGCGCCGGCCATGGTGATGGTGTGGGCCGCCATAACAACCGATGCTCGCTCTTCGCTCGAATTAATCGACCGTGGCATCAGAATAAATGCCGTATATTATCGTGAAAATACTTTGGAGGGTGTATTAAAGCTTTGGGCACGCAAACATTATGGCCGCAGACTTTGGACATTCCAACAGGACTCAGCACCATCGCACTCAGCTTTCCTTTCCATGTTACAAACAAATGCACAAAGGCTTAATACATTACTACTATGTGGTGCCATTACAAATCTAACTGTATTTAAGAATCCAAAAAACTATTAGTCGACTTTCATCGATTAAGAGGTAACAAGTTAAAAAGCAGTAAGTATGACCTGGCCGAACTTTGAATACCCTCCACCATTTGAAACGAATTTGGAAATTTTCAAAAAAATAAAATCCGTTAAAAATTCTGTTAAAATCTTAAAAATACCGAATATAGCCGTTATATTGGGGCCTATACGATGTGGACCTACATAGGCATTGTTTTTATAAGCCATTAGCATATTATAAACGGGTAAAATGTAGCATCTTCAAAATACCTTATATAGGGAGGTACCATTATATCGGAGCTATACGAAGACCTGGATCTGCATAGACAATTTTCTGTCATAGGCTGTAGCATCCATTACGAACTTCAAATACGACATCTCAAACAATTTCGGTGAGTATTGTACCTAAAATCGTCAAAATACCGAATATAGGGAGGTACTGATATATGAGGCCTATACGAAGATCTGGACATGCATAACATTTTTTTGTGTCACAGACTGTAGTTCCCATTATGAACTCTAAATACGTAATTTTAAACTACTACTGGGAGTAATGACACTAAAGTCATGAAAATACCGAATTTTGGGAGGTACCGTTATATGGGGGCTATACGAAGACGTGGACCTGCACAGACAATTTTCTGTCATATGCTGTAGTATCCATTACGAACTTTAAATGCCTAATTTGAAACAATTCCGGTGAATATTGTCTCTAAAATCATCAAAATACCGAATATTGGGAGGTACCGTTATACGAAGACGTGGACTTGCACAGACAATTTTCTGTCCTAGGCTTTAGTATCCATTACGAACTTCAAATAGCAAATTTGAAACAATTCCGCTAAAAAAATCTAAATACCGAATATCAGGTGGTAGCGTTATTTGGGGGCTATATGAAAACGTGGACCTACATGACCCATTTACGAACTTAACCTGCCTGCTGGCAAAATAAACATGTGTTCAAAATTTTAGCCTTCTACTCAATTCGTTCGAAAGATATCGTGATTACAACAGACAGACGGACATCGCTAAATCTTCTTATCGCTGATCAAGAATATAATATATACTTTGTTGGGTCTGACATGAGTATTTGGAGCAGTTACAAACGGAATGACAAAGTATATAAAAACGCAAAGCTGCAAAATAAATCTTATCTTTAAAATCGTCTTTATTATACCCTCCACCTTGGAAAGGGGGGTATATTAACTTTGTCATTCCGTTTGTAACATCCTTAAATATTCGTCTTAGACCCCATAAAGTATATATATTCATAATCAGCATAAAATTCTAAGTCGATTTAACGATGTCCGTCTGTCTGTCCGTCTGTTGAAATCACGTTACAGCCCACATTATTGGACGTAGAGCGCCAAAATTTAGCAGAGCTATTTGCATTGTGTCTAGGATGGTTGGTATTGAAAATGAGATATATCGGTCCACGTTCTGGTACAGTCCCCATATAACGGTACCTCCCTATATTCGGTATTTTGATGATTTATGCCACATTTTTTCACGGATTTGTCTGGAAATTGGTATTTGTAGGTCATAATGGGTCCCTGAGCGTGTGGCAAAACATTGCATGTATAGGTCCACGTTGCCCCCATATAAAGGTACCTCCCAATATTCGGTAATTTAGTTTTTTTTTGCCACATTTATTCACGGATTTGTCTAAAAATTGGTATTTGTGAGTCATAATGGTTTCCAGCTCCGGTGGAGAAACATTGCATGCATGGGTCCATGATTTGGTATAGCCCCCATATAACGGTACCTCCCGATATTCGGTATTTTGATGGTTTTTGCCACATTTTTTCACTGATATGTCTAAAAATTGGTATTTGTGGGTCATAATGGGTCCTAGTTTATGTGGCGAAACATTGTAATTATAGGTCCACGTTTTGGTGTAGCCCCCATATAACGGTACCTTCCGATATTCGGCATTTTAATGGTTTTTGCCACATTTCTTTTTATGTTTCTTTTACCCTAAGGTGGAGGGTTTTAAAAGTTTGGCCCGACCGAACTTAATGTTTTTTTACTTGTTTTAACTATATCACTGCAAGATGCTGGGTAACGCTTTATATTTGTGTTGGTTCTTATGACCACTGAACGTTTCGACATGTCTAAAGCTTTTAAACTCCACAACAAATTCAACAGCATTTCTTATGTATTTTCTTTCACATTTTTATACCCTCCACCATGGGTAGGAGGGTATATTAACTTTGTCATTCCGTTTGTAACACCTCTAAATATTCGTCGTAGACCCCATAAAGTATATATATTCATAATCAGCATAAAATTCTAAGACGATTTAGCGATGTCCGTCTGTCTGTCTGTCTGTCAGTCTGTCTGTCTGTCTGTCTGTCTGTCTGTCTGTCCGTCTGTCTGTTGAAATCACGATAGAGCCCACATTATTTGACGTAGACCTTTGAAATTTGGCACAAGTGTGTGTATTTTCCCTAGGATGGTTGGTATTGAAAATGAGATATATCGGTCCACGTTCTGGTATAGTCCCCATATAACGGTACCTCCCGATATTCGGTATTTTGATGATTTATGCCACATTTTTTCACAGATTTATCTGAAAATTGGTATTTGTAGGTCATGACGGGTCCCTGAGCGTGTGGCAAAACATTGCATGTATAGGTCCACGTTTTGGTATAGCCTCCATATAACGGTACCTACCGATAATCGGTATTTTGATGATTTATGCAACATTTTTTCACGGATTTGTCTGAAAATTGGTATTTGTAGGTCACAACGGGTCCCTGAGCGTGTGGCAAAACATTGCATGTATAGGTCCACGTTCTGGTATAGTCCCCATATAACGGTACCTCCCGATATTCGGTATTTTGATGATTTGTGCCACATTTTTTCACTGATTTGTGTAAAAGTTGGTATTTGTGGGTCATAATGGGTCCTAGTTCGTGTGGGGAAACATTGTAATTATAGGTGCACGTGTTGGTGTAGCCCCTATATAACGGTACCTCCCGATATTCGGCATTTTAATGTTTTTTTGCCACATTTCTTCTAATGTTCTTTTACCCTAGGGTGGAGGGTATTAAAAGTTTGGCCCGGCCGAACTTAATGTTTTTTTACTTGTTAATTTATAACTTTATTTGGTATGTAGAAACTTACCCATTTTGCCTGTTGTATCTTTTTATACCAGCAAAAATAATATTCCTTGTCAGATTTATCAGCAGCGTAGAAAAGTAATAATTTTATAGAGCAAAACTTCAATTTGTTTTATTTTTAATAAAGTGGTAATTGTCAATCTTTACCCACTTCGTACTCTCCTCTTTTTTTCACAGTTTATGCCGAAACAAAAATCGTATAAATTTTTTTTTAAGATTTTGTGATACTTTACAAGTTAAGCATAAGTTGTCACACTTGGAAATTTTCTTAAGTCTTAATCTCTTGAAATTCTCTTTATTTCGTTTCTTTTCTTTGCGGTGATAATGCAACAATAATGGGATGGATAATAACAACGAATCAACACTTAAACAATTCTAGTGAATGAATTGTGATTTATTTATTTATGTTTTTTTTTTTTTAAGGAACTCTTGATATCAGTCTGAATAATGCAAACACTTCGTGGCAAGTACATCTGTTTCGGGCTGTCTGTCTGTCTGAAATGTATTTTTATTTATTTTTCGATTGTTCCACACGACTTGATCCAAGTTTAAATTTCAGCTTTTGCCTTTAGTCACTGACTAAATCATCAGCAACAATTCACACAGCACTCAGCGTTTGGCGATCAGACAGCGACAAGTGTGTCTTGATTTAAATGCGTCCACGAGTGAACTGAACTGAATTGAGCTGAAACCGAAACTCAAACGTTGAAGCTTAAAAAAAAAAAAAATGAAATAAAAAGAAATTTGTCCCATTGAAATGTTGTGTTTTTGTTTGTGATTTTTACGTCCAGAGCTATGATTATTGTTGTTATTATTACTATTGTGGGCTTTAGCAAAATATAAGCAGATTCTTTCGGTTTGTTATTTTTGTTGGCCGGCTGTGAGAGATCTATCTGTTGCATCGAATCCATTGATGAGTATTTTTGATAATGTTTTTACTGGAAATCTCAGTATAGGGAAAATAATGTTAGCGATATACTTATTTGATTTCAGAGAAAATATGTTTATTTTTTTATTATTAAATCGTTTAGAGGTATACTAGAGCTTTGGTAGTGAAAAACTGTGGAGTAAAATAAGATTTCAAATCAAAAATATTAATTAAATTTGGGTGAAATAGATTTTTTAGTTTTATGGCTTCAGCATAAACTTGCACTGACACTATGTGTAAGGAATTGCATAAGGAATTTTTTGGATTAAGTATGCATAAACTATGTGATCTGAATGAACATATGCAAATGAAGACCGATCAATAAAGTTATGTGGATAATATAGACTTAAGAAATTTACAAAAAAAAAAAAAAAAAAAAAAAAAAACAAGTAAAAAAAACTGTAAGTTCGGTCGGGCCGAACTCCATTACGAACTTCAAATGCGAAATTTGAAACAATTCCGGTAAATAATGTCGCTAAAATCATCTAAATACCAAATATCGGCCCCGCCCGACTTTAGGACTTTCTTTACTGGTTTTTTATTGTTAATGGGCATTGCAAGGAGTGAACCAATATGTACCATTTTTAGACCAAAGATAGTATCGATGGAGATATTGGGTTGTTGGAAGAAAACTTGAGAGTTTACTCTTTGTGGGAAAGTATAAGACGGAGATGGTACATATGTTATATGTTAAATTGTCCGTTATTTTATTGAAGGACATTTTTAATGTACCAAATGAATGTACCCTCTGTAGTCTGTGAAAATTGAAATCAAGTATAAACTACGCAATTCTAAATCTTACAAAATTATTCAAATCTAATTTTATAAAAAACTGGAATTTGAAATTATTTGGATTTACCATTTCTAGATGACTTCATTTATCGTCTGATTTAATTAGTCTGCACAATTAGTAAAAAATAATATTTTTTAATTAGAAGCAAATGCGACGAAACCAGAAATTTTGCTGATTTCAGATTTTACTGTTATTTGTAATATGACTTTTGGATTCAAAACAAATTAAAAATATAGGTGGTGTATGTCAACACGTGGACCCATGGTAATTTTCTGTAAGATGGTTATGGAGTTATTAAAAGTAATAATTACAAACACAAGCTAGTAGCTGACATTCTACACAACAGCCTACTTATTTTAACAAGAAGTATATTTCATCACTCCGATTTGATCTAAGTGCGGTACCCCCACACAAGGTACTGATTTAAGAATAAAATTGTATCATACGATTATGTTTTGACTCGGATAAATAATATTTGCCATGAGAATTCGTATGCAGACTAAAAATACCTTTTTTAAATTTGATGGAAATATATTCGGATTATGATATTGCTTCGAATATGGATTAGAATTAAAAGACGCACGGCCATTTTACACATTCAACAACGGCCATAGTCGGCAATAAGTAAGTAAGTAAGATCGCATTTTTTATAGCCCCCACCTTGAAAAGAAGGGTATATTAACTTTGACATTTCTAAGGTCTCTAAATGTTTGTCATAGACTCCACAAAATACAGGGTGAGACAAAAAACTGCAACAAACTCAAACGCCATAATTTTTAATTTTTCTTTTTAATTTTATTGAAAGAAAGCAAAAAATGTCGGAAATAGCATTAATTTTTAGAATAAGTTTAGATTTGTTCGAATTTATCACCTTTGGCACGAATTATGACCAATGAAACCAAACAAATGTCACACGCTGCCCTTGGGTATTTTTTTTAGTGCCAACCTTGCTTTGCATAATACTCCAGACACAATAGTACAACGGATTGGTATCCGGAGATTTTGGTGGCCATTGTGCGCTGGAAATGAAGCGAGAAACCTCATTTTGTAACCATCTGTTGGCGCGTGATGAGTGCGATGGTGCTGAGTCCTGTTGGAATGTCCAGGGTCTGCGGCCAAAATGCTTGCGCGCCCAAGCCTTTAATACACCCTTCAGAATATTTTCGCGATAATATTCGGCATTTATTCTGATGCCACGGTCGATTAATACGAGCGGAGAGCGACCACCGGCTGTCATGGCGGCCCACAAAATCGCCATGCCCGGCGCTTCTGGGGCCAACCGAAGGTGACCTCTTTGGCAAGTAAACACGATCATTTTGTTTGTTTACAAACTGCTGGACATCGAATGTTTTCTCATCGGAGAAAACCAAATTCGGCAGTTCACCATTTTCGGCCAAGCGAGGCAACTCTTTAGCTCTTTTGAGTCTATTTTCTTTACGTTGCGGTATAAGTTCTTGCACTTTTTGGAATTTCAATGGCTTTACGCCGAGCTCATTTTTCAATATTTGCCGAATGGAATATTGCGATATATTCAGCTCACGAGCCATTTTTCAGCAACTGTGACGCGGGTTTCTATCAAGTCGCTTCTTTACTTTTCAAACCATTTCTGCTGATGTTGTTGTCCACTTCCTTGACGTCGGGCTACGCTACCAGTATCACGGTAACTAGCGATGGTACGAAACTCTAAATATTTATTCACATTTAAATGCTGGAGTGCTCTAACGATAGCCACTTGTGTTTTTCCAGCCAAATATAAAGTAATCACACTATCACGCTTGAATTCAATCACGAATAGGTTTTTTTCTGGAAAAATCTCACCAAAATGCTACTTTACGCTGGTAAACAATATAATAAGCTCTCACTGGAATAATTTTAACAGCTGTCGGGCAAATGGCTTAGAAATGACAGCAGTCTGAAGTTGGTTGCAGTTTTTTTATCTCACCCTGTATTTAGGATGGTTGGTATTGAAAATGAGACATATCGGTTCACGATTTGGTATAGCCGTCACATTCATATAACGGTACCTCCAGATATTCGATAATTTGGTTATTCTTGCCACATTTTTCCACGGATTTGTTTAAACATTGGTATTTGTTGATCATAGTGGGCTCTAGGTCCGGTGGCGATTCATTGTATATATAGGTCCACGTTTTTTTATAGCCCTCATATAACTATATTTGGTATTTTAATGATATGTGCCACATTTTTCCACCGATTTGTCTAAAAATTGGAATTTGTAGTTCATAATGTGTTCCAGCTCCGGTGGCGAAGCATTGTATGTATATGTCCACGTTTTATTTAGCCCCTACGTAACGGTACCTCCCGTTATTCGGTATTTCGTTGATTTAGGCCCCATTTTTCCACGGATTTTTCCAAAAAATGTTATTTGGAGTTCGTAATGGCTTTTAAACCCGCGTTTTCCTATAGCGCACATATAACGATACCCATCGATATTCGGTATTTTGATAATCCTGTTCACATTTACCTGATTGTTTTATTTTAAAAAATTGCGTTCGTTTAGTTTTAAATTTTTATTAATCCTGAGAAGCTGAGCAATTTAGACCACCCTTTTGAACATCGTTTGATAGAAATATCGAACTTTTTAGAATTTTAGAGCAATAAAATATCCTGGAAGGACCCTTCGCGTTTTTGACGTGAAAACCTAAATAGTCATAAGTCTAAGGAAAAACTTTATGAGAAGTATCATCTGGTGTTAGAAATAACAGAAATATTGTGATGTTCAGAATTTAGACAAAATATTTCAATGCCTTCGAAAATATGATTCTGTTCGAACTAAAGGCATTTCGTTTTTATGCTTATTGTGATTTTCATTTCAAAGTAGAATTATTTTGAACACCTTGTATTATCTTGCTGCTACTACACTTTGCAACGGACAATTTAGAGCAATTTTCTATTTTGTTTTTCCTTAAACAATAAAAGATAGAAATTTTAGAAAATCTGTCTATTGCGCAAATTGTTTACATTTTTTTGGGGGGCAAATACAATGCCAAAACAGAATAACTGAGCTTCCAATTAAAAGGTGACAACAACATCAATGTTCAGTGGGTAGATGCACCGCCAATGAGTTGGACAACAACGATTATCTCTGAGATACCAAAAAATGACAAAACAAACTCCTACTTTTACATTCAATAAGTCTAGTTCTCCAGTGACTTCAACAGAAATAGAGATAGAGAGAGGGAGAGTAATTCGAAAATAAACAGTTGTTTCAATAACGTAAAATTGCAAAAGCTTTTAGTTACTGTGTTAACTACGAATTCCGTTACTTTTTCAATCGTTGAGTATTTGCCATATTCGTAAAAGCTGTGTGTTTGCTGCTGTTAACACAGTTCCGCCCCCCCATATTAGAAAACAAATTATGAAAATTTGTCAGCTGTTGAATTAAATTTTTATTAAAAGTAATTTTTTTTAATATTATTTTTGTTGTTGTTGAGCCTTACCTTGTATACCCCTTTCCGGTCATAATATTACACACCATGTTGGTGTGAGTGTGAATGTGTTTGTTCCTCTATTTGTTGCCTCAAGTTCAAAACCACACTTTAAAATTCATGATTTGCGATTAGTGAATTAATTTAACTGATGTTGCAATTAAAATACCGGTGTATTTGTGAGAGTGAGATTTTTTTCAAACCAGTCATTGTTTTTATTTTTATTTATTCATATTTGTTGTTGTTGGAAAAACATTATCACATTATTAATAAATTAAAGTAACATTTTTTATTTGAAAAATAAAAAAATTAATAATAAATCATTTGCTATATGCAAGTGAATTATTTGTGTGGGGACAGTTAAGTGATGAATTAAAGGAATTAACATATTTAATAACAGCGGTTTGAGAGAAAAAGAAGAAGAGTTAGCTTTTTAGTATTAAGTAATAATTTTATTATAGTCACTAGCTGAACCCGGTGCGCTTCGCTACGCTTTTTGATTTTATATGCATTCAAAATTTTATTTACAAATATATGTTGGATAAAAAAAAAAACAAATTTAAAAATTAAAAAAAAATATTGCACTACTTTAATACGTTAATAAACAAAACCATTACAAAAGCAGTAACATGATATGCATACACGAAGGGTTTGTCCTTTGGATTTATTTATTTCATAGCAAATACCAAGCGTGCAGGAAACTGCAATTTTTTGAAGTTGAGTGACATTTCTATTGCAATTAGTGAATTCGAGGTAGCTACATACTTCCCCGTAATAAGCGTATTTCAAATTAATTGTTGTGTAGTTTTTTACTGATAGCCTAAAGCGTTGTGGTTCTTATTAAAATCATATCCCAATCTGATCAAATTTAAATATAATTTTAAAAAAATTACTTTTACACCAAATTCCGCCACAACTTTCATATTTCATTGAAATTGGTGCGTCAAATATGTGAAATCGGCCGAGAATATATATATGGGAGATATATCCAAATCTTAACAAATTTCCAATTAATTTATCACATTTATTATTATAACCAAATTCCGCCACACATTCTGAATATTTGGTGTATAACATATATGAAGACGGCCGAAATATATATGTTAGCTATACTCAACCGATTTCAATATAATTTGGCAATTTTTTTCAGGTGCCAGATTTCGTCTCTCTCGCTTTGGGTGCATCAAATATGTGAAATCGGCAGAGAATATAATGGGAGCTATTATCAAATCTGAGCGAATTTGAATATAATTTCACAAATGTATTTGCGTACCAAATTTAGTCCATCCAAATATCCAAATCTGAACCGATTTTAATATAATTTGACTAATTTATTTTCTAATCAAAATCCCGTCACACATTCCTAATTTCATTGGAATCGAACATACATATCGTGTTTGGTGCAACAAATAAACGAAATCGGTTGAAGATATATATGGGAGCTATATCCAAATCTGAACCGATTTCAATATAATTTGAAAAATGTATATTCGTTTTAATTTCCACTACACATTCCAAATTTCATTGAAATTAGAGATACATAGCGTGTTTGGTGCAACAAATACATGAAATCGGTCGAAAATATATATAGGAGCTATATCCAAATATGAACCGATTCCAATATAATTTGACAAAATCATTTTTGCTCCCAATTTCGTTACTTATTTTAAATTTCATTAAAATTGGACATACATATCGTGTTTGGTGCACCAAATACATGAAATCGGCCGAAAATGTATATGGGAGGTATATCCAAATCTGAACCGATTTCAATATAATTTGGGAAATCAATTTTTTAGATAAAATCCATCACACGCTTCAAATTTCATTGAGATTTGGGATACATAGCGTGTTTGGTGCATCAAATGCTTGAAATCGGCCGAAATTCTATATGGGAGCTATATCCAAATCTGAACCGATTTCAATATAATTTGGCAAATTTATTTTTGTTCCAAATTCCGTTACGCATTCCAAATATGGAGACTGTATCTGTAATCGATCAATAGATATGTGCATTCAAAATCTAAATTTTTGGAAGGTACCTCCGATTCTGATGCTATATCTCCACTTCCAAGTGGAATTTCAAAAATGCATTAGCCTATGTTACTTTCAGGCGATGTTGCAGTATACATGCAAATTTCAGAAAAATCTGTTCAGAGGTTTTCGAGTCCATAAATTACAAACAAACAAACATACAAACATTTTCCTCTTTTATAGATATAGAAGAAGAAGAAGAGGAGATAGGTCCTAATTTTTGATTTTTTTTACCGAAAATAATTTCAGTATCGACCACATTTTTAGTGCTTGGAGTGCCAGGATTTATATAAAACATTGTTAAGCGAATAACCATTCAAAGCGCGATAATATATGCTCTTGGAATATTGCACTGGATCTGTGCTGATTTTTGTGAAACAAATAAATAAAAATATACAGTTTTATCTTAAATAATATAATTTACATATGAAAAAAATCGGGCGGAGCCGACTTTACATATTTAGTAGAGCTTCACATAGCTAATAAAAGTTTTGTGAAAAATTTCTGAAAATTGAATCATACTAACTATTCAATTCAAAATCGGATGAACTATATATATGGAAGCTATATCTGAACCGATTTCGATCAAATTTGGCATACATATTTTCAGGCCTAATTTGGTCGTATGTGCAAAATTCCATACTATTTCGTCTGATATTACACGTTTGCTTCACAAAAAAGGCAAATCGCACAAAGATTATATGGGAGCTATATCTAAATTTTGATCGATTATCCCCTATTCAAATAGGGTTCGTCCCTGGGCCAAAAAATGATTTGTTCAAATTTTCATCTGGATCGGGCAATAAATGCGACAAAAATACATGGATGAACGGACGGGCATGCATGAATCGACTCAGAATGTGATTCTATGCAGATTACCAAAAGGAACTATGGGTCCATCTCGTTTCCTTTTGCCTGTTACAAACAAATGCACAAAGACATAATACCCTGACCATCTTGTGGCGTACGGTATAAAAATCTTCAATAATTAGAAATTGACAAATTTTTCTATGGGAACAAATGCAAATCAATGCGAATAATCCGTTGTAAAGTGCTGAGAACGTCGTTTTTGGGATGTTCTTGGGTACCTCTCAACACTGGCTCTTACGACAGCGATATTCTCTGCCGATCGCCTTGGTCGACTTGTATATGGCCTCTTCGGATTTGAAAGAGCCTTACCAGTCGAAACGCTTAATGATGTTCTTAGAAGGCGCACCTCTCACATTTTTTAATTCTTTAAAAGCACGTTGAGTTTTCACAATTGACTTCTTCTGTTGAATGTAAATTTCAACTATTTCTGAGCGCTCGCGTGGCGTGTATTGGTTCATGGTAAAAATCTGCTTGGACTGACGCTTCAAACGCGGTATGTCATTAAACGATGTGACATCTCTGTCAAAAGTTATGGCGTTGCCAGATGGGTCCGTCGAATATGGGCAACCCTGTACAGGGTGAGATAAAAAAAAAAAACTGCAACAAAATCAAACGCCATAATTTTTACTTTTTTTTTAAATGTTATTGAATGAAAGGAAGAAATGTCGGAAATAGTATCAAATTTTAGAATAAGTTTAGATTTGTTCGAATTGGTCAAATTTGGCACGGATTATGACCTTCAAACGGCCAATGAAACCGTCACACGCTGCACTAATGTTGGTCTGTAGTATTTTGGAACATTTCCCGGCGAAGGGCTTGCTTGAGGTGATCGACACTTTGGTATTTTTTGTTGCCAACCTTGCTTTCCAAAATACTCCAGACACAATAGTCCAACGCATTGGTATCCGGAGATTTTGGTGACCATTGTGCGCTGGAAATGAAGCGAGTAACCTCATTTTGTGGCGCGTACTGAGTGCGATGGTACTGAGTTCTGTTGGAATGTCCAAGGTCTGCAGCTAAAAAGTTTGCGTGCACAAGGCTTTAATACACCCTCCAGGATATTTTTGCGATAATATTCGGCATTTATTCTGATGCCATGGTCGACTAATACGAGCGGAGAGCGGCCATCTGCTGTTATGGCGGCCCACATCATCACCATGACCGAGTCTTGAGTTCTGGTGGCCAACCGAAAGTGCACATTTTCAGCTGACCTCTTTGGCAAGTAAACACGATCATTTTGTTTGTTTACAAACTGCTGGACAGCGAATGTTTTCTCATCGGAGAAAACCAAATTCAGCAGTTCACCACTTTCGGCCAAGCGAAGCAACTCTTTAACTCTTTTAAGTCTATTTTCTTTCTGTTGTTGTCGAGGTGTAAGTTTTTGCACTCTTAGGAATTTTAATGGCTTTACCCCGAGCTCATTTTTCAATATTTGCCGAATGGAATATTGCGATATGTTCAGCTCATGAGTCATTTTTCGGCCACTGCGACGCGGGTTTCGATCAAGTCGCTTCATTACTTTTCGAACCATTTCTGCTGATGTTGCTGTTTTCTTCCGTCCACTTCCACTTGACTTCGGGCTACTCTACCAGTATGACGGTAATGAGCAATGTTACGAGACACAAAAGATTTATTCACATTTAAATGCTGGAGTGCTCTAACGATAGGCAGTTGTGGTTTCCCAGCCAAATATAAAGAAATCACACTATCACGCTTGAATTCCATCACGAATAATATTTTTTATGTGCTTGTTTTCTCTTTCGAGACGAGCTTAATGATCTGAAATTTGCAGTGAAAAGGAAAGCCAGATAGACACTATCACACACTCACCACTATGCAACGCGTTTCGCCGTTGGTTAAGCGGCTCATCAGGTATATTTGGTGTGGATGATGGCTTACAAGGGCCGTTCCCTGGAAAGTAGTATATATTTCGAACTTATTGCGAATTAGCATATGCGAATTATACACTAGAAACTCTCCAGGTTCGACTCAAGTTCTATTGGCAGGTCTTTTTCACAGCAAAGTTTTTTGTTTTTGTAGTGATGGATTTTTGTCCACAACAACTACATTGCTTCCAATGCATATACTTGTTTTAGTGCTGCTTTAGGAAGACGTAGAGACGGCAAATTCTAGTTGGCTGCACACCGAGGTCCGCGGTTTGCTTAGCCAGGCAAAACTCTAATATTTTTTTTCTGGAAAAAATCTTACCAAAATGCTTTTGTACCTTGTAAACAATATAATGAGCTTGAACTGGAATAATTTTATGTATGAAGTCGGTTTCAGTTTCTTCATCTCATAATTTATATATAAAATACATAACTGTTTTAGAATTAATAAAATGGTGTTATATTAAACAAATAAATCTATTTAGGTTTAATGCCCTCCATTCAAAAGATTTAGACAACTTGTTGTCGTTGTAATTTACTTCCCCTGTTTCGGACAACTCATCATTTCATTACCAAGGTCATGGGCAAACACTAAACGTGTGTCGCGGCGCACAAAACTAATTAGTATGCAGCTCATAAATATTGACGACTCATGAAAATGGCCGATCAACAAAGCGCACCAGACAACGCGCGCAAACAAATTGTTATTGAGCCAAAGTTAAGTTTACGCAAAATTGCCATAAAAAAACGCAATCGTATTATCAATCATTTTCCTATTTCGGTAGACGAAAAATGCATTGCATACAAGGTGACAAATTTAGGATTTTGGCTTTAGGTATTTTTATTTAGGGCAGGGCCGGTTATATGGTAACCAAGCCACCATACGTATTTTGAGGACATGCACCTTGGTGTAACTGAGGTTCCAATTAGGTTAAAGCATATTCATATCTATATTTAAACATTTCAACAACAAAAATCACGTAACTCTTAGCAGAAAATCGTGGATATAAAATTTTTTTTATTTCTAGTACTCCCTAACGAAAAATTTAAATTCGCCAAATTTTTTTACAATTTAAACTGAAAATCCTGGATTTGAAAGAAATTATCTCAAGAACATCCGGTCCGAATATCGTGGATATTTTGAACAAAATGTTGTCAAGGAACTTTTAACAGGGAAATGTAAATTAAAAAAAAAAAATGTTTCAAGGAACTTTGAACAAAGAATCTTGGCTTTTATAATCCAAAATTTTCAAGACGAAATTTGTAGATTATTAAGAACGTTTCTTTCAAGGACATTAGTACCAAATATTGTGGATTTTAGAAAAAAAATCATGGACCTCCCAACCAAAAATAGTGGATTTTTTTTCCAATGACTTCCTTTTTAAAGGAAAGCGTGCCTAGAACATTTTTATACCCTCCACCATACTATGGAGGGTATATTAACTTTGTCATTCCGTTTGTAACTCCTCGAAATACTCATATCAGACCCAACAAAGTATATATATTCTTGATCAGCGTAAAATTCTAAGTCGATTTAGCGATGTCCGTCTGTCTGTCTGTCCGTCTGTCTGTCTGTGCCATGTAGGTCCACGTTTTCATATAGCCCCCATATAACGGTACCTCCCGATATGTGGTATTTTGATTATTTTAGCGACATTATTCACGGGAATTGTTTCAAATTTGGTATTTGAAATTCAAAATGGATACTACACCCTTAGGCGGAAAATTATCCGTGCAGGTCCACGTCTTCGTATAGCCCCCATATAACGGTACCTCCCTATATTCGGTATTTTGATGATTTTAGCGACATTATTCACCGGAATTGTTTTAAAATTGGTATTTGAAGTTCGTTATGGGAACTACAGTCTGTGACAGAAAATTGTCTGTGCGGGTCCAGGTCTTCGTATAGCCCCCATATAACGGTACCTCCCTATATTCGGTATTTTGATGATTTTAGCTACATTGTTCACCGTTTATTTCAAGTTTCGAATTTGAATATGGTAATGGCTTATGACCAACAATGCCTATGTATGTCCACGTCGTATAGACCCCAAAACAACGGCTATATTCGGTATTTTTAAAATTTTAACAGAATTTTTTAAGGATTTTATTTTTTTGAAAATTTCCAAATTCGTTGCAAATGGTGGAGGGTATTAAAAGTTCGGCCCGGCCGAACTTACTGCTTTTTAACTTGTTTTAATATCGTGGATATTTTAATAAAAGGTCTCTAGGACCAAATATTGTCATTCCGTTTGTAACATCCCTAAATATTCGTCGTAGACCCCAAAAAAGAATGTATATTCCTAATCAGCATAAAATTCTAAGTCGATTTAAGGATGTCCATGTGTCTGTCCGTCTGTCTGTTGAAATCACGATACAGCTTACATTATTTGACGTAGAGCTTCAAAATTTAGAAGAACAAATTTATTGTGTCTAGGATGGTTGGTATTGAAAATGACGGTTCCTACAGTTATCCGCTTGATTGATTTTCGCCACATTTTTTCACGGATTTTTCTAAAAATTGGCATTTTTAGGTTATAATGAGTTCTAGCTGTGGTGGCGAAACATTGTATGTATAAGTCTACGTTTTCGTAAGACCCCCTACATAACGTTGCCTCCCGATATTCGGTATTTTGATAGTTTTTATCACCTTTTTCCACGGATTTGTCTAAAAATGGTTTTCGTAGTTTATAATGGATTCTAGCTCCGGTGGCGAAACATTGTATGTACAGGTCAAGGTTTTTGTATAGCTCCCATATAAAGGTACCTCCCATATCTCCCATATAAAGGTACCTCCCAATATTCGGTATTTTGATATTTTTGGCGCATATTTTTATGGATTTGTCTAAAAATTGGTATTTGTAGTTCTTAATGAAATCTCGCTCCTGTGGCAGAACACTGAATATCTAGGTCCATGTTTTCTATAGCCGCCATATAACGTAACCGACCGATATGCGGTATTTTGATAATCCTAGTCACATTTATCCACGATTTTTTTTCAAATTTGGAATTTAAGACTCGCAATAGATAACAATCCTTCCAATATAGAGTTGTCTTTATACAGGGTGGGAGGAAAAAACTGCAAACAACTTTAGACTGCTGTCATTTCCAAACCACTCGTCCGACAACTGTTAAAATTTTTCCAGTGACAGCTCATTATATTGTTTACAAACGCACAAAAGCATTGTGGTGAGAATTTTCCAGAAAAAAAGTTATTCGTGATGGAATTCAAGCGTGATAGTGTGATTTATTTATATTTGGCTGGAAAACCACTTAGAGCACTTCAGCATTTAAATGTGAATACATCTTTTGTGTCCCGTACCATCGCTCGTTACCGTGATACTGGTAGCGTAGCCCGAAGTCAAGGAAGTGGACTGAAGAAAACAGTAACATCAGCAGAAATGGTTCGAAAAATAAAGAAGCAATTTGATCGAAACCCGCGTTGCAGTGGCCGAAAAATGGCACGTGAACTGAACATATCGCAATATTACGTTCAGCAAATATTGAAAAATGAGCTTGGGGTAAAGCCGCAACAGAGAGAAAATAGACTCAAAAGAGGTAAAGAGTTGCTTCGCTTGGCCGAAAGTCGTGAACTGCCGAATTTGGTTTTCTCCGATTTTGGCCACAGACCTTGAACATTGCAACAGGACTCAGTACACGCCACCCAAGAATGGTTACAAAATTAGGTTCCTCGCTTCATTTCTAGTGCACAGTGGCCACCAAAATCTCCGGATTCCAATCCATTGTGCTTTTGAAAACTTTAAAATGGCAATAACTCCTTAAATATTAAGTTTTCGGCGTTCTTAGCTATTTTTTGTGATCAGTTTTTTGAGCATGAATTATCGAAAGCATTAAAATGGCCAAAACTCCTTAAATATTGAGTTTTCGGCGTTTTTAGATATTATTTGTGACCACTTTTTAAGCATACCTGGAGTATTTTGGAAAGCAAGGTTTTCACTAAAAATTGCCAAAGTGTCGATCACCTCAAGCAAGCGCTTCACCGGAAATGGGCCAAAATACCGCAGAGCAACATTTGGGCAGCGTATGATGGTTTCATTGGCCGTTTGAAGGCCACAATTCGTATCAGAGGTGACCAATTCGAACAAATCTAAACTTATTCTAAAATTTGATGCTATATCGGACACTTTTTGCTTTTATTCTATAAAATTTTGAATGGGGGAAACCCCCCCAACACTCAACACTTCACCTGTCCAAAAATCTGCTGCAAACAATTGTACTGTAATAAAGTTCAAGAGCGAAATTTATCTTCTGTTTTCATTGCCAAAAATAGATATTCCGTCTTAAGTCTTAAGTAATTGTATTCGAAAGGATATTGATGTATTTTATTGATTGCAATGAAGAAAGCTAAGTTAATGATTTTTTTTGCCGACGGATGTATGAGCCCTAATCTAATAAAAATTAAATGTATCAATAATTTTAATTATTAAAACGTGTGTAAAAACCTTCAAAGTTTTCTATAGTTCCATGGCGCCCAACTGTTATACTTCCCAAAATAAATAACGGAGTATAACTGGTTTCTTTCTCGTCAGTATTTCAAAATAGAGTGTATACAATTGCTCCTCCTCCAGGGATACATTTTAATTACAGCTATTGACCCAGAACTAACACGCCTACTTTTAAGAGATCTACTCAAGAGAGAAGATTTTGAATTTGTAAACTACTATACAGATGGGACTCACAAAATCCACTTATTTCCAGTTGCAATAATAGTTGACCTAAACTGCGCCATTTCCTCCAAAATAGAACAACTTATCAATTTGTACAATACCCCAATGGAACATTTTTATAAAAATCTAGCGTCTATCAATCAATCATTTGTAAAAAAATAATCATTGGAATGAAATTCTTTTATTCAGCATGATAACCCTCGATGACCAACCAACAATAGCCAACAACAATGCGCGAATGACACCTCCCTTGTTATCAGAGCAAAAAAATTGCATATTGTTGCAATTCCTATGGAAAACGCCCCTCAAAAAGAAATTTATGTGTCAATCTCGGGAGAAATATAAATAAAAAAATGTGACAGTTGCAATCAAAAGTCCAATGTATTTGATAAGGACCATAATAAGAGACCTTCGAGGGAATGTTAAAAGGATTTTTAGTTTTATCACTTTGTAAGGTGTGGGGGAGTTTCACCACATTAAATGTCAAAGGTTACACATAAAACTTAATTAAAAAAACAATTAAAAAGCCGGGCTGAACTATGTATACCCTCCACCATTTGGAACGAATTTGACCATTTTGAAAAGAATAAAAGCAGCTAAAAATTCCCATAAAATCTTTAAAATACCGAATGTAGTCGTTAAATTGGGGTCTATACGATGACGTGGACCTGCACAGCAAGTTTTGTCATAAACAATTACAATATTCAAATCCGAAACTTGAAAAAAAAAAACGGTGAATAATGTCGCTAAAATCATCAAAATACCGAATACCGGGAGGTACCGTTATATGGGGGCCATACCAAAACTTGGCCCTGCTCAGACAATTTTCTGTCATAGGCTGTAGATAGGTAGGCATTTGGAACGAATTTGACCATTTTGAAAAGAATAAAAGCAGCTAAAAATTCCCATAAAATCTTTAAAATACCGAATGTAGTCGTTAAATTTGGGTCTATACGATGACGTGGACCTGCACAGCAAGTTTTGTCATAAACAATTACAATATTCAAATCCGAAACTTGAAAAAAAAACGGTGAATAATGTCGCTAAAATCATCAAAATACCGAATACCGGGAGGTACCGTTATATGGGGGCCATACCAAAACTTGGCCCTGCTCAGACAATTTTCTGTCATAGGCTGTAGAATCCATTACGAACTTCAAATACCAAATTTGAAACCATTCCGGTGAATAATATCATTAAAATCGTCAAAATACTGAATACCGGGAGGTACCGTTATATGGAGCCATACCAAAACTTGGACCTGCTCAGACAATTTTCTGTCATAGGCTGTAGTATTCATGACGAACTTTAAATACCAAATTTAAAACAATTCCGGTGAATAATGTCGCTAAAATCATGAAAATACCGAATATTGGGAGGTACCGTTATATGGGGACTATACGAAGACGTAGGCTTGCACAGACAATTTTCTGTCATAGGCAGTGGAATCCATTATGAAATTCAAATACAACATTTGAAACAATTCCGGTGTATACACGGAAAGAAAAAGCTTCATACCATAAATGAAATCCTACGTTCCGTCAATGAAATTTGTTATTGATTTTGAACCAACGTAGAGGTTCATTGAATAAATGAAAAAAGTTTCATTGAGTTTCATTAATGTAAAATTAACGAAATTGTTCATTAATATAACTAAAATTCTTCCTTGATTCAGTGAAATGAAAATGGTGGAGAATATTAAAATTTCGGTCCGGCCGAATGTCGCTAAATTATCAAAATACAGAATATCGGGGGGTTCCGTTACATGGGGATTTTACGAAGACGTGGATCTGCACACACAATTTTCTCTTTAAGACTTTAGTATCCATTTCGAACTTTAAATACCAAATTTGAAGCAATTCTGGTGAATAATGTCGCTTAAATCACACAAATGCCGAAAAAAGCGAGGTACCATTATATGGGGCTATACCAAAACGTGGACCTACATAACCCATTTTCAATACCAAAAGTCCTGCAGACCTATTATATATATGAGTAAAATTTGTCAACCTACTTCATTTCGTTCAAAAGCTAAGGTGATTTCCACAGACGGATAGATGGACGGACATGGCTTAATCGGCATAGAATTGTATGCTATTAGATTTTAGGCCTATATTAAAACTAGCACTAATTTCTCCAATATTTAAACATGACTTTGACATAAAATAGCTCGGAGTTTACTTTATATAAAAATCGTATTTCATATAAGTTATCAATCAATTGCAAAAATGCGTACAACAGAAGCATAAAAAACTCTCAATAAATATTCCAGTAGTTTTATAGGAAATAAAATACTTCAATACCAAATTTGTTTTTATCATTTTTCGAACAGTGTTTAATATTTCCTGAACCAACTAAAGTTAGTGCAACATACTAGCGATAACATGGTGATACATCATGAAAGCCTAAATAACTCTATAATTCAAAAAAAAAATAAACATAAAAAATTCAATATTTTTATCGCTTCCCCTCCATATAACTATGTCAATGTAAACGCTGACGACGCTTAAAGGCCAATGAACAAAAATTGAGTAAATGAATTTTGAGATGAATTTTGAAATTTAATTTATTTTATTTTTGCAATTACAATTGTAGTTTATTTCTATAATGTCATTTGATAAGAACAGTAATTAATTTTGCAATAAAAATCTATAAAATTGATAATTAACTGATAGTTGTACTGATGAATTGAAAATTAAACATAAAATAAATCAAATAAACCGGTATGCAATCATGAAATGAGAGAGGAATTATTATTTCTGCAGGGTGTTCAGAAGGGAAATTGGGACTCAATAGTGGAATTATTTTTGAAGTAGTTCTACAACAACTTTTGAAACAAGTTCTCTCTTTTAGTCCATATATATCTTTGCAAAAAACTTGGAAGATATATAAGCCGAATAATTATTGGGTTATTCCTTACAATTAACTTATTTTACTCATTACCAAGTAATGTGTAACGTCGACATAAAGTGTTCAAAACATGGAATACAATAGAGCGAATATTTTTTACTTATTTGTCGAATTATTTGGGACAAGCTACTTATTTAATGCCACCTTCCATGGTAAACATAATGGATTAGTTGAGAGAAGATGACGAAAAATCTGCTAGAGTGGGGAACGATATTTTTGAAAAATCGTACTAAAGTATCCAAAACTTAAAATTACAATAAAAGTTGAGATAATAAACAAGTAAAAAAAATACTAGGGAACTATATATTTTTATATCCTGTTGTTGCAAAATGGTCAGGCTTTATCCCTTTATTATTGTTTTTATAAAAACAACGTTTGTTTATTAGTGGAGAACGATGGTATTAAAATGGTAAAGACTTTCCAAACGAATTTTAGTATATTTAATTTTTTGGTTCCTCTTCTATTGAGCTTACGATCTCGTCACTTGGGTAAAAAATGTTTTTTGTCATAGAAGTTATTTTTCTGGGGAGAATATCCCAGACAAAAAAAGGGAACTGATGAGGGTTGGTGGCTCTTTCCGAAACCTAGGTATTCCCTGCCTTTACCCCTGGTAAACATTACCATCGTTCTCCACTAATAAACAAACGTTGTTTTTATAAAAACAATAATAAAGGGATAAAGCCTGACCATTTTGCAACAACAAAATACTACGGTATCCCGAACAAACAAGCCAACACTGTTCTATTTTTATATCCTCCAAAATACATGGTATGGAGGGTATATTAAGTTCGTCATTCCGTTTGTACGTTTTGGCCGTATCAAACTATATATACAGGGTGAGATAAAAAAACTGCAACAAAGTTAAACGCCATTGTTTTTATATATATAATTTTTTTTTAATTTTATTGAAAGAAAGCAAAAAATGTCGGAAATAGCATCAAATTTTAGAATAAGTTTAGATTTGTTCGAATTGGTCACCTTTGGCATAAACTGTGGCCTTCAAACTTCCAATAAAACCGTCACATGCTGCCCCAATTTGCCCGACACTTTGGTATTTTTTAGTGCCAACCTTGCTTTCCAAAATACTCCAGACACAATAGTCCAACGGATAGGTATCCGGAGATTTTGGTGGCCATTGTGTGCTGGAAATGAAGCGAGGAACCTCATTTTGGAATGTCCAAGGTCTGCGGCCAAAATGTTTGCGTGTCCAAGGCTTTAATACAACCTCCAGAATATTTTCGCGATAATATTCGGCATTTATTCAAATAAATCCTCTTTAATTAGGTTAACCCTGCTAAAATTTCTAACGTAAACATGGCATCAGTTTATTTAAAAAAATGTGTGGATTTGTAAAAAATATTTTTAAAGCTTAATATCTTGGGTTTTTTCAAAATTGTTTTTTGTAGATTTGTAAAAAATATTTCTAAAGGCTTTTTCAATATTTATACCCTACAACACTATGTGTTGGGGGTATTATAAGTTTGATTGCGCCACAAATTATGTAACACCTCGAAACGTTGATTTCCCACATAGGAAAGTATATATGGATCTTCCTATCTCGCCGAGCTGAGTCGATCTAGCTATGTATGTCCGTCCGTCCGTCTGTCCATGTTAATTTGTAATCACTCTACAGGTCGCAATTATGGCCCGATCTTCACGAAATTTAAAATGGAGGTGAGGCTAGAGCCAGAATAGAACCCTATTTCTTTTGGAGATGATCGCACAATGTTTAGGGTTTGAAATGGACCAAAAAATTTGAATTTTCCTGATTTTACAGTTGCTCTACAGGTCGCAATTATAAACCCATCGACCCGGAAGTTAGCATGGCGCTAGAGATTAGGGCTGGGTAGAAGCCTTCCAATTTTAATGTTCATCGGATAATATTTAGTGGGTGAAATAGATCATAACATTTCTGTTAAATAAAAGTCAAATTTTCCATTAAACCGCAAATATTTTTAATCCCGGCGAAGTCGCAAATAGACGAACAGGTCAATTCTGACCGTTACATAGATTTCGATAGTAAATATATCGGATATATATAGCGAAATATATGCAATGTATATATACAACGGAAGGGGATGTTAGCTAGAATCCTTATATCTCAAGAACGGCTGGACCGATTTTGACATTTTTTTTCAATTCAGAATGCCCTCTTGGCATAAAGGATCAAAATCTTAAAAGGTCGCATAAAATTATGCCAATAATAACGTTAATATAGATTTTGTACTATTTTGTGACATTTTTTTTATTTTTTTTTTTTATATTTTTTATCGCATGCGATTTTTTATTTTGACTTATAATATTGAAGTCTATATTTTGTAATATTTTTTCTTATTTTTTGGGGTTGGGCTCAGAAGGGCTAGGCCTATTGCTTTCAAAGATGTCCGCTATATATTTGGGGGTTGAAATGGACCACTTTTGTGTGAAAAAAATGATCACACAATTGAAGCCAATTGACATGCCTGAGAAGTGAGTTAAAGACAGGGAAAAATTCTGGCATTTTGGATGACCATTGGATTATATTAAGTTGTAAAATGGACCACAACAACTAACAGCACGACTGATTGTCTTTGGTTAAAATGCTAAGGCAATATCTGGGCAGCGTTCGTGACATAATTTTAAAAGCGAAATCTTCCAAAATGGATGTGTACATAAGAGGGGCTTCTAACATATTGTAGTGTTGGTCATGGTCGGCCCTGCACGACTATAGCCTTTGCTCACTTGTTTTTTCATAGATTTTTCAATATTTTTAATGACTATTAATAAATTGTGGGTTGATTTAAAAATATTTTTCGAAGCTTCATAAATAGCGATTTAAAAAGAAAAATTAATATGAAATCTTTTTTAGGATAATTTTGACAAAAAATCGTAATCGTGTATTTTCAAAATTTTTTATTAAAAATATAAGATCTTCTTTTGGAAAAAATACCCTCTATCTTGCGGTGGTGGTAAATATTTGTGGAAACTTTTTATTTTAGATTTTTAGGCCTAAGAGTTGGCCAAACTTTTTAACATACATTTTTGCAGTATATACATACCTCGCTTTCTTCCAGAAAATAACGACTTCATAAAATTCAAGTTTAACGCCAATTGGTTATTTATTTATCATTTATTTTATTTTCATTCATGTCTTTTGGGACACCCTGTATAAAATAAATAACTTAAAATTAATAAAACAAACAAAAAAAAATAAAAATAATAACAATAATTACATTAATAACTACTCTATGAAATGAGTCCACAAGGAAACATTTTCTATGCGGTTTGGATGCGTGAGAATTCAGTTAAGGAAAAGAGAAAAATCCCTGAGCCGATAAAACAAGCAGAACCATTCGAGATGTATTTATTTTAACCAAAAAGTTTCCTTGTGTCTCATATTCAATTTTCTAATATTCGTACTACAACTAAAAAAATAAAACAAAAACTAATGAGGATGGAGGGTTATGAAGATTGGCGCCCAATTGTTTCCATAACAGTAAGAATATCAATAATCAAATATTTTTTTTTAAATTGTGTAAAAGAAAAATATAGTTTCGGGGAAAAAGGAGAGGTACACAAAGAAAGTACCATTTTTTCTTCGTTCGTATTCCGCGTTTTTACTTTAATAAAATTTTAAAATGCTTTTGATCATCTTCTTCGTACTCTCAAAAAAATTCTTTTAGAAAATTTTCAAAAATAGCTTCAAAATTTTTCATTACTGCGTTTGTATAAAAATCCAAGTATGTTACGACATATATGCCCATCTTCATGAATAGAACCCTCCACCCTCACATATCTACAACTATTTACGTAAATAAATTAAATATATATAATCTTTAACATATTTTATATAATTACAATTTTCAAATTTCTCAAATCATAACATATACATGTTCTTTTTTGGCATCGAGCTGTTTATTTACAAGCTACAGAATAAAATCTCTAACAAAAAATAACATTATAAAAAAATAAATTCTTTTTCATTTACAACTAATCTCTAAAATATTAAAAAAATAACAATAACCCCAATTTTTCACAGTTTCCAACACTCCCTTATTTATTATCCAACCATGATTGAATTTGTGATGAACTCTTGCCCTTTGTCTCCAGCACCATAAAGGCCACATACATTGTGGCCACAAACATACAAAAGGCAAAGAACCAAAATGTCATATCCGAACCCCAGGCTGTGATCATGGAACCGAATGTCTTCGTTACCAAAAATACCGAAAACCAATTTGACATTACCGTCAAGGCCACTGCCGTAGCCTTGACATCGGGCAGAAAAAGTTCACCCATCATCAGCCAGGGTATGGGACCATAGCCCACTGAAAATGTAATCATATACAATACCACACACAGCAAAGGTAGCCATCCAATGGAGGAGACGTCTTTGCCATCGTCTTTCATATCGAAATAGGCACCCAAAATTGCCAAACAAATCGTCATGATGGTACTACTAAATATCAGCAGTGACTTGCGTCCAGCTTTCTCAATCATCAGCGAAGAGGTGAATGTCATCACAACTTGTACAAAGCCCACAATGATGGAACATATCGAAGGATCCAATGTACTGCCGGCAGATTTGAAAATTGGCACGGTGTAGAAAATGACAGCATTCACTCCGGAGAATTGTTGGAAGAACATCAAGAGCATGGAAATAATTAAACCATTGCGAGCCGCCCGTATACGGAAGACATCGGAGAATGAAGCATTTCCGCCGGCTTGATCCAATTCACTTTGTATCTGTTGGATGGCTGTGCGTGAATCACAATAACGACCCCAAAGCCATTTCAATGAGAGAGCGGCGTCACCACGGCGACCCTGAAAGTAGAAGAGGAGACAGGGTATTATTTGCTCTCATTCTCACTCGGGAGCGAAACTTGCTCGAAGAGTGAGAGTTTTTTACGGAGTCTACTCTTCATTCAAGAGGCTGTTCTAAGAGTGTAAATTAGAAGAAATACTAAAGAATGTTCGGCAAACCCTTTAAATAGCGCTTGGCAAGAGTAGCACCTGCTCGATTTTGAACGAATTTTGCTCCCACTCAAAAACAAAGAAAAAATGCTCACTCATATTCGAGCAAAAATCAAAAATTAAGTTTGCTCGATTTCCAATCTGCTCTCTGGAACCCAATCGGTCGAAGTCGAGTGAGTTTTTCGGAGGTCTGGTTATATAACAGTTTCAAGTGAAGTATTTCATGGCAAAATTCGGTCATAATCGTATAAAAATACAATTTAAATATCTTCTTACCTTCTTCAATAGATATGTTGGTGTCTCTGGCAAGAACAACATTCCAATGAACAAAGCCACCGGTACCAAAAGACACAGAACACTTAATGTTGTCCATGTGACCATAGCACCAATAATGTAAACCAATAGAATTCCAATGGACAGTGTCAGCTGGAACAGAGTACCCAATGTGCCTCTTATACTACTTTCAGCAATTTCCGATATATACATGGGAGCAACAACACAAAAACTGCCAGTAGCCAAGCCTGGAACATCAAAAGGATTTATTTATAAGTGAATAACTTATTTATATTTCGAAAATCCTACCAATTGTAAAACGAGCAAAATATAGGACCGTCGCGGAGTTGGCAAAAATAGTTGCCGTCCAGGCCACAATAAATGGGATATCCATTACCAATGCGGTGTAACGACGTCCAATGTAGTCAGCAATATAACCTAGAGCAAACATCTTTTAATTTCTGGTATAAAATTCGGAAAATAAGTTTTATCTTACCTGTGGGTAAAGCTCCCAGAAACGCACCAATAGCCAATAAGGAACTAACCCAGGTCTCTGCAAATAAATAATAAAAAAAGAAATAATAAAAACATATAGTACAAGCGAGAGCCGGAAAAGTCCTCCTTAAAATTTTAGATTCATTCCAAAAATTCGCTGTTAAATTACATAGTTTGTTTATTTTAACAAAATTTTTAAATCAATACGTCTCAACATTTTTAGACTTAAATTTCAGATTTCTTAAAGTTTCAGAATTCTATCTCTATAATTTCATCAAATACCAAATTTAGTACAATAATTTTTTTTCGTACAAGTATAGTACACATTTCCAAAACGACATCCATATCTCAATCCCAGATACCAACAGAGACCTCAATATCAAAAGTCAGGATTCCATCACTATCCCTTCACCCAATACCCAATTTAGTACCACTTGGCACTTTTCAAACAATTATAGTACCCATTTCCAAAACCACCTCCATATCTCAATCCCTGTTACATCAAATGTGAGGATTTCAGCACTATCCCTTCACTCACACTTCATTTACTTTTCGTGCACTTGTAATACACCATTCTAGAACCACCACTTTATCACAAACCTACCACCAATAGTGACCCCAATACTAAATTTCTAAATTCCAGCTTCATCCGTTCGTTCTAAACCAAGCTATTTCAAATTTAGTGCCATTAAGTACAGTTCACAAACTTAGTACCCATTTACAAAACCACATTCATACATAAAAAAGTAGTTTCCTACCTCAATTCTTATGCCATATACCCATTTTTAGCTCTTCGCATAATACCAAATGGTACCATTTTAGAACTTTTCATAACCTTAAAGTTCGAATTTTCAAAAACCCTTCGGTACACCTATCTTGCACTCCATTAAGGGCTAAGTACATAAGAAGCTTGAAGTCATGGCTTGGCGTATTTTGTGACATTTCACAAAGGAATTACAGAGCCGCACTAAAATCCAGCCGTCGTTTTTCCATTATAATTTGACATTAATATGCCTAGCCATGACTTCAAGCTTCTTATGTACTTAGCCCTTTAAAGAATCTAATTCCAAATTTCAGAATTATGCCTCATTCCGTTTGTCCGATACAAAGTATTCAATTTTTAGTATATTTTAGTACTTTTCACATCTTTTTAGTACGACAGTCAGTCGCTTACTTTACTCTTTTTATACCCTCCACCTTGGAAAGGAGGGTATATTAACTTTATCATTCCGTTTGTAACATCCTTAAATATTCGTCTTAGACCCCATAAAGTATATATATTTATAATCAGCATAAAATTCTAAGTCGATTTAACGATGTCCGTCTGTCTGTCTGTCTGTTGAAATCACGATACAGCCCACATTATTTGACGTAGAGCGTCCGTCTGTCTGTTGAAATCACGATACAGCCCACATTTTTTGACGCAGAGCGCCAAAATTTATCAGAGCAATTTGCATTGTGTCTAGGATGGTTGGTATTGAAAATGAGATTGGTGAGATGAGATCGGTCCACGTTCTGGTATAGTCCCCATATAACGGTACCTTCCGATATTCGGTATTTTGAGGGTTTTTGCCACATTTTTCACTGATTTGTCTAAAAATTGGTATTTGTGGGTCATAATGGGTCCTAGTTCGTGTGGCGAAACATTGTAATTATAGGTCTACGTTTTAGTGTAGCCCCCATATAACAGTACCTCCCGATATTCGGCATTTAAATGGTTTTTGCCACATTTCTTCTGTTTCTTTTACCCTAAGGTGGAGGGTATTAAAAGTTTGGCCCGGCCGAACTTAATGTTTTTTTACTTGTTTTAATATAGATAGGTAAGGAATAGTCTTGGCTTCTGGGCGCATTTCAAGAAAAAACTTTTTTATACCCTCCACCATAGCATGGAGGGTATATAAAGTTTGTCATTCATTTTGTAACTCCTCGAAGTATATATTTATCAGCATAAAATTCTATGTCGATTAAGCGATGTCCGTCCGTTTGTTCATCTGTGGAAATCACTCTAGCTTCCGAACGAAATTAAGAAGGTTAATAAAATTTTACTCAAATGTGTATTATGTTTGCAGGACTTTTGGTTTTAAAAATGGGCCATGTAGGTCGACGTCTTCGTATAGCCCCCATATATTCGATATTTTCATGATTTGAGCGACATTATTCACCGAAATTGTTTTAAATTTGGTATTTCAAGTTATTATTATTATTATTATTATTATTATTATTATTATTATTATTATTATTATTATTATTATTATTATTATTATTATTATTATTATTATTATTATTATTATTATTATTATTATTATTATTATTATTATTATTATTATTATTATTATTATTATTATTATTATTATTATTATTATTATTATTATTATTATTATTATTATTATTATTATTATTATTATTATTATTATTATTATTATTATTATTGCTATTTATTATTGCTATTTATTTATTTATTTATTTATTTTTTTATTATCTTTTTTTTTATTTATTTATTTATTTATTTTTTTTTTTTTTTGAAAATTGCCAAATTCCTTCCAAGTGGTGCTTTTTTACTTGATAATTATTGTTTTTTGAGTATTCCTCTTGACCACAATGTATTGATAACTTTAAAAATTAATTCATATATTTTCTTTGATGGCTATATCCCAACACATTTACGCATTCGAGTGCAAGTCAAATATCAACTACTCCAAAAGTTATATATTATTAACGTCACAAGATAGTTTATATTGACTATGTCGTGTTTACCTTTCTTCGACCCATTTTTACTCTTCTTAGAATCAATATCTATAAAAGAGGAAAATGTTTGTATGTTTGTTTGTAATTTATGGACTCGAAAACCGCTGAACAGATTTTCCTGAATATTTCCAAGTATACTAGAACATCGCCTGAAACATAGGCTATAAAAATTTTTGAAATTCCACTTGGAACTGGAAATATGGCATCAGAATCGGAGGTACCTCCCAAAAATTTAAATTTTATATGCACATATCTATTGATCGATTACAGATACAGTCTCCAAATTTGGAATGGGTAACGGAATTTGGAACAAAAGTAATTGTGCCAAATTATATTGAAATCGGTTCAGATTTGGATATAGCTCCCACATATATTTTCGGCCGATTTCGTTTATTTGATGCACCAAACACGATACGTATGTCCGATTCCAATGAAATTTATATTTTCGACCGATTTCGTTTGTTTGATGCAAAAAGCACGTTATACATGCTCGATTCCAATGAAATTTGGCAATGAAATTATATTGAAATCGGTTCAGATTTGGATATAGCTCCCATATATATTTTCGGCCAATTTTACGTACAGGATTGCCCATATTCGACGGACCCATCTGGCAACGCCATAATTTTTGACAGAGATGTCACATCGCTTAATGACATACCGCGTTTGAAGCGTCAGTCCAAGCAGATTTTTATCATGAACCAATACACGCCACGCGAGCGCTCTGAAATTTACATTCAACAGAAGAAGTCAATTTTGAAAACTCAACGTGCTTTTAAAACATTAAAAAATGTGAGAAGTGCGCCTTCTAAGAACACCATTAAGGGTTTATATAAAAAATTTTCGACTGGTAAGGCTCTTTCTAATCCGAAGAGGCCATATAAAAGTCGACCAAGGCGATCGGCCGAGAATATCGCTGCCGTACGAGCCAGTGTTGAGAGGTCCCCAAGAACATCCCAAAAACGCCGTTGTCAGCAGTTGGGCATGGTTCGGTCCACTTTACAACGGATTATTCGCATTGATTCGCATTCGTTCCCGTACAAAATTCAATTGACGCAAAGAATGTTGCCTGCGGACAAGCCTCGTCGATTGGAATGGACCCAAAGGTCCGTCGAATATGGGTAATATTTGATGCACGCCACTCGATATGATTGTCCGATTCCAATGAGATTCAGAAAGAGACACGAAATTTGGTACCAAAACAAAATTTGCCAAATTATATTGAAATCGGTTTAGGTTTGGCATAGCTCCAACATATATGTTTCGGCCGAAAACATGTATGTTACGTACCAAACACGATATGTTCGGACATATGAAATTTAGAATGTGTGGCGGAATTTGGTTACAATAATAAATTTGACAAATTAATAAGAAATTGGTTATGATTTGGATATAGCTCCCAAATATATTCTCGGCCAATTTACATATTTGATGCACCGAAGACGGTATGTACCTCCAATTTCAATTAAATATGCAAGGTGTGACGGAATTTGGTGTAAAATTAATTTTTTTTAAATTTTATTGAAATCTGTTTAGATTGGAATATGGTTTTATTGACCCCAACACCTTTCCATTGCTAAGATTATTACGGGGAAGCATGTTGCTGCTAATGGAAATATTGAAATGTACTAAGTCTGAATGGAACCGGATGTTAATTTCACGTTTTTAAGAGCGTCATGTATATTCAAAATTGTGAGCCATTTTGGGGGAGGTACCAGAAGGAGTGGACCGATATATTATATCTTAACACCAGATCTTGAGCTTATAAAAATATTGGGATGTGAGAAATTTGAAGACAATTTTGACCCTTTGTGAGGGAGGTACTTGATGGAGTGAACCGATATTGTCCACTTTCGCACCTGACCTAGCACTGCCGCAAATATTAGGATTTGCAAAGTCAGAGCAAAATCGGATTATCGTTCCTCTTTGTGTGCAGAAAATATATTTTTTGAAAATTTCGACCTTTTGTGGGGGGGTGGTACCAGAAGGGGTGTACCGATGCTGCCCATCTCCGAACTCGATTTAAGTTTGACAAAAATATTACGATGGAAAAAGTTGAAAACAAATCGGTTACTCCCTTATAGAGTTATCGTGCGCACCAGCCAGACAGATAGACGGACGGACGGACATCGCTAGATCAACTTCAAATGTCCTGAGACGGATTTTGTCCAAAGAGACCTAGTGTCTAAAACCGTTATGTCGACTAGGTACGTTTTTTTGCTTGCAATTAAAGTTTAGTGCCAGACAGAAGCATATTTGACAATTTGGATGGTTATCGGACAATATTAAGCGGATAGAATAGACCATAAATTTTATGTAAAACAAGTAAAAAAACATTAAGTTCGGCCGGGCCAAACTTTTAATACCCTCCACCTTAGGGTAAAAGAAACATTAGAAGAAATGTGGCAAAAACCATTAAAATGCCGAATATCGGGAGGTACCGTTATATGGGGGCTACACCAAAACGTGGACCTACACATGCAATGTTTCGCCATACGAACTAGGACCTACTATGACCCACAAATACCAATTTTTAGACAAATCAGTGAAAAAATGTGGCAAAAACCATGAAAATACCGAATATCGGGAGGTACCGTTATATGGGGGCTATACCAAATCATGAACCCATACATGCAATGTTTCGCCACCGGAGCTGGAACCCATTATGACCAACAAATACCAATTTTCAGACAAATCCGTGAAAAAATGTGGCAAAAAAAAAACTAAAATACCGAATATCGGGAGGTACCTTTATATGGGGGCTATACCACAACGTGGACCTATACATGCAATGTTTTGCCACACGCTTAGGGACCCGTTATGACCTACAAATACCAATTTTCAGACAAATCCGTAAAAAAATGTGGCATAAATCATCAAAATACCGAATATCGGAAGGTACCGTTATATGGGGACTGTACCAGAACGTGGGCCGATATGTCTCATTTTCAATACCAACCATCCTAGACACAATGCAAATAGCTCTGCTAAATTTTGGCGCTCTACCTCAAATAATGTGGGCTGTATCGTGATTTCAACAGACAGACAGACGGACATAGTTAATCGACTTAGAATTTTATGCTGATTATAAATATATACACTTTATGGGGTCTAAGACGAATATTTAAGGATGTTACAAACGGAATAACAAAGTTAATATACCCTCCTTTCCAAGGTAGAGGGTATAAAAAAACGATCAACGGATTATATTTAATGGATAATATACCACAAATTTCGTTTGAAATGGTTTTGAATATCTATCAGCACGGCAGAGAGGGTAAGTATAGTGCAAGTGCACCCGGTCAAAAACAAACGTAACATTTACGCAGGGCGGTACGGCATTATTTCAAAAACCAAAACAACCAAAATGGATTTGAATCTATGAGGCTTTCAACATATAATAGTGTTGTAGGGTAGCACATGGTCGACCCCGCACGACTATAGCCTTTGCTAACTTGTTTTCTATGTAAACTTTCATATCGCTGATTAGGCTCGGCTTTCATAATCTACTGATTTTTTTTTTTTTTTGTAATTTTGTTGCACAGTATTATAGGGAAAATTTAACATCCAATTCACATACACAACTCCTAGAAGCAATCCTTCCCTCGAATGGTGGAAACTGAGGATAAATATTCTACACGCGCTACTTTTTCATCTATGGTACAAAACGATAATAGCCATAAGGTTTCTCCAAGTGACCACTTGCTTGTTGCACACACACACACACACACATCTAAACAATCAACTTCAAACGTTCTAATCATACAACTCATCACTGCTAGATTGCACTTCAGTGGCTATCACTCATCGCGCAATTGAAGGCAACGAATGAAACGTTTCGCAATAGTCTCAAGAGTGCAAACGGTAATGGAAATGACTGCCAATGGCAATGGCAATGACAGACCACACTAATAAAAAGATTAGTTCAGGTTCAGTTGGTCAGGAAGGCGAAACCAAAATCGTAACACTATTATATGCCTTTAGCAAATTAAGGGTTGTCATCACCACCCCTTCCGAAAGCAAAAGAAGTGGAAACACCAACAATGTCAGAATATCCATAAGTATATGTATGCAATTGTGTGTGTATGTGTGTGTGTGTGTGTTTGCAATAGTTCCAAAGTAAATACGACACTTGAAACTGGCGTCAACTATCGTAATTGAATTGACCGTCAATGTTTGAATTGTTGTGATTTATTGTCAACAGTTGCACTGATTGCCAACTAATCAAGCGGCATTAGGGGAGAACCACTTGAAACGTAAATGCCTGGCGTTGAGGTGGACAATTTTATTAATCATACTTATTTCATGGAAATTCGATTGCACATGGTAAACCTTTAATATTTTTATGAAATTTTAATGTATTATTAAGCCCCCCCAACAATCAGCCACTTAAAATGGGTGTCGGGTAGGGTTTATGTCATTACTTACGCTGACTTAGTGTCAATTGCAGCTGTGACGACGACGAGCCATCAGCGGTAGCATTGTTTGCAGTGGTATTAGCATTTGGATCCTCACTAATCTGTGGCAGTACGGGGGATGTCCAAGCTAGTGCAGTACCTGCCGAAACGGCGCCCAAACACACTATGGGGAAGGGGAAAGGAGAATATAATAATTAAGAGAATGTCATGGGGGATGGTAAATGCATTACTACTTACCAACCATGGCTGCAAAATACTGCATTTTCTTTGATGTCTTGACCACCCCATCTTGCAGGGGGTCATACAGCATAGGATTCCGTGAGCTGGGGTCATTGTCTTCTTGACTGACAGTCTAAAAATAAATGAAAAAATGTTATTTCTTCAAAGAAAGGAAAACAAATAAAAAAGCTGGAAGTTCGGCCGGGCCGAACTTTTAATACCCTCCACCATTTGGTACAAATTTGACAATTTCCAAAAAAAAAAAATCCGTTAAAAATTCTGTTAAAATCTTAAATATACCGAATGCCTATACGACGACGTGGACCTACATAGGCAACTTTTGTCATAAGTTATTACAATATTTTAATGCGAAACTTGAAGAAAAATCTGTTTATAATGTAGCTAAAATCATCAAAACACCGAATATAGGGGGTATCGTTATATGGGGACTATACGAAGACGTGGACCTGCACAAACAATTTTCTGGGATGGGTTGAAGTATCCATTACGAACTTCACATGCGAAATTTGAAACAATCCCGTTAAAAAATGTCGCTAAAATTATCAAAATACCGAATTTAGGGGGGTACGGTATATGGGGGCTATACGAAGACGTGGACCTACATGACCCATTTTCTGTTTTATGCTGCAGTATGAACTTCAAATACCAAATTTGGAACGATTTCGTTAAATAATGTCGCTAAAATCATCAAAATACCGAATATCGGGGGGTACCGTTATAAAGGGGCTATACGAAGACGTGGACCTACACAGATTATTTTCTGTCTTAGGCTGTAGTATCCATTACGAACTTCAAATGCCAAATTTGAAACAATTCCGGTGAATAATGTCGCTAAAATCATCAAAATACCGAATATCGGGAGGTACCATTATATGGGGGCTATATGATAACTTAGACCTACATGGCCCATTTACGAACTTAACCTGCCTACTGGCAAAATATACATGTGTGCAAAATTTAAGCCTTCTATCTCAATTTGTTCGAAAGATAGCGTGGTTACAACAGACAGACAGACGGACAGACAGAATTTTACGCTGATCAAGAATATATATACTTTGTTGTGTCTGACATGAGTATTTCGATGAGTTACAAACGGAATTAATATACCCTCCATAGTATGGTGAAGGGTATAAAAATAATGAGTATAGAAAAAAAACTGGTAAAAAATCTCAAAATCTCATCTAAATACTTGGCAATCCACTCCGTTTAAATTCAAGGAGGCTCAGCATAGATCTACCAAAACATGATAAATAAAATTGATATTCTCCAACATAGGATTGGGGGTATTTTAAAAGTTTTATTCCATTCCTATACTCTCCACCGTACTATATGATATATCAGGGACGTGCACCTTTCCAAATATTTCCGGAGTGGGGGCTACTAGTAAAAACTAAATTTTGTCATACAAAAGCGCATAGCATTGCATAATAGTAACCATTTCGAAGGGGACCAGCCATTCAGTATTTCCACCCTCCCACCGTACGTCCCTACGTCCCCATTAACCGAAAGGTATGAATTTTACTTAATTTTTTTTTTTTAGATCCCTAGAGGATTTTTCCGAATTTCGTTTCAGGACGTTTGAAGTCCTGGCTGGCTGGCTTGATGGTGCGCACAACGACTTTCGTACAGATTATGGCTATATTATTTTTTAACCTTTGATGGGAGATAGGGAAAGTCGGTCCACTCATTCCGGTACCTCCCCCACAAAATACCAACAATTTCAAAGAAAAAAATTTACATCTAGAAAGAAAATGGCTCATACGACTTTTCTACATCTTTGGAAATCCCAATATTTGTATCAGGTGCGAAATTGGACAATATAGAATTTCTTGTACATAACTCAAAAAGGGTTAAAATTTATAACACAATAAAAAATTTAATGTTTTTTCCATAATTGCGGAGAAAATCCAGAGTAGAGCTAAAAAAAGAAGGCACGTCTATGGGCGTTTTTAAAGTCGCCTAAATAGAGAGGACAAGATCCACCCTCTTCCAAACTTTTAGACATTTTCGGATTAAGATTCTTCGGAATTCATGTATTTTATGTATACAGTATCTTCGACAATATTGCAAATACAAATTCGATAAATATTTCGGAAGAAATTTCTAACCCTCAAGTCAGTCAACAAATGGGTATTTTTGGTACTTTTTTAAAAAATGATTAAAAGGGATCGTAGCAAGTCAGAATACTCTAAAAAAATTATTTGTCATAAAATTCTACTATAGGTCCCAGAAGGCGTTACTGGTCTAAATCTTCCCTAAAAATCAGGAATTCATCTACAGGGTGAGATGAAAAGAACTACAACCAAATTCAGACTGCTGTCATTTCTAAGCCACTCGTCCAAAAGATGTTAATTTTTTTCCAGTGATAGCTCATTATATTGTTTACAAGCGTACAACAGCAATTTGGTGAGAATTTTCCAGATAAAAAGTTATTCGTGATGGAATTTAAGGGTGATAGTGTGATTTCTTTATATTTGGCTGGAAAACCAAACATTTAAATGTGCCATCACTTTTTACCTTGATACTGGTAACGTAGCCCGACGTCAAGAAATTGGACAGAAGAAAACAGCAACATCAGCAGAAATGCTTCGAGAAGTAAAGAAGCGATTTGATCGAAACCCGCGTCGCAGTGGCCGAAAAATGGCTCGTGAGCTGAACATATCGCAATATTCCATTCGGTAAATATTAAAAATTGAGCTCGGGGTAAAGCCATTGAAATTCCAAAAAGTGCAAGAAGTTACACCGCAACACCAATAGAAAGAAAATAGAATCAAAAGAGCTAAAGAGTTGCTTCGCTTGGCCGAAAGTGGTGAACTGCCGAATTTGATTTTCTCCGATGAGAAAACATTCGTTGTCCACCAGTTTGTAAACAAACAAAATGATCGTGCTTACTTGCCAAAAAGGTCAGCTGAAAATGTGCTCAGCTGAAAATGTGCTCAACTCAACTCAAGCGCTGGCCATGGTGATGGTGTGGGCCGCCATAACAGCCGATGGTCGTTCTCCGTTCGTATTAATCGAATGTGGCATTAGAATAATTGCCGAATATTATCGCGAAAATATTCTGGAGGGTGTATTAAAGCCTTGGCCACGTAAACATTTTCGACGCAGACCTTGAACATTCTAACAGGACTCAGCACCATCGTACTCAGCACGTCTTCGTATAGCCCCCATATGATAGAGATAGAAGGCAAAAATTTTGCACACATGTACTATACTTTGCCAGTAGCCCCATATAAAAGTACCTCCCTATATTCGGTATTTTGATGATTTTAGCGTCATTATTCACCGGAATTGTTTCAAATTTGGTATTTGAAGTTCGTAATGGATACTACAGCCTAAGACAGAAAATTATTTGTGCAGGTTCACGTCTTCGTATAGTCCCCATATAACGGTACCCCCGATATTCGGTACTTTGATGATTTTAGCGACATAATTTAACGGAATCGTTCCAAATTTGGTATTTGAAGTTCGTAATAGATGCTACATCCTAAGTCAAAAAATGAGCCATGTAGGTTCACGTCTTCATATAGCCCCCATGTGACGGTACCTCCCGATATTCGATATTTTCATGATCTTAGCGAAATTATTTATCGGAATTATTTCAACTTTCGTATTTGAAGTTCGTAATGGGTACTACAGTCTATGACAAACCTCTTTGTATGCACGTCTTCGTATATCCCCCATATAACGGGTTTCATTTAAGTTGTAGTTTTTTTTTTTTTGGAAATTTTTAAGTTTCTTCCAAATTGTGGAGGGTATTAAAAGTTCGACCCGGCCGAACTTAAGCCGGCCGAGGGGGAACTTGTTCCCTCTATCAAGGTTACTTTGCTATTTAAACATTCAAAATGTCGATGCAAGTGGGTTCAACATTTGTGTATTGCACAGTGTCAACCAAAGGATTAAAGAATAAAAAAAAACTAGATTTAGGACCGTTAAGTCTTTTTCCGAAATGTTTTAAATTCTTTTCGGTTTTCCGTATCAAATATACAAATAATTTTTTACTCCAAATAGAAAATTTCCATCCTTGAAAATAATGTCTCATCAACGATTGTTCATCAAATACCTCATTCTCAATTACTTAACGTCAAGAGAAAAATCACTTCCGTTTGTTATTCGAAAAAATAACTCTAGTTGGCGGTGGCATTTTTCCCCCAAATTTTCATTTAAAACTATTTCATTTGGACTTTGGACCTCCCCAAAGCATGCCAATCGATTCTAAAGTTCAAGTTTAGTAAAAAAAAGTACTAATCAAAAGCCACAACTACAACAAAATCGAAATTACAAAATAAAAAAAGAATACAATTTAGAAAAAATCTCAACAATGCACTCTAGCCAACTAAGAAACGAAGCAAACGGAACAAAAAAATAAACATTTAAAAAATTTTACCAATTTACATTAAAAGAAATGTACAAAATAAAGACAACAGCAAAAGCAACAACATAACAACTCGTCCAAATTTAGCCACATTTTGGCATACCGCACGTGCTACGTAGCTATGACTAAACGGCGCCAATGTGGGTTTGTCGCGTTGGATGATTTAGAGGGGGAAAAGGGGTAAAAATGTCAAATCTTCCTTTAACTTTTAATTTTTAGATTTTTGCTCCTCTGGGAAATATTTTCAGTTCTTATTTGTTTGAAGTAGAAACGTTTTTTTTTTTTTTTGTTTTATTTAATATTATATCTAATTAAATTTTTTTAATTTTTTCAAAATCACCTGCATGGCAATCTGCGAAGCATATTTGTCTTAAATCGGCCATATCTTAAGATTTTATTTTTATAATAATTTGGCTCCCGTCCATATACGCAATTTCACTGCAAAACAACTCAAAATTATGGTGTTTAATGGCAGTTTTGATGTAAATTACACAATGCAACAGATTCTGAGTCAAGCAATGCATAAAATATTATGAAAAAAAAAACAACATCGGACATTATTCGTTGAATATCCGAGTTGCTCTAAAATTTGGGTACGTCGCTATCAGAACCATTAACCAAATTTTTTGCATCGCAAAGTAACCTTAAAAAGAGGTAGGGTTTAAGTTCCCCCTTTTTCGAAATTAAGATTTGATTGTCGAAAATATCAACCCTCAATCGAGTGACGAAAAGCGTCTTTTTGGTCTTATATAAATGGTTTTAACACTCTGTTTAGCTCAGAGGGGCTCCGCCGATGGGAGTGAATACGCCGAATGCGTCGAGCAGTGGACCGTAGGGGGGAAATATAAAAAGAAATAAAACACAAGGGTTTTTCTTAATATATGTAACTATTTATTCTTAGTTTGGTTAGTGGGTAACAATATTACCTGTGGCAACAATATGCCCTTCTATGCACACCGATATGTGCTTGCAAACGATATTGTGGGTGTTGTCTGTCCGAAAGACAGCGAAATACTACTTGATGTCTAAAGGAGGCGGCAAAACAAATGACAACTAATTACTCGTTAAAATGTCAAAGGCGCTAGCACAAGGTTGCAATAAACCGTAGCGCGTACATTTTAACGAATTATTAAGGACCAAACCAGGGGTCAATAAAAAGCAATATTTAATACAATTCTAAATTAAACATGCCGACCCCCTTGAAACATCAAAGCATGTTTCAACACAAATAATCTTAATCTAAATTAGTTCCAACAGTAGGTACGGGTTGTATAGTGCAGTGTGAGCTTTTTTTCGAACAAAATGTAGGGAATGGAAACGCAAATGAATCGGCAGTAACAGATTCGGGATCCATCTCCGCTACAACGATAATATGAAGCCGCAGATGAATCTGCAGTAACAGATTCGGACTTCAATCAAGCATATTATTACACGAAATGTAATATTTTGAAGCTGCAGATGAACCTGCAGTTACAGATTCGGACTTCAATCGAGCTACGTGTTTCCCGAAACGATATTCGAGGGGGGTTCCAATTGAGACCCTGTGCCAATGTCGGTATATACATTGCCAGCTGTCGCAAGACCGATTTTATGTGAAGGTCGCTTTACAACATTGCTTACAAATTTACGTTTTGTTGACTGATTACCTTCCGATAATTTCATTTTTATAAACTTAATAAGGTTCCTTTTGGACATTTTGTACAGCGATTTCGAACGAACAAAATTAGATTTAGGATTTTCGACTCCAACCGATGTGGAGGATGTATATTTTGAGGGACGAAAAACTGGGGCTGCAGCTGACAACAACGATTTTGACGAGCTTGCCTGAGCTTTTGGAGTCAGAACCGGAAACGAACTATTCGGTTTTAATGACTCGCGATGTAGTAACGTGTGATGACGTTGACCACATTTCCAACAACTATTTTTACTAGTACAATTTACTAGTTTATGTCCCTTTGCCAAACAATTTATACAATGTTCGTGGCGCTTGACGAATGCAAACCTTTTTGCGGGAGATAATTCCTTAAATTTTGAGCAAAAATGAAGGCGATGGATTTTCTCATGACAAAGACGACACGATTTTCCAATTGAAGGGGAAGATGAACATTTGGAATGAGAATTCCTAGCAGTATTAACCGAATTTGAATTCTGCAAAGGAATGGATTTCTCTCTATAACCTTCTAAACACACGAGCGTGTTAATCCTTTCCGAAAGAAAGGTGTCTAAATCTTTCCACGAAGAAAGGGCCGATTTGTTTTTAATACCTTGTTCCCATAGTACAAGCGTTTCTTTTGGCAAACGTTGAAGGCAGAGAAACACCAGTATCGGATCCCATTGATCTGTGGGAACGTTGTAGGTCGACATTGAAAATATGCAACTGTTTATTCCCCGTCGGATCTCTTTTAGACCCGATGCAGTTTCTTTTAGAAGACTTGGAAGACTATACAACGACTTTAGTTGATGATGAACCAATATTCGAATATTGTTGTATTCATCATTTAATGCTTTCCATGCGAAAGCGAAACCGCGGTTAGTTAGAGGAAACTGCGAAACGATTTTCCGAGCTTCTCCAGCAGTTTTATTAAGCAAATAGAACATGCGTTCGACATCACTTAACCTGGTATTATTTATATATACGGCACTAAACAAATCCCGAAAGGAAGGCCAAGAAGAAAAATCTCCCTCAAAAATATCAATATCAATAGGGGGCAGTGCCATATTGTGAACGATATCACAACCAGAAGAAATATTTGCGGTCATATTTTCCTGCGATTCAGGAATCAAAAGAGATTGAGCCGATTGCTCTTGATTTTTATCCGCGTTTTTGATCAAATTTTTTAATACACAACGAGTTTTTATAATTTTTCTATTAATTGTGGCCATAGTGCTTGAGTAAATGTTTAAAGAAGCGTTGTGTTTATTTTCTGCCAAATGCAGATGTTCTTTTGTTACATTTTCCGAATTTTCTAAAAGACGCAACGATTTATTTACCGATTGCCATAGTTTTTCTAACTTGCTCTTCCTTTCCTCTAAAAAACTAATATCTATACCATCATCTTCTACTGCACCGATTTGTGCACCAAATTCTATCAGAGCGTCTGAGTCTCTTATGAAATTTTGCAGAGGAGCGAAGGCCATAACTATAGCAAGAAACACCGAACCAATTTGGGGAAAAATAGAAAAATAAATAAAATAACAATTTTATATTTATTTATTTAACTTGTCAAAATGACCGCCTATAGGGTGTGTTAATTTTTAAAAGATCGCAAACAACAACAAAAATTAAATACACTATAGTATTTATATTAATCTAACTTTAATAATAACATTAATTTTACACCCAATGCCAACTAATATAACAAACCAAAGTGACCGACCAACGTAGTGTAGCTACTCAACCTAAACGGACACGACAGAAAGAGGAATCAACAAAAATATTCTTCTTTCGTTTGTTATGTTCGTTTACTGATCTAACAAAGCACAAACAACAAGTGCTGATCAGAGAACGACGACAAAGCAAGCAAACAGCGGTGGGGGTTTAAGCAGTGTTGTTGTTGTTTGCGATTTGAAATGTGATTGTTGTTACAACAAGAGAAAAGAATAAATGTAACAACAACAATTTGCAATATTACAGCGGACAGACCAAACAAAAAGAATAATATTGCGGTCTTTGCTTTACGTAGTAAAGCACACCAAACTAAGAAATAACAACGACGACGTTTTTGTTGGTATCAACGAAAGAAATATTGAATGTTTTGTTGTTTGAAACGAACCAAAACAAAAAGAAAATTAGCGAACGATTTTTGCAACAGTTCTACTTTTGAGTTTTGTTTTGATTTTGATGCTGCCGAACACAAGCATCCAAATTAGAAGCCGACGATTGGCGGGAAACAAAACAAAAGGGAAAGAGGTAACGTTGAAAAACGACCTTTGTACCCAAACAAAACCGATTGTTTTGTTGGTGTCGCGGTAATTTAATAACGCGAGCTCACTTAAAAACAACACTGCACTATACGTACCTTGTAATGCAGGAGTAATGGACTGTATATTTATGGAGGATCCAAGTATCCATACGCAAGCGATGATCCAAATCTGGCTCGAATTGACCAATGTTTAGCTCAGAGGGGCTCCGCCGATGGGAGTAAAACGCCGAATGCGTCGAGCAATGGACCGTAGGGGGGGTAATATAAAAAGAAATAAAACACAAGGGGTTTTTCTTAATATATGTAACTATTTATTCTTAGTTTGGTTAGTGGGTAACAATATTACCTGTGGCAACAATATGCCCTTCTATGCACACCGATATGTGCTTGCAAACGATATTGTGGGTGTTGTCTGTCCGAAAGACAGCGAAATACTACTTGATGTCTAAAGGAGGCGGCAAAACAAATGACAACTAATTACTCGTTAAAATGTCAAAGGCGCTAGCACAAGGTTGCAATAAACCGTAGCGCGTACATTTTAACGAATTATTAAGGACCAAACCAGGGGTCAATAAAAAGCAATATTTAATACAATTCTAAATTAAACATGCCGACCCCCTTGAAACATCAAAGCATGTTTCAACACAAATAATCTTAATCTAAATTAGTTCCAACAGTAGGTACGGGTTGTATAGTGCAGTGTGAGCTTTTTTTCGAACAAAATGTAGGGAATGGAAACGCAAATGAATCGGCAGTAACAGATTCGGGATCCATCTCCGCTACAACGATAATATGAAGCCGCAGATGAATCTGCAGTAACAGATTCGGACTTCAATCAAGCATATTATTACACGAAATGTAATATTTTGAAGCTGCAGATGAACCTGCAGTTACAGATTCGGACTTCAATCGAGCTACGTGTTTCCCGAAACGATATTCGAGGGGGGTTCCAATTGAGACCCTGTGCCAATGTCGGTATATACATTGCCAGCTGTCGCAAGACCGATTTTATGTGAAGGTCGCTTTACAACATTGCTTACAAATTTACGTTTTGTTGACTGATTACCTTCCGATAATTTCATTTTTATAAACTTAATAAGGTTCCTTTTGGACATTTTGTACAGCGATTTCGAACGAACAAAATTAGATTTAGGATTTTCGACTCCAACCGATGTGGAGGATGTATATTTTGAGGGACGAAAAACTGGGGCTGCAGCTGACAACAACGATTTTGACGAGCTTGCCTGAGCTTTTGGAGTCAGAACCGGAAACGAACTATTCGGTTTTAATGACTCGCGATGTAGTAACGTGTGATGACGTTGACCACATTTCCAACAACTATTTTTACTAGTACAATTTACTAGTTTATGTCCCTTTGCCAAACAATTTATACAATGTTCGTGGCGCTTGACGAATGCAAACCTTTTTGCGGGAGATAATTCCTTAAATTTTGAGCAAAAATGAAGGCGATGGATTTTCTCATGACAAAGACGACACGATTTTCCAATTGAAGGGGAAGATGAACATTTGGAATGAGAATTCCTAGCAGTATTAACCGAATTTGAATTCTGCAAAGGAATGGATTTCTCTCTATAACCTTCTAAACACACGAGCGTGTTAATCCTTTCCGAAAGAAAGGTGTCTAAATCTTTCCACGAAGAAAGGGCCGATTTGTTTTTAATACCTTGTTCCCATAGTACAAGCGTTTCTTTTGGCAAACGTTGAAGGCAGAGAAACACCAGTATCGGATCCCATTGATCTGTGGGAACGTTGTAGGTCGACATTGAAAATATGCAACTGTTTATTCCCCGTCGGATCTCTTTTAGACCCGATGCAGTTTCTTTTAGAAGACTTGGAAGACTATACAACGACTTTAGTTGATGATGAACCAATATTCGAATATTGTTGTATTCATCATTTAATGCTTTCCATGCGAAAGCGAAACCGCGGTTAGTTAGAGGAAACTGCGAAACGATTTTCCGAGCTTCTCCAGCAGTTTTATTAAGCAAATAGAACATGCGTTCGACATCACTTAACCTGGTATTATTTATATATACGGCACTAAACAAATCCCGAAAGGAAGGCCAAGAAGAAAAATCTCCCTCAAAAATATCAATATCAATAGGGGGCAGTGCCATATTGTGAACGATATCACAACCAGAAGAAATATTTGCGGTCATATTTTCCTGCGATTCAGGAATCAAAAGAGATTGAGCCGATTGCTCTTGATTTTTATCCGCGTTTTTGATCAAATTTTTTAATACACAACGAGTTTTTATAATTTTTCTATTAATTGTGGCCATAGTGCTTGAGTAAATGTTTAAAGAAGCGTTGTGTTTATTTTCTGCCAAATGCAGATGTTCTTTTGTTACATTTTCCGAATTTTCTAAAAGACGCAACGATTTATTTACCGATTGCCATAGTTTTTCTAACTTGCTCTTCCTTTCCTCTAAAAAACTAATATCTATACCATCATCTTCTACTGCACCGATTTGTGCACCAAATTCTATCAGAGCGTCTGAGTCTCTTATGAAATTTTGCAGAGGAGCGAAGGCCATAACTATAGCAAGAAACACCGAACCAATTTGGGGAAAAATAGAAAAATAAATAAAATAACAATTTTATATTTATTTATTTAACTTGTCAAAATGACCGCCTATAGGGTGTGTTAATTTTTAAAAGATCGCAAACAACAACAAAAATTAAATACACTATAGTATTTATATTAATCTAACTTTAATAATAACATTAATTTTACACCCAATGCCAACTAATATAACAAACCAAAGTGACCGACCAACGTAGTGTAGCTACTCAACCTAAACGGACACGACAGAAAGAGGAATCAACAAAAATATTCTTCTTTCGTTTGTTATGTTCGTTTACTGATCTAACAAAGCACAAACAACAAGTGCTGATCAGAGAACGACGACAAAGCAAGCAAACAGCGGTGGGGGTTTAAGCAGTGTTGTTGTTGTTTGCGATTTGAAATGTGATTGTTGTTACAACAAGAGAAAAGAATAAATGTAACAACAACAATTTGCAATATTACAGCGGACAGACCAAACAAAAAGAATAATATTGCGGTCTTTGCTTTACGTAGTAAAGCACACCAAACTAAGAAATAACAACGACGACGTTTTTGTTGGTATCAACGAAAGAAATATTGAATGTTTTGTTGTTTGAAACGAACCAAAACAAAAAGAAAATTAGCGAACGATTTTTGCAACAGTTCTACTTTTGAGTTTTGTTTTGATTTTGATGCTGCCGAACACAAGCATCCAAATTAGAAGCCGACGATTGGCGGGAAACAAAACAAAAGGGAAAGAGGTAACGTTGAAAAACGACCTTTGTACCCAAACAAAACCGATTGTTTTGTTGGTGTCGCGGTAATTTAATAACGCGAGCTCACTTAAAAACAACACTGCACTATACGTACCTTGTAATGCAGGAGTAATGGACTGTATATTTATGGAGGATCCAAGTATCCATACGCAAGCGATGATCCAAATCTGGCTCGAATTGACCAATGTTTAGCTCAGAGGGGCTCCGCCGATGGGAGTAAAACGCCGAATGCGTCGAGCAATGGACCGTAGGGGGGGTAATATAAAAAGAAATAAAACACAAGGGGTTTTTCTTAATATATGTAACTATTTATTCTTAGTTTGGTTAGTGGGTAACAATATTACCTGTGGCAACAATATGCCCTTCTATGCACACCGATATGTGCTTGCAAACGATATTGTGGGTGTTGTCTGTCCGAAAGACAGCGAAATACTACTTGATGTCTAAAGGAGGCGGCAAAACAAATGACAACTAATTACTCGTTAAAATGTCAAAGGCGCTAGCACAAGGTTGCAATAAACCGTAGCGCGTACATTTTAACGAATTATTAAGGACCAAACCAGGGGTCAATAAAAAGCAATATTTAATACAATTCTAAATTAAACACACTCTTTAAACTGGATAGTAGCAATTCTGCATAATCTAAAAAATTCTTACAAATGGTGGAGGGTATAAAAAGTTCGGCCTGGCCAGACTTAGCTGCTTTTTTACTTGTTTTTATACCCTCCTCTATTTTATGGATGGTCATTCCGATTGTAACTACTCGAAATATTCATAATAGACCCAACAAAGTATATATATTCTGGATCAGCGTATTAAGACGATCTAACGATGTCAATCTGTCTGTCTATTGTAATCATCACCATCTTTCAAACAAATTGAGATAGAAGGCTAAAATTTTGCATACACGCATAGTTTACCAGTAGGCAGGTTAAGTTCGTAAATTGGCCATGTCAGTCCACGTTTACGTATAGCCCCCATATAACGGTACCTCCCGATATTGGGCATTATCATGATTTTTGCGACATTATTTACCGGAATTAAAATTAAATTTAATTTAAATTAATTTAAAATTTAATTTTATTTGAACACTCACTTTCATATTTAAAGTTCGTAATGGGTACTACAGCCTATGACAAAAATTTTTGTATGCAAGTCCACGTCTTCGTATAGCCCCCATATAACGGTCCCTCCCTATATTCGGTATTTTGATGATTTCAGCAACATTATTCAACGGAATCGTTTCAAATTAAATATTGGAATATTTTAATGGATACTACAACATCTGGCCAAAAATTTCGTATGCAGGTCCACGTCCTCGTATAGTCCCCATATAACGAACGGTGCCTCCCGATATTCGATATTTCGATGATTTTAGCGACATTAATTACCCGAATTGTTTTAAATTTGATATTCAAAGTTTGTGATGGGTCCTTTAGCCTATGACAGAAAATTGTCTGTCCACGTCTTCGTATAGCCCCTATACAACGGTACCCCCCGATATTCGGTATTTTGATGATTTTAGCGACATTATTTACCGGAATTTTTTCAAATTTAGTATTTGAAGTTTGTAATGAATACTACAGCCTATGACAGAAAATTGTTCGTGCAGGCCCACGTTTTGGTATAGTCCCCATATAATAGTACCTCCCTATATTCGGTATTTTGATGATTTTAACTAAATTATTCACTGATTTTTTTTTTAAGTTTCGCAATTTGAGTTCTGTAATGGCTTATGACAAACCTTGCCTATGAACGTCCACGTTGTCGTATAGACCCTAATATAAGATTTTAAAAGAATTGAAATTTGAGATAATCGGTCGAAATTTTGATATAGTTCCCATATATATCTTCGTCCGATTTTCCAATGTAGTCCAAGCCGGATGGAATTTGGTACATACGACCAAATTGAGCCAGAAGCAATTATGTCAAATTTGGGGAAAATCGCTTCAGGTATAGCTATAGCTCGCATATATATATTTTTCATCCGATTTGTTATTTTTGACCTCCATAGCTGTAATATGCACTCTGTAACAACGATATTACTGGAAATATATCTCAAATATAAACCAGAAATACCTTTTCGTATACTTGTAGTATGCATTTTTAAACCCAACCCTCTTTTTTTACCCTACCCACCAGCAATGACCAAGATTTCATGTTTCCAGCCCCATCCACTTCCTCAAAGCCCAAATTGTGCCAAATTTAGTACCATTTAGTGCAGTTCTTATATTTAAATCAATTTTCAAAACATTCCTGCTACCCCAACTTAATTCTTTTACCAAATGTCAAGATTTTAGTACTACCCATTCATATTATATAAAATGCTACCGAATTTAGTGCTTTTTAGATTTTTTCGAATTTCCACACCATCAGAAATCCTCATTACAAATTTCATAACTCTAGCTCTATCCGTTTAACCAATGCAATGTATTCAATTTATAACAACTTTAAGTACATTGAGTACGAATTTAATACGAATTTCCAAAATCCTAGCCTTACCTCACCCCTATCAACCACCATTGACCTACATGCAAAATTTCAAGAATCTAGCTTCAGTCGTGTTGCCTGGGCGTTGATTGCCCAACTTCTAACTTGATCTAATTTTGGTAAAAATTTAATACTCCTTCCAAAGTTATTCTAAACACCAGAGAGTGAAAAGCAAGAACGGACATCGCTAATTTAAATAAAAATATCCTGAAAAGGATTTTGTCATTTCAATTAGGATTCAAAAAGAATATGCCTTCATAAGTTAAATTTTTGTAAAAACGTACGTCTCTTGCTGAAACTGCATAATGTGTTCGAACACTAAAAATGAAATTTAGTGAGGCAGAAGTTGTAAGTTCGGCCGGGCCGAACCCTCCTCCATTTGGACGAATTTGACAATTTTCAAAAAAAAATTCGTTAAAAATTCTTTAAAAATCTTAAAAATTCCGAATGTAGCCGTTATTTTAGCGTCTATACGACGACGTGGACTTGCATAGGCCACTTTTGTCATAAGCCATTACAATATTCAAATGCGAAATTTGAACAAAATACCGAATATCGGAAGGAGCCGTTATATGGAGGTTATACAAAGACGTGGACCTGCACAGACAATTTTCTGTCTTAGGTTGTAGTATCCATTACGAACTTCAATTACCAAATTTAAAACAATTCCGGTGAATAATGTCGCCAAAATCTTCAAAATTCTGAAAATAGGGAGGTATCATTATTAGGGGTACTTTAACAAAACGTGGACCTACATGGATCATTTTCAATACCAAAAGTCCTGCAGAAATAATATACATTTGAGTAAAATTGTATCAACCAACTTCATGTCGTTCGGAAGCTAGAGTGATTTCCACAGACGGATAGACGGACGGACATCGATAAATCGACATAGAATTTTATGCTGATCCAGAATATATATACTTTGTGGGGTATAAAATATATACTTCGAGGTATTACAAACGGAATGACAAACCTTATATACCCTCCATACTATGGTGGAGATTAGAAAAAATCATAGAAGTTTGATTTGAAAGTAATCCGTCCTTCCCGGTTCTTCATTCTTTGCAACTTTGTTCATTTCCAATTCTTTAGCACCCAAACAATGAGATCTATATTTCACATATCTCTTAAATGTAACATTTCATTTAGATTCTGTATTTTGGAAAAATTCTCTGAAATATTTCAGAACAGTGTAATTTTTCTGCAAAAATATTAAAATAAAATCCGTTGACCAACCACAAAAATTCAGTCAACACTTGAAAAACATAATGTTTTCGTCAAAACGAGTAAACGCAAACACAAACTTTTTCATATTGTATAGCGAATATATCCGCACAGCTGTTGATAGGTAATTTTCGAAATTATTTTCAATATTGCAAAGAGAATCTTGCAAATAAACAAAAATTATATAAAAACGACAACAATAACGACGACAACTATTCATAAATTATAAAAGAAAAGGGGGTGTGTTTGCCAGCCATGTCGCGATGTAGGAGTGTTTTTGGGGGGCTGGCTAGATGAGTGGTGGACCAAAGAATCGCGTCAATGCGACCACTCAAGCGTTAACGCGAAGAAGAAGAAGAAGAAATTTATGAAAATAACAAAAATGAAAAATAAATTCTAAATTTACCTGCCACCAACGCGCCATGGCGCGCACTACTTTATCCGAATCCATTGTCAGTCCTTGATGGACCCTAAGTAGTTTATACGTGGAGAAAATGTGGACGGTTATATAACTTTAAAATGAATTATACGCTATCAGGGGACAAATTCAATAAAAGTTGTTGGTGAAAAAAACCCGCAAAGTCGAGTTATGTAAAAATTAGTTAATTTTCGTAAAGACCGATATCACGAAATTAATTTTTTACAATTTCCTTTAAAATTCTTCACAATTTGAAAATCACTTTCTATAGATTTAGAATTATTTCAAACACAAAAACCGTTCAATTTTATTTCAAGTTCATTGCTTTGCACTTTGTATTCAACATAACATTCAATTCGTTTTTTTTTATTTTAATTTGTTGTCCATTTTCCGTCTTTGAATGCAAATTGATGCTATAGTTTCTTTTCTATTCCCTTTTTTTTTTAAATTTCGTGTTGATGCCTCGATAACTCAGAGAAGACTGAAAATCTTTTCGAACAGTTTTGGTGTAAAAAATGTTTACAATGAATTTTCGAACTTTTCTTTTTCTCTAAGATCTTGTTCTTTCCCCACAGTCGGTTAGTCTTTTACGTATCTTCTTCTATTGCATATCTTTCAGTTTCTTCTTCCTTCAATATGCTTGTTGTTATTGTTTTACAATTAATGATGCAAAACAACAACGAGAGACAGACAGACAGTCAGTTAGCTAGCCAACCCGAGGGACCGACCCATTGCAAGACAAAAAAAAAAAGAGAAAAAACTTAAATGAAATCTACGCGATTTTGTAGAGATTTTAATTCAATAGTATTTTAATTTAGTGTAGAACATCAACCGTTCCCCCACCTTCCCTTTTTTTAGTTTTAGTTGCAATAAGAATCAATGAAATGCATCATAAACAAATTAAATTTTAATTGTTGTTGACGTTAATTGTTAATTCATTTGTTTATTATGTTCTCGTTATTCCCAGTGATTCATGGCCCGCAGCCCTTGAAGGAAAATTACCAGCCACCATCGTTGGATAATAGTTAGTTGTGGAAATTTTTTGAGAGAAAAACTGACGTAGTTTTTAAGGAAATGTTGATAGTCAGCATTGATGTAGAAGCTACACGAATCTCAAAAAGAATCTATGACAAAACTAAACTTTGTATAAAATAAAAAAATTGCATTCAACATAGGTTTCGGAAAGTAATCCTGGAAAATAATACAAGCTGTTTGTAAAGAGGTTTGATCCTGTAATTTGGTTAAAAACCAAAACTTTAATTAATACAAGTCCAACACAAGTCCAAAGCAAAAGCTCTTAACATAAATAAAAGTCATTCAACTTAGAAAAGACCCTTAGCAGGACATATATTTAAGGACTATACGAAATTTGTGCCAAATTTTGGCGATTCATTTGCGAAAATTTGGCAGTAGATGCATAGTTTAAAAACAAAATAAAAAATTAGATTGGCTGATCCGTCAGCTTTTGTAAAGTAAAAAATATGTCCTCTCTTATTTTTGTAGACAGCAAATAAAATTTCAAAATTCCTCATCCATCCTATATAGTTGAGGTATAGTTACTCTTAGAATCGAACTATTTATGCTCGAGATGTTCAATTAAGTAACATAATTTTGTCAAATCATAATTCTTATAAAACGCAAAATCCCCCCCCCCCCCCACCTTTCTCTTATCTTTGCTCATCTCAATATTTCTACAAAAACAAGTCAAACAAGTAAAAAAGCAGCTAAGTGCGGCCGGGCCCAACTTTTAATGCCATGCACCATTTGGAAGGAAAACTACTACTTAAATAAAAACTGTTATATGGAGACGAATACGTGGACCTGCATACGAAATTTTTTCTCATTGCTGTAGTACCCATTACGAACTTAAAATACGAAATTTTTTACAATTACGGTGAAAAATGTCGTAACAAACATGAAAATACCGAGTATGGGGGCTATACGAAGACGTGGACCTGTATACAAAAATTTTTGTCATAGGCTGTAGTACCCCTTAGAAACTTGAAATAATTCCGGTGGACCGGTGGAATTATTGGTGGTGGACGTGGACCTGCATATGAAATCTTTTTTAATGATTCCGGTGAATAATGTTGCTGAAATCATCAAAAACCGAATATCGGGTGGTACTGTTATATGGGGGCTATACGAAGACGTGGACCTGCATAGACATTTTGCAGTATACATTACGAACTTCAAATACCAAATTTGAAACAATTCCGGTGAATAAATCATCAAAATACTGGCTAAAATCATCAAAATACCGAAGGTGTTATATATATATATATATATATATATATATATATATATATATATATATATATATATATATATATATATATATATATATATATATATATATATATATATATATATATATAAAAAATTATAAAAAATTAGATTGGCTGATCCGTCAGCTTTTGTAAAGTAAAAAATATGTCCTCTCTTATTTTTGTAGACAGCAAATAAAATTTCAAAATTCCTCATCCATCCTATATAGTTGAGGTATAGTTACTCTTAGAATCGAACTATTTATGCTCGAGATGTTCAATTAAGTAACATAATTTTGTCAAATCATAATTCTTATAAAACGCAAAATCCCCCCCCCCCCACCTTTCTCTTATCTTTGCTCATCTCAATATTTCTACAAAAACAAGTCAAACAAGTAAAAAAGCAGCTAAGTGCGGCCGGGCCCAACTTTTAATGCCATGCACCATTTGGAAGGAAAACTACTACTTAAATAAAAACTGTTATATGGAGACGAATACGTGGACCTGCATACGAAATTTTTTCTCATTGCTGTAGTACCCATTACGAACTTAAAATACGAAATTTTTTACAATTACGGTGAAAAATGTCGTAACAAACATGAAAATACCGAGTATGGGGGCTATACGAAGACGTGGACCTGTATACAAAAATTTTTGTCATAGGCTGTAGTACCCCTTAGAAACTTGAAATAATTCCGGTGGACCGGTGGAATTATTGGTGGTGGACGTGGACCTGCATATGAAATCTTTTTTAATGATTCCGGTGAATAATGTTGCTGAAATCATCAAAAACCGAATATCGGGTGGTACTGTTATATGGGGGCTATACGAAGACGTGGACCTGCATAGACATTTTGCAGTATACATTACGAACTTCAAATACCAAATTTGAAACAATTCCGGTGAATAAATCATCAAAATACTGGCTAAAATCATCAAAATACCGAAGGTGTTATATATATATATATATATATATATATATATATATATATATATATATATATATATATATATATATATATATATATATATATATATATATATATATATATACGATAACGTGGATAAAAGGGGTAGATATCAGAGGGTAAAGACTCCTTGTGTAGACTCTCAGATAATTCCATTGAAAAATGTGACTAAATCACCCAATCCCATCTTCGAACATGACATGTCTGCAGACAAAAAACATGTCTGTGCAAAATTTTTGCTTCCTTTCTTAATTCGGTTTTACTGTAGCGTGATTACAACAGACGGACAACTATGAATCGTCTTAGCACTTTACGCTGATCAAGAATAACAAACGGAATGACAAACTTAATATATCATCCATGCTATGTACGGTGAATGGTATATAAAAAATTCGCTGGTGATTGTAAAATAAACTACGCAGGCAAAAAAATTGCAATCTCATTTAAAATTCTCTTTCCAAAATAGTGCCGGCTTCCAGTAAAAATGTGTAACAATTGTTATAAATTTTTTGATAACCAGAAAGACCTAATATTTCTTCATTCCAGAGCACAGATTTGCTCAATTTCATTCGGAAGTGAAAGCTGTTGCGAGCGGGATTGCTCGAAGAGTTGGAGTTTTATACGAAGTCAGTCTTAGAAATCAAGATATGCTTCGTGAAATGGAGAGAAAACAATTGACTTTGCTGATTTGCGTATGTATAAAAGCAAACAGGTTTAATGTTGTTGTGAACTGTGGGAAAACAGGTGACCAAGATATATATGGAAGCTGTATCCAAATCTGAACCGATCTCGATAAAATTTGGCAAAGATATTTCTGAGCTGTATTTGATACATTTCCCTGAATATCGTTGTTACGGCGTGCATATTACGGCTGTGGGTAAGAAATACTACAAATCGGATGAACAATATATATGGGAGCTATAGCTATATCTGAACCGATCTTCACCAAATTTGGCATCTACCTTCTAGACTCAATTCGGTCGTATGTCCCAAATTTCATGCCATTTGGGCAAATATTAGACGTTTGGTGCACAATAAAAAGTAAATCGGTATTTCTAAGCTGTATTTGATAAAATTATCCGGGGTAAAAGGTAAACATTTCAGTTTTTATACCCTACACCACATAGTGATAAGGGTATTATGTCTTTGTGCATTTGTTTGTAACAGTCAAAAGGAAACGAGATAGGCCCATAGTTCCTTTTGATGATCTGCATAGAATCACTTTCTGAGTTGATTTATGCATGTCAGTCCGTCTGTCCGTCCGTCTGTGCATGTATTCTTGTGAACAAAATGCAGGTTGCATTTATTATCCGATTGAGATGAAATTTTCCAAACAACATTTGTTTGGCCCAAGGACGAACCCTATTGAAATTGGAGATAATCCGTAAAAATTTAGATATAGCTCCCATATATATCTTCGTCCGATTTGCCTTTTATTGTGCACCAAACGTGTAATATCAGTCCGAATAGTATGAAATTTTGCACATACAACCAAATTGGGCCTAAAAATAAGTATGCCAAATTTGATCGAAATTGGTTCAGATATAGCTATAGCTCCCATATATATTGTTCATCCGATTTGTTATTTTTGTCCTCCGCAGCCGTAATATGCACTCGGTAACAACAATATTTGGGGAAATATATCAAATGCAGCTCAATAAATTTTATCGAGATCGGTTCAGATTTGGATATAGCTCCCATATATAACTTCGTCCGATTTACCTTTTATTGTGCACCAAACGTCTAATATTTGCCCAAATGCGATGGAATTTGGCACATACGACGGAATTGAGTCTAGAAGGTAGTATGCCAAATTTGGTGAAGATCGGTTCAGATATAGCTCCCATATATATTGTTCATCCGATTTGTTGTATTTGTTACCCACAGCCGTAATATGCACTCCGTAACAACGATATTCAGGGAAATAAATCAAATACAGCTCAGAAATATCTTTACTAAATTTTATCGAGATCGGTTCAGATTTGGATATATCTCCCATATATATCTTTATCTGATTTCAAATTAATTTTGCACCAAATGGGCAATACAAGTCCGAATTTAAAAGATACAATTTGTTCGGCATATTTATTCCTTTGAATTTTAAATTATAGTTATAATCATAGGGAGTATGATTGAATTCTCCCATACAAACTTCTAATTGTTATGTGAAGCTCAACTAAATTAGCAAAGTGGTATAGGGTATCATAAAATCAGCCCTGCCCGACTTTAGGACTTTCTTTACTGTTTTTTATACCCTACAACACTATGTGTTGGGGGTATTATAAGTTTGATTGGGCCAAAAATTATGTAACACCTCGAAATATTGGTTTCCCACATAGGAAAGTATATATGGGTCTTCCTAGCTCGCCGAGCTGAGTCGATCTAGCTATGTATGTCCGTCCGTCCGTCTGTCCGTCTGTCCGTCTGTCCATGTTAATTTGTAATCAAGCTACAGGTCGCAATTATGAACCGATCCTCACGAAATTGAAAATGGAGGTGGGGTTAGGGTCAGAATAGAACCCTATTGTTTTTGGAGATGATCGCACGATATTTAGGGGTTGAAATGGACCAAATACTGAAAAAATGTCTGATTTTGCAGTAGCTATACAGGTCGCAATTATAGACCAATCGACGCGGAATTTCGCATGTAGCTAGAGTTTAGGGCGGGGAAGAAGCCTACCAATTTGGGTGGTCATCGGATAATATTTAGCGGGTAAAATATACCATATCTTTTGTGTTGAAAAAAAACAAAATTTTCCATTAAACCGCGATTATTTTAAATCCTAGCGAAATCACAAAGCCATGACAAGGTTACTCCTGATCTTTACATTGATGTTAACATCCAACAAAACAGATATATTGCAAAATATAAAATATCAAAGAAGATATGCTTGAAAAATCTCTTATATGTCGAGAACGGCTGAACTGATTTCGACAGTTCTCATTAATTCAGAATGGCCTATTGGCAGGAAAGAAAAAACGTCTAAAAAATCGCATAAAAATATCTCTCTAAAGATGAAAATATTGATTTTGTAAAATTTTCTCATATTTTTTCAATTTTGTCATATTTTTGGCATATTTTCATTTTGAATTAAACATTTGGTAATATTTCTACAGCTAACAAAACTAAGTAGTTAGGATATCAGGATATCATATACAGATCGCATTTATGGCCCGATCCTTACGAAATTTAGCATGGAGATAAGATGAGGGTCAGAAAAGAAGCCTACTCTTTTTGGAGATGATCGCCATATATTTAGGGGTTGAAATGGACCAAAAAACTGAAAAATTGTCAGCAGGTCGTAATTATTGCCCGATCCTCACGCACATTTGAATGGGGGTTACTGGGCATTGCAAAAGCCAAGCAGTTTTGGATGGCCATCCAAAAATATTCAATGTGTAAAATATTTTGCCAACTTTTGTAAACAAAATACGAAAATGTCCATTCCAATGACTTTTTGGAGAATTCACAAATACATGAAAGACGCACTTCTGACTATTTTGTTAACGCTGATTTCGTTGAAGAAAAATGTCTGTATCTCATATAGATACGTTTCAGTCCAAAACCAATAATAAATGTTAATCTTTTGCCACTTCTGAGAGATTATAGGTCTTTGGGAAATATTGGTTCCAGATCTATGAAGACCATTTACGTGCAACATCTACAAATAAATTGGAAATGAGCAAATTAATTTAAGTTGCTATTATTCGAAAATTAGAGAACGGAACCTGATGGTTTTCTTTTATTATTTGTCACAATATCTTGTGGAATTCTTTCGAGTATCTCGCCTATATAAACTGTATAGTTTATTATAGTGTTGTAGGGTATTCAACGGTCGGCCCCGCTCGACTGTAGCCTTTGCTTACTTGTTTTTTTTTTTTTTTTTGTATTTTTATTTTATTTTATATAAATTGCATTCTATCCGTCTTTCCTGGCATACAACATAATTAAAAATATATTAGCAACTGCAACGTACTTTACCCAACTGATGTATCGGACGTAGGAATATCTCATTATATGAGCATCAATATAAGCTCAAACATATCAGCCATTTTACCAGTGATATTCAACTTACTAATTGTGGTTATAACGAGCCTATGACCATCGCGTAATCCAACCAACCATAATGAATCAGAAAGCAACGATTCTATTTAATTTCGTTTCGTGAATATTACAAATCGGTATTCGATTATTCGCTTCACTAATTTTCATTTCATTATTATTTGTATCGATTTATTTATAGCATCTGATGAAAGATTTCAATCTCTTAGACAGATATCTGTGCCAAAAGTGCCAAAATATTTTCTCGCATAACAAGTCTTCAATTAATTTCGTATCACGTGCAGAACACAAACGTTTACACAATCATTCTTGTAATGAACAAACATTTTCACATTTGTATTTTGTATCCAACGGCCACTGTTGTTTTTCGTAAGTCAACGAAGATCAAGGGGAAATATGGACGTCAGAAGAATAAACACAAAGTTATTACTTGATTCACGCTACATCATGCCGTTAGAATATCCAAAGTAGACCGAATTTTTGCGTGGATGCACGAGGATTTTGTTGAGAAGTGCCATCGCTTAAAATTAGATTTTGATTATACCCTCCATCATACATACAGGGTGAGATGAAAAAAATGCAAACAATTGCAGACTTCTGTCATTTCTAAGCCACTCGTCCGACAGCTGTTAAAATTATTCCAGTGACAGCTCATGATATTGTTTGGTGAGAATTTTCCAGAAAAAAAATTATTCTTGATAGAATTCAAGCGTGATAGTGTGATTTCTTTATATTTGGCTTAAAAATTACAAGTGACTATCGTTAGAGCATTCCAGCATGTAAATGTGAACAGATCTTTTGTGTCTCGTTACCGAGCCTAGCCCGACGCCAAGGAAGTGGGCGGAAGAAAACAGCAACATCAGCAGGAATGGTTCAAAAAGTAAAGAAGCGACTTGATCGAAACCCGCGTCACAGTGGCAGAAAAATGACAAAAGTGAGGTTCCTGGCTTCATTTCCAGCGCACAATGGCCCCCAAATCTCCGGATACCAATCCGATGGACTATTGTGTCTGAAGTATTTTGAAAAGCAAGTTTGGCACTATAAAATACTACAGTGTCGATAACCGCAAGCAAGCGCTTCGCCGGGAATGGGCCATAATACCACAGAGCAACATTCGGGCAGCGTATGACGGTTTCATTGGCCGTTAGAAGGTAATAATTCGTGCCAAAGGTGAAAAATTCTAACAAATCCAAACTTATTTCGACATTTTTTGCTTTCATTCAATAAAATTTAAAAAAAAAAAAAACTGTAAAAATTATGGCATTTGACTTTGATGATTTTTGCGACATTATTCCCCACAATATAAAATATTGTATTTGAAGTTCGTTATAGGTACTACAGTCTATGACAGAAAATGCAGGTCCGTATTATGATTTTGGCGACATTATTAACCGGAATTGTTTCAAATTTCATATTTGAAGTTCCTAATGGGCACTACAGCCTGTGACAGAAAATTTGTCTATATAAGTGCACGTCTTCGCATAGCCCCTACATATCGGTACCTCACAATATTCACCGAAATATTTCAAATTTCATGTTTAAAGCTCTTAATAGGTACTACAGCCTGTGACATAAAATTGTTTATGCAGGTACAGGTCTTCGCATAGCCCTCATATAAGGGTACTTCCCTCTATTCCGTATTTTGAAGATTTTGGCGACATTATTCTCCGGAATTTTTTCAAGTTTCATATTTGAATATTGTAATGGTCTATGACAAAAATTGCCTATGCAAGTCCACGTCTTCGTTCTTCCTATATTCGATAGATTTAAGATTTGAACAGAATTTTTAACGGTTTTTTTTCCAAATTTCCAAATTCGTTCCAAATGGTGGAGGGTATTTAAAATTCGGCCCTGCCGAAATTACTGCTTTTTTATTTGTTATTATTATTTTTATACCCCACAACACTGTGTGCTGGGGATATTATAAGTTTGATTGGGCCAAAAATTATGTAACACCTCGAAATATTGGTTTCCCACATAGGAAGGTATATATGGGTCTTCCTATCTCGCCGATCTGAGTCGATCTAGCTATGTATGTCCGTCCGTCCGTATGTCCATGTTAATTTTTAATCACTCTACAGGTCGCAATTATGGCCCGATATTCACTAAATCAGAATAGAACCATATTTTTTTGGAGATGATCGCATAATATCTAGGGGTTTAAATGGACCAAAAACTGAAAAAATTCCTGATTTTGCAGCTGCTCTACAGGTCGTAATTATGGACCAATCGAAGCGGAAATTGGCACGTTTCTAGAGCTTAGGACTGGGTGTAATATTTAGTGGGTGAAATAGGCCATAATATTTGTGTTAAATAAAAGTCTATTTTTCCATTAAACCGAGAATATTTTTAATACGGCGAAATCACATATAGACGAACAGGTCAATCCCGACCGTTACGTAGATGCCGATAGTAAATAAATATATCGGATAAATATATCGAAAATATGTACAATACATATATACAAAGGAAGGGGATGTTAGCTAAAATGCTTATATCTGAAGAATGGCTGGACCGATTTGACAAATTTTGTCAATTCAGAATGCCCTCTTGGCATAAAAGTATAAAATCTAAAAAATAAAAATCGCATAAAAAGATGACAGTAATGAGGTTAATATAGATTTTGTAGTATCTTGTGGCATTTTTTATTTTTTCACATTTTTTATCGCATGCGATTTTTTCAATTTTCAATTTTTTCAATTTGACTTATAATATTGAAGTGTATATTTTGTAATATTTTTTCAGCTCACAACACAGGTTGGGTATATTATTATATAGATTGCAATTATCGTCTGATCCTCAAGAAAACTTGCATAAGGGTAGGGTTAGGCTCAGGAGGGAAGGCCTAAATATGTCCGTAATATATTTAGGGGTTCAAATGGACCAACAACTAAATTTAAATTTGACAAGATTACAGTACGTAAATTAGTATTAGATCGGATACTCTCTTCAAGAGGTAAGAAATTGATGCTTTGATCGACATACACTGTATAGTTTACGGGCACCGAATAAGATAACCTATGATATTTCGTGATTTTTTCTGAGACAAACATATGAATTTCTACACATACAAATTTAACAAGTAAGCAAAGGCTACAGTCGAGCGGGGCCGACCGTTGAATACCCTACAACACTATAATAAACGATACAGTTAATTTAGGCGAGATACTCGAAAGAATTCCACAAGATATTGTGACAAATAATAAAAGAAAACCATCAGGTTCCGTTTTCTAATTTTCGAATAATAGCAACTTAAACTAATTTGCTCATTTCCAATTTATTGGTAGATGTTGCACGTAAATGGTCTTCCTAGATCTGGAACCAATATTTCCCAAAGACCTATAATCTCTCAGAAGTGGCAAAAGATTAACATTTATTATTGGTTTTTGACTGAAACGCATCTATATGAGATACTGACATTTGAATATATTCGTTAACGAAATAGTCAGAAGTGCGTCTTTCCAGTATTTGTGAATTCTCCAAAAAGTCACTGTAGTGGACATTTTCGTATTTTGTCTACAAAAGTTGGCAAACTATTTCACACATTGAATATTTTTGGATGGCCATCCAAAACTGCTTGGCTTTTGCAATGTCCGGTAACCCCCATTCAAATGTGCGTGAGGATCGGGCAATAATTACGACCTTCCGACAATTTTCCACTTTTTTGGTCCATTTTAACCCCTAAATATATGGCGATCATCTCCAAAAAGAGTAAGCTTCTATTCTGACCCTCATCTTATCCCCATACAAAATTTCGTAAGAATCGTGCCATCAATGCGATCTGTATATGATATCCTGATATCCTAAGTACTTAGTTTTGTTAGCTGTAGAAATATTACCAAATGTTTAATTCAAAATGAAAATATGCCAAAAATTTGACAAAATTGAAAAAATATGAGAAAATCTTACAAAATCAATATTTTCATCTTTAGAGAGATATTTTTATGCGATTTTTTTAGACGTTTTTTCTTTCCTGCCAAGAGGCCATTCTGAATTAATGAGAACTGTCGAAATCAGTTCAGCCGTTCTCGACATATAAGAGATCTTTCAAGCATATCTTCTTTGATAGACATATATATCGCACATATTTTGCTATATATCCGATTTGTTGGATGTTAACATCAATGTAAAGGTCAGAAGTAACCTTGTCATGGCTTTGTGATTTCGCCGGGATTTAAAATATTCGCGGTTTAATGAAAAATTTTGAATTTTTTCAACACAAAATATATGGTCTATTTTACCCGCTAAATAATATCCGATGACCACCCAAATTGGTAGGCTTCTTCCCCATCCTAAACTCTAGCTACATGCGAAATTCCGCGTCGATTGGTTTATAATTGCGACCTGTATAGCTACTGCAAAATCCGAAATTTTTTCAGTATTTGGTCCATTTCAACTACTACCCTAAACATTTTGCGATCATCTCAAAAAGAAATAGGGTTCTATTCCCGACCCCGACGTACATTCCAAATTTCGTGAAGATCGGGCCATAATTGCAACCTGTAGAGTGATTACAAATTAACATGGACAGACGGACAGACATACATAGCTAGATCGACTCAGCTCGGCGAGATAGGATGATCCAACACATAGTGTTGTAGGGTATAAAAACTGATTTCTAAACCAAATTCCACTTCGAAGAATAATTAATTGCCCATTCCAATCCTTCCCATATTCATGGAGGTAGGGTACATAAACTAAACCCTATTCTCCTACCCCAACTAAGATTTACAATCTAGTAGTTATTTTCCTTAGAATTTAAATAAATAAACCATAAATGTTTGAATGGCTATGCCTTGACCAACAACCCACCATTCAAAGTCATGCCATTCAGTTTGGTTTGGTTCGGTTCAGTTCAGTTTATTTGCATTTTCAATTATTTATTTACAAAATATTTCAATTAAAGACAACTGAATTACGGTCAAACAAACGTCAGCGAGGCATATAAACAAAACAAAAAAAAAATGAAAGAAAGAAAAATGCAATGATAAATAAACATGCATAAACAAGAATTAAAGACAAGGAAGAAGGTTATCAACAACTAAAGAAGAGCAGATATTAGCGCTGCCAGTGTAAAACAAAAAAAAAAAAACAAGGCAAGAGTTGATCTTTGCCACGGTGCTAAATTGTCCTCTCTCTCCTGGTGGTCTTTTGCTGTTTTCTTTCAATTTAAATCTATAAATATGTTTCTATTCCTCTTTTCTTCTCCTTTTGTACCTTTCTATCGAATATAACAACAACAACAATGCAATATATGTCTGGCAGTCACATGACCGTTACACACCCACTTTTTGTGTAGATGTCAGTGCAACGAAGGTAGTGGGGTTGCAGAATTTAGAAAAGTGGGCAAAGCCGCAAACATCGTCGTCGCCAACAAGACACACATGCCATTCTGGTGGGTATGTTCTCTACAGCCATGGTTGTGGTTACATTTGATGGTTTGTTTACGTTGCACATTCATTACTACGATATACACGCAGAAAAAGGCTCAGATTTTTCTTTTCAAAAACAAAAATACACAAACTGAATGCTGATTTCACCATGGACTTTTGTGTTGACACCATCACGCATGAATAATATGGACTATTATGTTGCGTATACGACATTTATTCACTTATCCATTGTTTAGTTGTAAATATGACATAAGCATTTGAAAATACCTGACCTATCTACACCAAATCGTCAGATCCCACTGGATTGGAGTCTTCTAAATATTAAAAATTTTTGGGTACATTTCCTTTAAAGACTAATTAAAAAGTATCTCTCGGTTTAGCCGACAGATGTATACCCTCAGCCAATGGTCGATTATTAAAATATATTTTGGCTTGTGTTATGATTATTGAAATTGTTAACCTCATATGCAGTAGGTTCTGAAGTAATGGGCCAATATTGTTCATTTTGTATCAGACCTAAACATATATGATATCAATATACCGACGTGCCGCCAGAAGGGGTTCGCAGATATATGTCATTTTCACAACAGATCTTTTGTTAAAAAAATGTTTGTATGTGTAAAAATTTCAAAATATTGAATACGTGGGGGAAATCGATTTCTACCAGAAGAAATGGATTTCTACCTTATACCCTACACCACAAGGTGGTCAGGGTATTATGTCTTTGTGCATTTGTTTGTAACAGGCAAAAGGAAACGAGATAGACCCATAGTTCCTTTTGATGATCTGCATAGAATCACATTCTGAGTCGATTTATGCATGTCCGTCCGTACGTCTGTCCGTCCGACTGTCCGTCCGTCCGTCTGTCCGTCCGTCCGTTTGTCCGTCTGTCCATGTATTTTTGTAAACAAAGTACAGTTCGCATTTATTGCCCTATCCAGATGAAATTTTGCGCAAATCATTTGTTTGGCCCAAGGACGAACCCTATTGAAATTGGAGATAATCGGTCAAAATTTAGATATAGCTCCCATTTATATATTCGTCCGATTTGCCTTTTATTGTGAACTAAACATATAATATCAGTCCGAATAGTATGGAATTTTGCACGTATGATCACATTGGACCTGACAATAAGTATGTCAAATTTTATCGAAATCGGTTCAGATATAGCTATAGCTCCCATATATATTGTTCATCCGATTTGTTATTTTTGTCCTCCGCAGCCGTAATATGCACTCTGTAACAACAATATTTGGGGAAATATATCAAATACAGCTCAGGATTACCTTTGCTAAGTTTTGTCGAGATTGGTTCAGATTTGGATATAGCTCCCATATATAACTTCGTCCGATTTACCTTTGATTGTGCACCAAACGTCTAATATTTACCCAAATTGGATGAAATTTGCCACTTACAACCGAATTGAGATCAGAAATATCTTTGCCAAATTTTATCGAGATCGATTCCGATTTGGATATAGCTCCCATATATATTTTTATCCGATTTCAAATTAATTGTGCACCAAATGGGCAATACAATTCCGAATTTAAAAGATACAAATGCTTCGGCATATTTAGTCCTTTGAACTTTAAATTATAATTATAATCATAGCGTGTATGATTGAATTCTCCCATCAAAACTTTTAATTGTTATGCGCAGCTCTACTAAATTAGCTAAGTGGTGTAGGACTTAGGACTTTCTTTACTGGTTTTAATATATCTTGTGTTGATGGAAATATTGAGATGTACCATGTCTGAATGGAATCAGATGTTCATTTCGTGTTTTGAACCCTTTGTGGGGGAGGTACCAGAAGGAGTAGACCAATATATATCATCTTCACGCCAGACCGTGGGCTAATAAAAATATAGTGGTATGTCTAATTTGAAGAGAACTTGATGCTTTTTTCGGATTTTATCATCGTTTTAGTTATTCAAAACTTTAACCCTTTGTGGGGGAAGTGCCAGAAAGAGGTATTCCGATCTCTACCATCATTAAAACACATCTTGGGTTGAAGGAAATATTCAGATGTGCCAAGTCTAAATGGAATCGGATGGTAATTTCGCTTTTTATGACCTTAATGAATATTGAAAATTTTGACCTTTTGTAGGGGAGGTATCAGAAGGAGTAGACCGATATATTTCTTCTTAATACCAGATCTTGGGTTTATAAAAATATTTTAATATATGTGTGACATTTTAAGACAATCGGATTCTTACATCACATTTGATAAGGGTTATAATTATTCCAAAATGTTTACCCTTTGTGGGGAAGGCACTTGATGGAGTTGACCGATATTATCCATTTTTGCACCTGACCTAGAACTGACGCAAATATAAGTATTTGCAAAGTTGAAGCGACATTATGGGTTGTCTCTCTTTGCAGAAAATATTTTTTGGTTGTTTTTTTTTTAATTTCGATCTTGTGTGGGGGATGTACACAAAAGGAGTGGACCGATGTATTCCACATTGGTACCAGAACTTGGCTTAATAAAAATATTAGGATTTGTGAACTTTGAAGACAATCGGGCTCTCACATCATATTTTATGAGAATTGTAATTATTCAAAATTTTGACCTTTTGTGGGGGAGGTACTTGATAGAGTGGACCGATATTGCCCATTTTTGCACCTGACCTAGCACTGACGCAAATATTAGTCTTTGCAAAGTTGGTGCAAAATCGGATTATCGTACCTCTTTCTGTGTAGAAAATATATATTTTGTGAAAATTTCTACCATTTGTGGGGGAGGTACCAAAATGAGTGGACAAATATACTTCATCTTAACATCAGACCTTAGGTTAACATAAATATTGGGATGTGTGAAATTGTAAGTCAATCGGACTTTTACATCGCATTTTATGAGGGTTGTAATTATTCAAAATTTCGACCATTTGTGGGGGAGGTACTTGATGGAGTGGACCGATATCATCCATTTTCACACCTGACTTAGTACTGGCGTAAATATTAGGATTTGCAAAGTTGGAGCAAAATCGTATTATCCTTTCTCTTTCTGCCCAAAAAATATATTTTTTGCAAATTTCGACCTTTTGTGGGGTAGGTACCAGAAGGAGTGGACCGTATTGCCCATCTTAGGACCAGACCTTGGGTTAATATAAATATTGAAATGTGTGAAATTTGAAGACATCACATTTTATGAGATTTGTAATTATTCAAAATTTTGACTATTTGTGGGGGAGGTACTTGATGTGGTGGACCTATGTTGCCCATTTTCAAACCTGACCTAGCACTGACGCAAATATTAGTATTTGCAAAGTTGGAGCAGAATCGGATTAACCTTTCGCTTTCCTTGCAGAAAATATATTTTTTGAAAATTTTTACCTTTTGTGGGGTAGGTACCAGAAGGAGTGGACCGATATTGCCCATCTTAACACCAGACCTTGGGTTAATATATATATTAGAATGTGTGAAATTTGAAGACATTCGGACTCTTACATCACATTTTATGAGATTTGTAATTATTCAAAATTTTGACTATTTGTGGGGGAGGTACTTGATGTGGTGGACCTATGTTGCCCATTTTCAAACCTGACCTAGCACTGACGCAAATATTAGTATTTGCAAAGTTGGAGCAGAATCGGATTAACCTTTCGCTTTCCTTGCAAAAAATATATTTTTTGAAAATTTTGACCTTTTGTGGGGAAGGTACCAGAAGGAGTGGACCAACATCGCCCATCTTCGAACTCGATCTAAGTTTGACAAAAATATTACGATATACCCAGTTTGGACCAAACCGGAAACTACCTTCGAGAGTTATCGTGCGCACCAGCCAGACAGACAGACGGACGGACGGACACCGCTAGATCGACTCCAAATGTTCTGAAACGGATTTGATCCAAAGAGACCTAGGGTCTAAAACCGTTATTTCGACTAGGCACGTATCAAATGATATATAACCTCTGTAGCCATATGGCTGAGGGTATAAATATAATATGTGTAAGATAACATCATCGCTCTAGATATAAGTAATTTTTTTTTTCATTTTGTCATTCCACTATCAAATTAAAAAATTAATAATAATTGTTGAAAATAACTGTAACATTTTATAACCACCATTTTGTTCAATGTAATTCGACGTCAAAGGGTTTTTATCGTTATTATGTCGACGTGTGCAATGAAAACTCATCATCACTATCAACCACGTTATAGTTTTTCATCCAATGAAAACAGAAAATAAGGAAATATTCAACTAAAGTCTGTCGCGTGCCATTCAGAATTAACTGCCGTCCGCAACCCGTCCGCAACAGGCAATGAATGTCGCTTGTTGAACATCGTTGTGGGGTTATATTTGTTGTTGTGGAAGCACTCCTTTGTATCGGCCACACAGTTGAACATCAATCAAATTCATGCGGATGGCTTAATTACGTTTATTGAATTTCACTTAGCTTCAGCTTATTTGATAGTAAAAGAAAGAGAGTTATTTGAAATTCCGATAAGCAGTTCTAGTGACGTCATTTTTATTGATCAAAAAATGTTTGATTAGTTAAAAATTTAGATGAAAGATTTTTCCATTTTTTTTATCAGAAACCATATTTTATACCCTACGCCACACTGTGGTACAGGATATTATGTAGTTGTGCATTTGTTTGCTTTTTGTGGAGCTTCATCACATTCTATGTCGATTTTTGTATGTCTTGTCCGATTAAGAGAAAATTTCCACAAATTATATGTTCGGTGATAATGATTTCATAAGTATTCGCACCAAATTCGAAGTATCAGTCCGAATCAAAGAAATTTTAGCACACATGATCAAGATTATGACTGGCAATTTTTCTGAATATCGGTTCAGATTTAGATAAACCTTCCATATAAAGGGTGTCCCAACTAGAATGCAATTTTTAAATTTTAAATAAAACACGGATATTTAAAACCAGTAAAGAAAGTCTTAGGGTGGAAATACATAAAGCGCTTATCTGACTGGAACAAAGGAGCCTAGGGCCAAAATCGAACTATGTCAACCTAAAACTACTTTGTTCATCTACGAAGAAGCAAGCCGATGACTTAAGTCAGCCAAATATGCTCTTTATGTATTTGCAGCCTTAAAGTCGGGTGGGCCGACTTTATGATACCCTACACCACTTTGCTAATTTAGTAGAACTCCGCATAACAATTAAACGTTTTAATGGGAGAATTCAATCATACACGCCATGATTATAATTATAATTTAAAGTTCAAAGGACTAAATATGCCGAAGCATTTGTATCTTTTAAATTCGGACTTGTATTGCCCATTTGGTGCACAATTAATTTGAAATCGGATAAAAATATATATGGGAGCTATATCCAAATTGGAACCGACCTCGATAAAATTTGGCAAAGATATTTCTGAGCTGTATTTGATATATTTCCCTGAATATCTTCACCAAATTTGACATACTAGCTTCTAGACTCAATTCGGTCGTAATTGCCAAATTTCATCCCATTTGGGCTGATATTAGACGTTTGGTGCACAATCAAAGGTAAATCGGACGAAGTTATATATGGGAGCTATATCCACACCTGAAACGATCTCGGTAAAATTTAGCAAATGTATTTCTGAGCTGTACTTGATATATTTCCCCAAATATTGTTGTTACAGAGTGCATATTACAGCTACGGAGGACAAAAATAACAAATCGGATGAACAATATATATGGGAGCTATAGCTATATCTGAACCGATTTCGATCAAAACTTTCATACTTATTTTCAGGTCCAATCTGATCGTACGTGCAAAATTCCATACTATTCGGAGTGATATTACACGTTTGGTTCACAATAAAAGGCAAATCGGACTAAGATATATATGGGAGCTATATCTAAAATTTGACCGATTATCCAATTTCAATAGGGTTCGTCCTTGGGCCAAACAAATGATTTGTGCAAAATTTCATATGTATAGGGCAATAAATGCGAACTGTATTTTGTTTACAAAAATACATGGACAGACGGACATGGATAAATCGACTCAGAATGTGATTCTATGCAGATCATCAAAGCGAACTATGGGTCTATCTCGTTTCCTTTTGCCTGTTACAAACAAATGCACAAAGACATAATACCCTGACCACCTTGTGGTGTAGGGTATAAAAATAGTGAAACTTTATTATATTGTAAAGTAGACAGAGTGAGGTTATGTATGGAAGAAGATTTCGTGCAGATGGCCGCGCGGCTTAGCTGACGAACACACGATCTTCTAATGAAATGTTGATGGCCGTTTAATGCTGCATTTCATTAATTCAGTGTACAATTTAATCTTTTAAGACTTGTATTTTCTGTCATAGACTATTTTACCTATTAGGAAATTCAAACACGAAATATAGAACAATTCGGGTAAAAAATGTCGCTAAAATCATCAAAATATCGAATATAGGGAGGTACAGTTATATGGGAACTATACGAAGACGTGGACCTACATAGCCAATTTTCTGTCACAGGCTGTAGTACCCATTACGAACAATCATAACGAAATTTGAAACAATTCCAGTGAACAATATCGCTTAAATCATCAAAATATCGAATATAGGGAGGTACAGTTATATGGGAACTATACCTAAACGTGGATCCCATTTTCCATACCAAAAGTCCTGCAGAGCAAAAACACAATTGAGTAAAATTTTATCAATCTTCTTCAATTCCTACGGAAGCTAGAGTGATTTCCACAGAAGGACGAACGGACGAACAGATGGAAAGACAGACGGATGGTCAACATAGAATTGTATGCTGAACAAAAAATTTATACACTTTGTGGGGTCCAAAATGCGGAGGTGTTACAAACGGAATATGCCCTATATAAATAAATCAACATAGAATTGTATGCTGAACAAAAAATTTATACACTTTGTGGGGTTTTAAATGTCGAGGTGTTACAAACGGAATATGCCCTATATAAATATCAAAAGGTGTTAAATCATAGGTTCTAGGCGGCCAATGCTGGTCTTCAAAACGAGAAATAACACGACCGGAAATGACTGCTGCAGAAATTTAATTGTTTCTCCGGATATATGACATGTAGCGCCGTCTTATTGAAATTCCATTCGCTCCACATTCATTTCTTCAATTCTAGACAAGAAAAAACTGGCTATCACGACTGTTTGCGCTTGACCTGCCTCATTTTCATAAAAAAGGTCCAATGACTCCTCCAACCCAAAAAACCACATCGTTCGAGAATTTTCCTCACCCCAAAATGTGAAATTTGAAAATTCCGAAATTCAAAATCAGCATTCTCATGCTGTCTCTCCAATATCCAATAAACGAACTCATTCATTCGAGTAACTAACCTCATACCTTCTACTAACAAACAGTAATAACTATTCAAATGTCAATCAATGACATTTCTAATGGCGCCAAATTTAAAAATTGCGTTTATTTGGGACACCCTTTATATTTTCGTTCAATTTCAATTTAATTGTGCGTCATATTTGTAATATTCCTCCAAATGGGATGGATTTCGCAGATTTAGTCCAGAATTAATTACTCAAAGTTTGGTGAAAATCGATTCAGAAATAGACCCATATATATGCTATATTCGATTTAAGGTTTAAGTCGCTTACAATCGTATTGATATTTTGAACCCGATTTTAAAATCACGCCAGATATTCCTCTGCCAAATTTCATCAAGATCGGTTCAGATTTGAATATAGCTTCCATATGTATATTTATCAGATTTGACGTTACTGTCCACCAAATTGTTATTATTAGCCCAAATTGAGTGGATGTTTGCACATACGACCGAATTCCGCGTAGAATCAAATATTTCAAAGTTGGTGAAAATCGGTTTAGATATTGATAAAGCTACCATATATATGTTTCATCCGATTTGAGGGACTTAAACCCTCACGTAATATGCACTCTACAAAAATAATTGGTACCAGACATCAGATACAGCTCTGTCTCTGCCAAATTTTATCAATATCGGTTCAGATTTCGATATAGCTTCCATGCATATATTCACCCCAAATCGGATGGAGTTTTTGCACATTCAATTGAATTTATCCTGGAAGTAAATACGAAATTCGGTGAATCCGCTCCGGTATACATATGACTAAGATAGAATTTCTTTATAACTCTTAAATTTTGACATAAAAACTTCCTAATTTTTTATACTCCGATAACAAATATCCATTCATTTTCTCCTTTTTTAATGTCTCAGTTTGAAAATTTAATTTTCTTTTGTTATTGTAATTTTTCAAAAAAAAAAAGTTCTTAAATCGTTTTAAAAATTCATCAAATTCATATGCAAAATAATTCTATTTTAATTTTCTCCATTATTATTACATCATTACACATAGACAAGGAAATTCTTAAATCGTCTCCAAAGCAACTGATTAATATTAATAATGCTGTCACTTTCTCATCTTCGAGCCCATTTGCATTTTATTCTATCAGATATGCTGAAGGCAATCGTAAGGCTAAGTGCTGGCGTTTAGACAAGACCAAACAACAAGAAAACACAACTCGATAAAAATAATATTGACACCCGTTTAAAATACTTTCTGGTTTAGAAATTGGGCTCACGTTTCATTGTTTTGCTGATAATGAAACACGCCTTTAAAACAATGTTCTCTGATAAATGAATGAATTAAAAATTAATTTCACAACACAAAACAGCATTGCGTATGATTGATGGGAGTGTAAATAGTTTTTATACGTCACGGTGTACTTATTAATTTCATCTCAGCCTATTTTGCTCAAAAAGTTAAATAATTCAAAAACAAAACTTTATTTTGCAGAAATCGCATTTTAAAGTTGTAATGAAATAATGTCATAACTAAAAAAGAAGAAGAAGACGTGATGTGGTTCATATCTGGTAATATTAAACTTAGGTTTAGAATTCTTTGGTGTACATAATTGCTCAAGCTGAATTTGGGATGAATTTAGCATCACTAAATTAAGAAAAAAAAACAAGTAAAAGCAAATAAGTTCGGCCGGGTCAAACTTTTAATACCCTCCACCATTTCGAAGGAATTTGAAGAATTTAAAAAAAATCTAAAACTACAACTTAAATAAAAACCAGTAAAGAAAGTCTTAAAGTCGGCCGGGGCCGACACCACTTTCCAAATTTAGTAGAGCTGCGCATAACAATTAAAAGTTTTTATGGGAGAATTCAATCATACACCCTATGATTATAATTATAATTTAAAGTTCAAAGAACTAAATATACCGAAGCATTTGTATTGCCCATTTGGTGCACAATTAATTTAAAATCGGATAAAAATATATATGGGAGCTATATCCAAATCGGAACCGATCTCGATAAAATTTGGCAAAGATATTTCTGAGCTGCATTTGATAAATTTCCCCTGAATATCGTGGGTATGCACTCGTTGGAGTGCATATTACGGCTGTGGGTAACAAATATGACAAATCGGATGAACAGTATATATGGGTGCTATAGCTATATCTGAACCGATCTTCACCAAATTTGACATACTAGCTTCTAGTCGTAATTCGGTCTTAAGTGCCAAATTTCATTCAATTTGGGCAAATATTAGACGTTTGGTGCACAATCAAAGGTAAATCGGACGAAGTTATATATGGGAGCTATATCCAAATCTGAACCGATCTCGATAAAATTTAGCAAATGTATTTCTGAGCTGTATTTGATATATTTCCTCAAATATCGTTGTTACAGAGTGCATATTACGGCTGCGAAGGACAAAAATAACAAATCGGATGAAAAATATATATGTGAGAGCTATTGCTATATCTGAACCGATTTCGATCAAGTTTGGCAAACTTATTTTCAGGTCCAATCTGATCGTACGTGCAAAATTCCATACTATTCGGACTGATATTACACGTTTGGTGCACAATAAAAAGCAAATCGGACGAAGATATATATGGGAGCTATATCTAAATTTTGACCGATTATCTCCAATATCAATAGGGTTCGTCCTTGGGCCAAACAAATGATTTGTGCAAAATTTCATCTGGATAGGGCAATAAATGCGATCTGTACTTTGTTTACAAAAATACATGGACAGACGGACAGACGGACGGACGGACATGCATAAATCGACTCAGAAAGGAACTATGGGTCTATCTCGTTTTCTTTTGCCTGTTACAAGCAAATGCACAAAGACATAATACCCTGACCACCTTGTGGTGTAGGGTATAAAAAACAAGTAAAAAGCCGATAAGTTCGGCCGGGTCAAACTTTTAATACCCTCCACCATTTCGAAGGAACTTGAAGAATTAAAAAAAAACCGAAAACTACCACTTAAATGAAAACCGTCATATGGAGGCTATACGAAGACGTGGATCTGCATACGAAATTTTTTGCCATAGGTTGTAGTACCCATTAGGATCTTCCAGTACGAAATTTGAAACGATTCCGGTGAAGAATGTTGCTGAAATCGCCAAAATACCGACTATCGGGAGGTACCGTTATATGGGAGCTATACGAAGACGTGAACCTGCATATAAAAATTATTGTCATAGGCTGTAGTACCCGTTACGAACTTCAAATACGAAATTCAAAATAATTCCGGTAAATAATGTCGCTAAAATCATGAAAATACCGAATATCGGGAGGTACCGTTATATAAGGGCTATACGAAGATCTGAACCTGCATACAAAAATGTTTGCCATAGGCTGTAGTACCCATTGGTATCTTCTAGTACGGAATTTGAAACCATGACGGTGAATAATGTCGCTGAAATCATCAAAATACCGAATATCGGGAGCTACCGTTATATGGGGGATAGACGAAAACTTGGGCCTGCATACAACATTTTTTGTCATAGGCTGTGGTACCCGTTACGAACTTCAAATACCAAATTTGAAACTATTACGGTAAATAATGTCGCTAAAATCATGAAAATACCGAATATCGTGAGGTACCGTTACATGGGGCTATATGAAAACGTGGACAAATATGGCAAATTTACGAACTTAACCTGCCTACAGTTAAACTATATATGTATGCAAAATTTTAGTCTTTTAACTCAATAGCGTGATTACAACAGCCAGACATCGCTAGATCATCTTAGAATTTTACGCTGATCCAAATATATATACTTTGTAGGGTCTATTATGCATATATTTCGAGGAGTTACAAAAGGAATGATAAAGTTAATATACCCTCCATAGAATGACGAAGGGTATAATAAAAAGGACACTCATAGCTCGGCGTGATAGGAAGATCCATTTATAACATTCTATGTTATACAACAACAATTAGATGTGTTACAAGCTTTCTGGCCCAATCAAAGTTATAAACATTTTGAGTAAATGAACAATTAATAAAATATGTTTTTCAAATCAAGTAAGTAAAGTAAAAATCTAACAACATCCTTGCAATATTTTATTGTAAAGATATATATCAATTTATTATTGTTTTGTTTACCATTTATTTGTATTTTGAATAGCATGTACTGCATGTTGTTTTCAATTTCGATATTTATACCCTACAACAATATGTGTTGGGGGTATTATAAGCTTGATTGGGCCAAAAATTATGTAACACCTCGAAATATTGATTTCCCACATAGGGAAGTATATATGGATCTTCCTATCTCGCCGAGTTGAGTCGATCTAGCTATTTATGTCCGTCCGTCTGTCCATGTTAATTTGTAATCACTCTACAGGTCGCAATTATGGCCCGATCTTCACGAAATTTAGAATGGAGGTGGGGCTAGGGTCAGAATAGAACCCCATTTCTTTTGAAGATGATCGTATAATATTTAGGGGTCGAAATGGACCAAAATCTGAAAAATGTCGGATTTTGCAGTAGCTATACAGGTCGCAATTATAGACCAATCGACGCGGAACTTCGCATGTAGGTAGAGTTTAGGGCGGGGTGGTCATCGGATAATATTTAGCGGGTAAAATAGACCTTATATTTTTTGTTGAAAAAATGCAAAATTTTTCATTAAACCGCGAATATTTTACATCCCGGCGAACTCACAAAGCCATGACAATGTTACCTCTGACCTTTACATTGATGTTAACATTCAACAAATCGGATATATAGCAAAATATGTGCGATATATATGTCTATCAAAGAAGATATGCTTGAAAGATCTCTTATATGTCGAGAACGGCTGAACTGATTTCGACAGTTCTCATTAATTCAGAATGGTCTCTTGGCAGGAAAGAAAAAACGTCTAAAAATTCGCCTAAAAATATCTCTCTAAAGATGAAAATTTTGATTTTGTAAAATTTTCTCATATTTTTTTCAATTTTGTCACATTTTTGGCATATTTTCATTTTGAATTAAACATTTGGTAATATTTCTACAGCTAACAAAACTAAGTAGTTAGGATATGAGGATATCATATACAGATCTCATTTATGGCCCGATCCTTACGAAATTTTGCATGGGTATAAGATGAGGGTCAGAATAGAAGCCTACTCTTTTTGGAGATGATCGCAATATATTTAGGGGTTGAAATGGACCAAAAAACTGCAAAATTGTCGGCAGGTCGTAATTATCGCCCGATCCTCACGCACATTTGAATGGAGGTTACCGGACAATGCAAAAGCCAAGCATTTTTGGATGGCCATCCAAAATTATTCAATGTGTGAAATAGTTTGCCAACTTTTGTAGACAAAATACGAAAATGTCCATTCCAGTGACTTTTTAGAGAATTCACAAATACAGGAAAGACGCACTTCTGACTATTTCGTTGAAGAATATTGTCAAATGTCTGTATCTCATATAGATGCGTTTCAGTCAAAAACCAATAATAAATGTTAATCTTTTGCCACTTCTGAGAGATTATAGGTCTTTGGGAAATATTGGTTTCAGATCTAGGAAGACTATTTACGTGCAAGATCTACCAATAAATTGGAAATGAGCAAATTAGTTTAAGTTGCTATTATTTGAAACCTGATGGTTTTCTTTTATTATTTGTCACAATATCTTGTGGAATTCTTTCGAGTATTCCGCCTATATAATCTGTATAGTTTATTATAGTGTTGTAGGGTATTCAACGGTCGGCCCCGCTCGACTGTAGCATTTGCTTACTTGGTTTAGTTTTCACTTGTCTTTAAACAAGCTCGAACATTGTGTGATGTGTAGATTATAACTATGAAATTAGCATTCACGTGAATCTATTCAAGATTTCCATTTATAGTAAGCTACCGGTTAAATCTGACTTAAAAATTTTCTAACACTCCATCCCACAATTGCTTGGGTAAACTCGTTGCAATAATCCAACTAAAAATATCACAAGCTTCGTAAAATAGTAAACAAACGAATCAAAGCAAAACAAATGTGATCAATTATTGTCACCGCATCAGTCATCTGCCTGAATTGTGAATTTCACCTAATTAGGAAGAAAAGTCAACACCGGTCAGTACACTGCTCCCTGATAATATTGTTTGCAAATAATAAATAATTTTACACAATTGCCCACACACATATATATACATATGTATATAAATTGTTGCGTTTATACGTCATAAAACTAAATAATATTGAGACTACCTTGAATTACGATTTTTTTTTTTAAACTCGGCATTATATTAAGGCTGTACACCAAAGGTGGAGTGGATGAACTTAATCATAATGTGATACCATTTTTTATCTATGAATACTTTTCATACAACTAACGTCAGAGTTTCCAAAAATCACGTCTTTTTATGAGGGACTTCAATGCAAATATTTATTTTCAAAATTCTAACATGTACAATTCTAGACATTTCTCTTGCAAATGGATGGTTATGGCTCTTCTTGATCACTCACGGCTAGGTTGTACCTTTTAGCGTTTTTCGTACGTTTGAAGTACCTATTCAAAAGTCTAGTTCTTATCGATCACATCATTGCAATGTTGTACAATTGTATACCTTTTAGAACTTTTCATACCCCAACGATAGAACAAATTTTCATATTTTCACACTATCTTAAAGTTCGAATTTTCAAAATAAACGCCTTATCTTAACTTAACAAAAGTGGCTCCTATACAGATTTATAAGCTCAATAAAAAAAGTTATACAATTGTGTATCTTTCGGTACTTTTCAGATGCAAAAAAGTAATTTAATTTTTTCATAAATTTTCTGATATACTGCTCCATTTAGTATTTTTCGGGTCATAAATTATGAAATTCCAAAAATTCTTTGGTATATATGAAATTTTGGAATTTCAAACTTCAGAATTATCAAGCTTATTATGCCAAATTTTAAAGCTAATGCTCTTCTTGTACAATGACAAGCTTGTACCTACCAAATAGATGTGATAGTACTCGACTTGTAGATCAAAATACCAAAAGAATAACGGATTCTCAGGCCAAACCTTATAAAGCCTTATATAGTCGTCACCATATACAGAAAGACCCCTATATTTTGAAATGTGTTTCTCAACATTTAATATAGTTTTTAATATTTCCAGGCGTTTAGAAAACATTTAAGGAGACGGTGTCAAATTATAAGGGGAAAGACGGCAGGATTTGAGGCAAATAGGCCATACTTTTTATGTACTCATACCTTCATAGTTTTGTTGTATTCTGGGAACTAGAGTAGAATTTTATGACAAATAATTTTGAAGAATATTTTGACTTGCTAAGATCCAGTTTAAAGTGAGTTCCTAACCATATTTTCAAAATCAAAAGATCAAAAAGACCTTTTTGGTGAATCGCTTGAGGGCTAGAATTGTTGACCAAAATAATACTTACCGAGTAAAAAGTAGTAGTAGTTGGAGCCGTTATATGGGGCCATTCTAAAACGGGAGCCTATACTGACAATTTTATATCACAACGATTGTAATCTATTGCGAGTTTTAATACCAAATTTTACCTAATTTCGTGGGTAAATGTGACTAGGATGACTAAGACCAATGTGGAAAATATTTGGACGCCAGTTGTAGAAGCCATTATAAAGTACAAATACCAAATTTCACACAAATCAATACATCCGAATATCGAGAGGTACCGTTATATGGGGGCTATACCACAACGTAGACCTATATATAGAATGTTTCGCCACACTATCTAGAACCCACTATACCCTACAAATACCAATTTTTAGACGAATCCGTGAAAAAAAAATGTGGCAAAAACCATCAAAATATCGTATATCGGGAGGTACCGTTATATGGGGGCTATACGAAAACATAATATAATGAATAATGTTCCGCCAAATGTGCTAAAACCCATTATTACCTCCAAATAACAATTTTTAGACAAATCCGTGAAAAAATGTGACAAAAACCATCAAAATACCGAATATCGGGAGGTACCGTTATATGGGGGCTATACCAGAACGTGAACCTACATATACAATGTTCCGCCACATGAGCTAGAACCCATTATAATCAACAAATACCAATTTTTAGACAAACCGGAAATATGTGGCTAAAACTATGAAAATACCCAATATCGGTAGGTACCGTTATATTGGGGCTACCAAAACGTGGGCCGATCTACCTATCTCACTTTCGATGCCATCCATCCAAGACACAATACAAATTGTTCTGCTAAATTTTGGAGATCTACGTCAAATAATGTGGGCTGTATGGTGATTTCAACAGACAGGCAGACGGACAGACAGACGGACATCGTTAAATCGTCTTAGAATTTATGAATATATATACTTTATGGGGTCTACGACGAATATTTAGGGATGTTAAAAACGGAATGACAAATAATATTTCCAAGGTGGAGGGTATAAAAATGCCAAGAAATCTGGATCCACATATTTCAAGAAAATGAGGAAGAGGTAAAAGATTATCTTCCCCATATACGCTCATTTGCGATGATCTTTAAGAACGCTACTTACAAAATCTAATTATTTAAATTATAATAACCCATAACATTGCCTCTTAGCGACTGCAATAATTATATTTCAGAATTACCAGTGAAAAAATCTTCACAGATAGTCGTTGACAATCTTCGATTTTGGGTGATATTTTTATCATATTGGTTTATTGTTGTTAAACGAATTTAGGCTTTATGTGCACATATCAGGTTAATAGATATTCTTGTAATTTTGTTTATTTACTCAGAATTTAAATTCCACATTGAACAAAGTTTTCATTTATTTTTCTTTAATTTGTCCATTTGTGTACCTTTTCTGGGTCAGTAACAGCCACCATTATTCAAAAGTATTCTTTCCGTCTAGTTCACCGATCAAAAATCAAAATAATTTTCTAAATAGTCCATTCAGCGCACATGCACCAATTTCAGTTCAATATGTTCTAATTATTATTTTGAATTGTTTTCTTAATCCACTGCGTTCAAGACGATAGTCACAACACAACTAAAACACTTCTTAAGGAAATTGTCTCAAAAATGCCGGCTAAAGTCAACAGCAGTTACTTGCTTCCATCCATTTGGGATAAAGTGAGAAGATATGAAACAACGGCTAACACGAGCATGCGACCAATACAGGCTAAACGACCAGGCACCATAGTAGCTCACACACCAGAGCCACGCTACGCACACAATTATACTTGAAAGTTGGATTTAGTAGCAGTATCCCCACCGTATGGTAATGTCATTGGCAACAACAAAACTAACTGGCTGGCTGGCTGACTGACTGAGTTAGCAGTTGCAGTCAAGTAGATACGTGGCGATTATCAAAAAGAGATATGTAGCTTGAACAGTTCTTTACAGCAACAGGTCACTGAATTAGTTCTGAAAGGTACTTTGAATTTTTAATATCCCTTCTATTTACATGAGACCCGTAAAAGTTTATTTTAATATACAGGGTGAGATAAAAAACAGCAACAAAGTCAAACGCCATAATTTTAACATTTTTTTTTTAAATTTTATTGATTGAAGGCAAAAAATGTCGGAAATAGAATCTAATTTTAGAATAAGTTTAGATTTGTTCGAATTGGTCGCCTTTGGCACGAATTATGGCCTTCAAACGGCCAATGAAACCGTCACACGCTGATCCAAATGTTGCTCTGCGGTATTTTGGCCCATTCCCGGTGAAGCGCTTGCTTGAGGTGATCAACACTTTGGTATTTTTTAGTGCCACCCTTCCTTTCCAAAATACTGCAGACACAATCGTCCAACGGATTGGTATCCGGAGATTTTGGTGGCCATTGTGTGCTGGAAATGAAGCGAGGAACCTCATTTTGTAATCATTCTTGGGTGGCGCGTGCTGAGTGCGATGGTGCTGAGTCCTGTTGTCCAAGGTCTGCGGCCAAAATGTTTGCTTACCCAAGGCTTTAATACACCCTTCAGAATATTTTCGCGATAATATTTGGCATTAATATAAGCCGAGAGCGACCATCGGCTGTTATGGCGGCCCACACCATCACCATCGCCGCTTGAGTTCTGGTGGCCAACCGAAGGTGCACATTCTTAGCTGACCTCTTTGACAAGTAAACACGATTATTTTGTTTGTTTACAAACTGCTGGACAACGAATGTTTTCTGATCGGAGAAAACCAAATTCGGCAGTTCACCTCTTTCGGCCTAGTGGAGAAACTCTTTACCTCTTTTGAGTCTATTTTCTTTCTGTTACGGTATAAATTCTTGTACTTTTTGGAATTTCAATGGTTTACCCTGAGCTCATTTTTCAATATTTGCCGAATGGAATATTGCGATATGTTCTGCTCACGAGCCATTTTTCGGCCATTGCGACGCGGGTTTAGATAAAGTTGCCTTTTTTACTTTTCGAACCATTGACGTTGGGCTACTCTGCCAGTATCACGGTAACGAGCGATGGTACGAGACACAAACGATTTATTCGCATTTAAATGCTGGAGTGCTCTAACGATAGCCACTTGTCGTTTTCTAGCCAAATATAAAGAAATCACACTATCACGCTTGGTCTCCATTACGAATAACCTTTTTTTGGAAAATTCTCACCAAAATGCTTTTGTACGCTTGTAAGCAATATAATGAGCAATCACAGAAACAATTTCAACAGCTGTCGGACGAGTGGCTTAGAAATGACAACAGTCTGAAGTTGGTTGCAGTTTTTTTCATCTCACCCTGTAGTTGAGTTATGCAAAAACTTAGCATACCAGATGGCCGTATATGGTCATTTATACGGCCATCTGGTCTTCTAAAACATATCTAAAATATTTTTCACTCAATTAAGATTTTCACTCCGGCCAGACTGACACATTTATTTTTAATGGCCTACTATCGTTAGCATATCAGCGATAAAACCAAAACCAAATCGATTAATATTCGGAAATCTATGTAATATGTGGTAGCTTAATCTTAATTGTTTAACATAGATTTCCCCCGAGAAGCCTGCTTTACTGATAAGCTAACAGCAATCGTTAATGAAATTATAGCTTATCGTTTTTATTGCTTAGGAACGAGACCATAAATTTCATGACACAAAGCTTTTTTAAGGGTGGCCCTCTTAAAATATTGAGAAATGTTAAGAAAATTTCTTAATTTTCACGTGAACGCTGTGTGTATGGGGAGACGTTATTCGTACCTTAAGTATCCATATATTAAAAAATATTTTAGACATCTCAAAGATTAGCGCACTCTATTAGGAAAAACGAAATCAAGTTAAAATATAATCACACTTAGCAATTTTGAAGATAACCAACCGGTCATCATGTTAGCATGCCAAATTCCAGATGGGTTCGTGTTCGTGAGACATATAAAGAACAAAGAACGAATGTCGTCATTTATTTACAAAAAAAAATGCAGAGGTTGGGGGGAAGGGGTAGTGATAGTAAACATTACTCGTTCCCACAATGGAATGGCCCAATCCCAAAACCACAAAACATTCTGTGCAACAGTTGGGTTGCTATTAGAACATAATCATTGCTTTGGTTGCATTCAAGAAAGGACTCTGTCTGATCATTCACAAAGAAAGGTTGTCAGACCACTCTGGTGAACAGTGACTACTTCTCACCAATGCTCAACTTCAGAACGACTAAGATCTGCATCCGATATAGAAGGTTTCCTATGGAAACTGTTTCCACAAAATTTAACACAGATGGATCAAATAGGGATGATGGAATTGAATCCCGGTTATATTTGTAGGGAGATGAATGGCTAGCACTCATATTTGTTGAATCTGGAATATGGCGTCTTCCAAGCGGAAATCCCAGCAATTTTAAAGACATTAAAATTGAGTGGCTCAGGAAAGTTTGTGGTTTTTGTTGAAACAGCTTATTTTGACGCGTTTGTTCTGCTCACAAAGCCAATGCAAGGGCGTATTAAGACGACTGCCCAATCCTGAACGTAGATGGGTCCGTACTATTCTGAATTGTCTTGGACGACGAATTTCTCCAATTGCAATTGATGATGAGTACATGAGGCGATCTATTGGCTCTCCCTCTCACAGGCTTAATTGGCCGCTTACTCGCACACTACCAACTTGTCGTAGAAGGTTTGTGGTGGATGAGCATAATAATAATTTCATTAGTTTGGAATAATTTTTAATAACAGTTCAGAATAAATATTTAATTAATAGTTCATGACCTGAGATCTTTAAGGATACATTGCCTATACAGGGTGAGATTAAAAAACTGCAACATAGTCAAACGCCATAATTTTTACATTTTTTTTTAATTTTATTGAATGAAAACAAATAATGTCGGAAATAGCATCAACTTTTAGAATATGTTTAGATTTGTTCGAATTTATCAACTTTGGCACGAATTATGGCCTTCAAACGGTCACAAGCTGCCCGAATATTGCTCTGAGGTATTTTGGTCCCTTTCCGGTGAAGCGCTTGCTTGAGGTGATCGACACTTTAGTTTTTTTTAGAGCCAATCTTGCTTTCCAAAATACTCTAAACACAATAGTCCAACTGATTGGTATCCGGAGATTTTCTTTAGCTTTTTTGAGTCTATTTTCTCTCCGTTGCGGTGTAAGTTCTTGCACTTTTTGGAATTTCAATGGCTTTACCCCGAGCTCATTACTCAATATTTGCCGAATAGAATATTGCGATATGTTCAGCTCACGAGCCATTATTCAGCCACTACGACGCGGGTTTCAATCAAGTCGCTTCTTTACTTTTCGAACAATTTCTGCTGATGTTGCTGTTTTCACTTCCTCGTTGGGCCATGCTACCAGTATCACGGTAACGAGCGATGATAAATGCTGGAGTGCTCTAACGAAAGCGACTTGTGGTTTTCCAGCCAAACATAAAGAAATCACACAATCACGCTTGATTTCCAAACAACATAATGAGTTGTCACTGGAATAATTTTAAGACCTGTCGGACGAGTGGCTAAGAAATGACAGCAGTCTGAAGTTGGTTGAAGTTGTTTCATCTCACCCTGTATATCATATCATCTACTGCGTTTCCCAACAAAAGAATAGAAAAAAAGAGAGCCAACTGAGCCGATTTGAATACAATTTAGGTCAGGTGTCCCAATAGGAAACACAGGAGCGTTTCCGTTTCTACACTCACTACAATTTTGTTGTTGCAAAATGGTCAGGCTTAATCTCTTTATTGTTGTTTTTATAAAAAAAAAACAACGTTTGCTTATTAGTGGAGAACGATGGCAATGTTTACGGGGGTAAGGCAGGAAAGGCGGAAAGAGCTGCCAATCCTCACAGTTCCCTTGTTTTTGTCTGGGATATTCTTCCCAGAAGTTACTTTAAAAATAACTTCTATGACAAAAAACATTTTTTGCCCAAGTGACGAGATCATAAGCTCAATAGAATAGGACCCAAAGAATTAAATAAAACTAAAATTATTTTGGAAAATCTTTTAAATTTTGAGTAGTCATGTATAGGAGTTCTTGGAACCATCAATCAATTGTTAATTTTATTCATTTTTTGTTAATTTGTTTTAGTGTTTAATTTTAAGTAATTCTTTTAGAATTAAGGATATTATAATTAATTTAGAGTAGTCATGTATACAAATTGAAAATAAATAAAATAAATAAATAAAAATAAATCTTACAACCGCACTTATAAACATTTACATCTTTGAATTTTAAAAATCCTGAATCTCGTATAATACATATAAGTCTTCAATTTGGTACGAATTTAAATGAACTTTCGAAGTCTAGAATTGAAGAAGTGCTATCATTTGGTAGTGTATTGATGCATTAGCCTTGATTTTTTAATATTGGAAATAAGAAATCAAAACTTTTGGCCCCATATGTAATAGGCTCAGGGTACTAACCTATCGGCATTGTTATTGTAGCTAACATCAGAAACCTCATGGTATACTCAAGTCATTATGTCTATCTTTAACTAATCGAATAAAGCTTTCCGCCAAACTATTATGTAGACACATCTCGAAAATTCTACTACGGCTTTAATATTTCTTCTCTTCTTCTGAGTTTAGAACATTTTGAGAAAACTCTAACTCTGCGCACTGTAGAAAAAAATTAAGTTAAATTACCTTTTACTCTTAATTACAGTTTTATTTTCTTAATTATGTAATGCCTCATTTGAGCTCTCTTCCAACAGCTCGTCGCATGCATCTTCACAATGATATGCGTTTATCAAGCGTCTTAGTTTTTCCAGTCCCGAAACAAATGTGGGCGAAATTATTTTCTCCAATAAGGCAAGTATGTAGAGAGTTATGTGGTCGGTTTGTAGCTGCAGTGGAAGACATTAATAAATTGACAACACTCCACACAATGCAGCAAGGTATATGAAAAAATTGACTTACCTTTATTTCATAACCTGTAACACCGAACATTCTATGCCGTTGACTTATTGCGGTCATTAAAACATGCATATAAGTCATATTATCCAGTCCTTGTTCTATCAGATTACCATAGACTTGCAATAGTTCTTGTGGATGTCGATGCAGCTGTTGCATATTGAATTTGCCCATTCGATTGCGAAATTTCTCCAACATTTGTTCATGTTCTTGATAAAATCTATGCAAATATATGAAACATTAATTTTTAAAGAAAATTTCCTGACAATTAAAACATACTTCATGAATATTTGTTTAGAATGATAGCCAAAGCGACGTTTAAAATGACGCCATCCATTGCGCAAGGATGCAATTTCTGTGGCAGTAAAACCATTTTCATTTGGCAGTGATTGATTGTCCCGCGGCGGCAGTGGTTTTGGATACAGAATGTGAAAAGACATGAGGGATTTTTTACGGCAAAGCGAATTTTGTAAAAACAAATTTTAAAAATGGCCAAAAGTTATATTGAATCAAACTACACATATGAAGAGTGTCCCTTGCAACTATGTTTGAAAAGAAAAATAGTACTTCTCGATTAAAATAATACTTTTTGATTAAGTAGTTGGTAATTTCTTGTTTTGCATTCTTGAGAACTACGAATTAGGATCTTCATTGAGAATACATTTCTCCTTCAACAATTTATAATAAAAATCACCACTTTGTTTTTGTTCAGATGAAATATTTATTAGTATAAACTAAGACGAAAACAGAAAAGGATTCAAACAATAAAATGGTAATTACTTATAAATCAAAAGGATGAGGAGGAAATGTGCCAAACCTATTTAAATTTGTTGAAAAGGATTTGGAAACATCAGCAACAAAATAATTTACTTAACAAAAAATTGAATATTCCGTATGTATTAATAATAATAAGGTATAAAAAAACTATGCCTATCACAATGCAATTTAACAAATACTTAAGTCTTTCTTTAAAAAAAATCACACATATATTCGTATAAGTTGTGAACAATTGATTCTGGTTTTACACATGGGACATTTGTGGGTCAGACGTATGGACATTTTAATACATTCTTCACAAAAGACATGACCACATTTTGTAGAGGTAGGACGGCGTTTCAAACACGATTCCATACAAACAGGACACATGAATGGTGTGTGATTTGAGGATTCAGATTCGTTGTCAGGTGTTGTGCCCTTATTTGGGGATTGTTTATCCTTTTGTTTCGATAGGCCACTACTGACACGTCGTCTGCGAACTGGTGGCACCGAAACTTCATTAACATCTTCTAACGCATGATGGCGTTCTAAATTTCTACGTGTCAATTCATTTCGATTTATAGTTGTATTTCGAACAATTGGCACATCATTGTTGGGTGTACATAAATCTATAACGGTTGGTAAATTTGATGATACAACAACCACTTCGTCATCATCGTCGGCTAGCACAATTTCCTCAGTCCTGGTGCCGGTGGAGGTAGGTGTAGAAAACTGGTGATTACTAACGGGTTCATCATCAATTGGTATAACAGATGGTGGCGGATCGTCATAGGTGGTGTCAATGAGTGCCTCATTTAAATCTGTCGGTGTTGCGGATCTACGGTTGGAACATCGGCGACGTCTAGGATTCAATCCACCTCGAGAAGCTTCATTATTATCTGTAGTTGTGCTTGAATTGGAAATGGCTATGAAAGGAAACAAATAAGATGTTTTCAATTAGTACAATATAACTATTTTATTAGATAACACGTTCCATCAATTGACTACTAAATAGCCACCATTGCATATAATTTTGTATTATTCCCACCAAAAAATTATGAGTGATTTCTAATCTTACTGGTATTATTATCGAAATTGTAATACCTTCAGCCATATGACTAAAGAGGTTATATATCATTTTCAAAATATTTAAAAAAAATGCAATTAATCAAATCACATGTAGCTTTTCAATCTGCAGGTTTGGTTCAACTGATGGAATTTGATGGACGGAGAAAAATTTGTAATAGATGGAGTTCTTTAGGGTTGAAGCACAACAATGTAAATGAAATTAAACATTTTATTGCAAATGCTTTAGAATCTTTCTATTAATATAAAGCCAGTTACTATTACCTTCAAACTCAAAGTAAACAAAAATTAAATATTTGTATTGGAAAAGGGGAAAAAATATGCGCAAAATATAAATTGTATTTAAAGTCTTACCTCTGACTGTGTTACGTTGACGAGTATCTGTTTCTGGATTAATGAAAATGTTTACCGAACGCAAATCCCGATCAACGGTATCACATATTCTATTAACTGTAAGAAGAGAGAAAAATACTATTAATAATAAAACGCTTTTAATTATTTTTTGTAATAAATAGAATAAGTACAGGGTGAGAGTTCAACCAACTTCAGACTGCTGTCATCTCTAAGCCACTCGTCCGACAGCTGATAAAATCATTCCAGTGACAGCTCATTATATTGTTTACAAGCGTACAAAACATTTTGGTGAGAATTTTCCATAAAAAAGTTATTTGTGCATCGCTAGAGCACTCGTTTGTGTCTCGTGCCATCGCTCGTTACCGTGATACTGGTAGCGTAGCCCGACATCAAGGAAGTGGACGAAAGAAAACACCAACATCACCAGAAATGGTTCGAAAAGTAAAGAAGCGACTTGATCGAAACCCGCGTCGCAGTGGCCAAAAAATGGCTCGTGAGCTGAACATATCGCAATATTCCATTCGGCAAATAATAAAAAATGAGCTCGGGGTAAGGCCATTGAAGAAAGAAAATAGACTCAAAAAAGCTAAAGAGTTGCTTCGCTTGGCCGAAAGTGGTGAACTCCCGAATTTGGTTTTCTCCGATGAGAAAACATTCGTTGTCAAGTAGTTTGTAAACAACCAAAATGATCGTGTTTACTTGCCAAAGAGGTCAGCTGAAAATGTGCACCTTCGGTTGGCCAAAAAACTCAAGCGCTGGGCATGGTGATGGTGTGCACCGCCATAACAACCGATGGTCACTCTCCGCTCGTATTAATCGACCGTGACATCAGAATAAATGACGAATATTATCGCGAAAATATTCTGGAGAATGTATTAAAGCCTTGGGCACGCAAACATTTTGGCCGCAGACCTTGGCCATTCCAACGGGACTCAGAACCATTGCACTCAGCAAGCGCCAACCAAGAATCGTTACAAAATGAGGTTTCCCGCTTCATTTCCAGCGTACAATGGATACCAATCCGTTGGACTATTGTGTCTGGAGTATTTTGGAAAGCAAGGTTGGCACCAAAAAATACCCCAAAGTGTTGATCACCCCAGCAAGCGCTTCGCCGGGAATGGGCCAAAAAACCGCAGAGCAACATTCGAGCACGGTCACGGTTTCATTGGCCGTTTGAAGGCCATAATTCGTGCCAAAGATGACCAATTCGAACAAATACTATTTCCGACTTTCTTTCAATAAAATTTAAAAAAATGTAAAAATTTTGGCGTTTGACTTCGTTGCAGTTTTTTCATCTCACCCAGTATATACCATTAGTCTACGGTACCCAATTCTATTCATTTTACACATTCTATTTAATTTAAGGGTTATAACTTCATTATCAAAAATTGTGGTGGGAGTATTACCACGTATAGATCAATATTGTGAGCATTTTGTTGCAACTAATAAATCATATATTTCGTTGGGGTTACAGTCTGGTTTCACTCTTCTTGCTCTTCTTTATTGTTGCACGTGATGAAGAGGATACAAGCTACTCTGGAACAGCCGATGCAGTGATCATCTCCGAGTCCGTTTTCTTCGTCTCGCGCCTTCTGCTTTTTTGGCCAGAGTTATAATCTCCGCGTGGACAATGCTTGATTCCGCAGTTATTGTGACAGTTGACTCTGTCTTTCCACCTGCCGGATTTTTTTTTCCTTTCAGGTACATTTTAATCGGGATAATAAACCTATTCGTTTTCTGAGACGGGACTGGTAAATATATTAATTTATACTCTCTTTAGATTGATGAAACCACTTGCGTCTCTGCAAAGAATGTGGGGAGAGGCGAATCTGCAAATCGACACCTCAGTCTTTTGAGGTGGTAGACTTATACCTATTGCAGGCATTTTAAGGTCGCTAATAAATTCGCCTCGTCAAGACCAAGGATTACGGCCACTTGGTCCCAGAACCCCTCCCTGGATACCGCTGAGCTGTCCGCGACCGGTTATTTAATATATAATGAGCGTTCTGATATCCGAAACAAGTGTGCTTCAACGATCAGAGGCCTCTCATTTCATAATGAATTTATAATGTGAAGAGTAAAGCCTTAAATAATCACGTTGAAAAGAAATGGTTGGATTATAGTCGAGACGTTATCTGTTCATTGTCTTCATCCTGACAAAATAATTAGAAAAAAAAAAAACAGTCCAGGCTCTTAAGGCTTTTAAACATATTCCACAATCTCCACAACCTACAACAATAATTATCTTCTTCTTGCCAGTTTCAAGCCACATCGATCGATGGCCAGTAACACCCCTACAGCAGTTTTTAACTCGATTTTTTTCTTAAGGAAAGTGAGGATTCAATGCAAGTAGATTCTTCGCCCAAAATCTTCGTAGCTTTTTCTCGGTAGAAATCTCGAATTCTTGGCGAGTTGAGACCACTGATGTCTTTTTAGCCATATTATTGCAATGTCGCGACTCGCAAAAAAATATGGCACGGCTGATTTAAAATGTCAAACAGCTTTGAATTTCATGGAGGATACCTATCTAGACAGTATATAGTATTGCAGTATAGATTATAAAGAAAATAGTATCTTGATGTATGAGTATCTGACTAAAGCTCTAGTTATACGCACCACCCCCGTTACCAGGCCCATGTGGATATCAAATATGGCGAAATTGGTCTATCCTGTAATCTATCATCCTTTTCTAGGACGATAAATTTATGCTTTCTTCTCTTTGTTTCTATATGAAGTAGCAGGTTTTATACGTCGCTATATAAAATATATGCAAGTATACAATATAATGGGTACCAAATGAGTAGTTTGATCGTAGGAAACAAAAAAGCTAAACATCGGCTTGCAATTGAAACACTTCTGCAACACGTTCACTGGCTCCATTTTAATGTGTATCGGCATTTCCTCTTGATATAAATCACTTTCATCCCTTTTTTACTAAACACGAAATCTAATACAAAATCGGTGCAAGGAACAGCTCAATGACTAAAATCACTTAAGGTACATTAAAAACATCGTGATTTAGAAATATATCTGAAAATTGTATTTTACCAACTTACTTCTTTCAATATCCTCATCTATGTTACGACGCGTCTGCCGTCCATTCCTTCGAGCAAAAGGTGTGGGTGACGTAGGAGTTGTTGGCGATATGGATGATGTTGTGTCATTCCTGACAGGAAGTTCAGGAGACAAAGAACTCAGGACACTGTCAATAAAACTGGTTACATTGCTCAGCAAATCATCGACCGAACCCTAAATGCAAAAAAGACATGGACAATAGGATCAGAATAATTGATATTTGTTACACTTACAGTTGTTGGTGCCGGAGAATTGCTGTGTTTTTCTGTCAACGACATGTCTGCGTCTCGATGTTTGCTCTTCCAGATGTATTGTTTCTTCTTTTTTGCTTGATGTAACTTGGAAGCAATTTTACAGTTATAAAAAAGCAATGGCAAAAATGGCAAACAAATGGTGCTGTGCCATACCAAACAGAAACGTTTGAGGCGGTCATTGATATGACGAACTATCGATGGCATAATCGGTAGGTGTTTTGTCTCAGTATCGATGAGTTTGTTTGCTATCGATAATATAGCTGAAAATAGAAGCTCTGTTCATGTACGTGCATGAACATTCAACTGTAGTTACCTTTTACTCGAATTCTGATCCATTAGATATTTGATGTTGGTTTATTAGTGTGGAAAGTAGAGGAACAGATAACATTTTGATTTCACTACCGATTATAAATTAATGAAGGACTAATCAGTATACGAACATTGAACCATTTAACATGTATATTTTTACCCGAAAAACAACATACCCAGGGAGTATCAAACATTGTAGAAGAATACAGGTAGTCTCATTGACACTGCTGCTGTTACAATGAACTGTCAAACCAACTTTGAATGAAAAAATATTCAAATTCTTGAAAATGCATACAATAACAACCTCCGATTGGCGTCGCTTAAGAAAACTTATAAAAATCTATTTACTTTTGAAAAAAATAAATTTTGATTAATTAATGTTCCCAAGCGTTGTTGCATCTACCTGTATTCTTCTACCATGGTATCGAGTAATTTGCTTGCTTTCATTTTACAAAAAAGCACTCCTTTGAATGAGCTAAAATTGAGTGTTACAGTTTAATGAAAAGTGCACACTCTTGCTTGCATTTTGATTGAAAAATGTTTTTCATTCTTGCAGCCTTGGAATTGAGCAATTCTTGCAGTTCTGAAATTGCGCATATTCCTAAATCAGCACGCAATTTTTGTGGGTTGAAATTATCAACAAGTGGGTACAGCTGTTTGTAATCGATTTCCGCTTTGTTATCGTTCCGTTACCAATAATTCACCCCAATATGGTGAAATTTCGTGCTGTTATTTAGTTTAATTTATTTAAATAAAGAACATGGATAATATATATTTAATAAAAGAACAAAGTGAAAAGAAAAGGAAGATGTCGACAATCTGTGAAAGTTAATAAGACAGTTGTGGAACAGACCACACATTTTGAATAAATGGAAAACAAATTCTATGCGCAAAGGTTTTTTGCAAAGTTTTTACTTTACTTTGACCCGCTTTTGGAACATTGACATACATAGAGAGGTAAAGTTTGAAGTTGTCGGAGTTATTTAATTTTTAAAATGTTGGTAATTTTTACCAGAAGGGGAACAGCAAAGACATATAATATTAAAAAGATTGATGTTTGAACCAATAGACGGCGTTGATAGAAAAACATATCATTATGTTGTAATCTGGTCCACAGGGAAATGGTCTGGAATCTATATATTCCGATGGTTTTTATTGTGAGTTTTAGCCATTTATTGGTGATATCAGAATATTTTCTGTAACGTTTCTTATGTATTTTCGTCATGTCTTCGGCAATCTATTGCCTGATCGAAACATTTAACAACAATATGCATTTTGGCCAATCTTTATAGTTTTATGTTTTTGGGAGTAGTAAAAATATTATGAAAGAACTCTGGTTTAGTAAAAACTCTTCGATGTTTTCGAAAAATGTCCCAGAGGTAGTTATTTTTACCCTGATCCCGGGAACCTATTTTTTTTTCTTGTTTCCCGGGATTAGGGTAAAAATACCTACCTCTGGAAAAAATTAAAAAAAAATGAAGAGTTTTTACTAAAATAGAGTTAAGCCAATGTTATTAGCCCAGCATAATTTAAAGAAAGTGGTTCAATGTATTTAGATCGTTTGCCTTGGTTCTGATGAAGTCATGAAACTTCAAATCTTTTCTTTTAGATTTAAACCAATTCATTGAATGCTAACTAATGCGTGTTAGCATTAAAGAAAAGGAATTTATTTTTTGGATCCGAGCAGCTTGTTTCCTTTGTCTTGTAAAATGAGTTTGAAGACAATATGAAAAACGACATCTTTAAATACCGAAAAAATGATTTGTCTCGCCAAATATTTGGTCACATTGATACGAGTCCTGTAAAAATTACATCCCAAAGGTTTGGTGAAGATATCAAACCAAATGCCGCGCCAATGGTTGGGTGAATGTGTTGTGCAAAAGATTAGGTTAAAATTTCATTCTTAGGATATGTGCAGACTTAGAAGCCCTTCGCCAGGAATGGGCTAAAATACCACAGAGCAACATTTGGGCAAAGTTTGAAAGTTTCACTCACGATTAAAGGCCATGATTCGTGTCAAAGGTGACCAATTCAAACCAATCTAAACTTATTCTAACATTTGAAGCTATTTCCGACGATTTTTGCTTTCATTCAATAAAATTAAAAAATTATGGCGCTTGTATACCCTCTTTGATATAATACTCCTTGATAGCACAAAAGTAGAGTTTTTGGTCTTTTGTAAAGTAAGGAAAAAATAAGTTGGTGATATTTAATAAGAAAATAGCAATATTTGTGTATTAAATGTTCATTACATGGTGTAAAATAAATATCCTATTTTCAGCCCAACACCCAATCACCAACGCTGGACTATCGGAAATCAGTTTTCTGACAAAAAGAAACGACACAGTTCCTATGATGTTGGACACATTAAAAAAGGTATGTCGGATAGCAATAATTCCATTAATATCCATTCACTACACCCTGCAAGTAATTTTCTAGTAAAATACACAAATAAATATTATGAAACGTCTCAAAAACGACCACCACAAAAATGTAACTACCCAAAAAAATATAACAAATGACCTTGAACTTTTTTCCATACCCATACAGGGTTTATTAAAAAGAACAATACCGCCAACAAAAACATACAAAAGCTTGGCGTAACAGACAAAGCAGTGAAACGCTTAAACGTATTAATTTGAAGGTAATGCCAACAACACAAAAAACGAAGTACGATAAAATAATTAAGTTATTATTGAGCTTATTACCAAAAACAACAACGAAGTAACGCATACGTTAACAAAATAATTGAAATTTTAGAATATCAACAACGATCGACTAGCCATGGATAACAGCAAAAGGTTAATGATTTATAGCACCACAACACCAAATACAGGCAACGCTTGGCGGCAGCAGAACAACGTCCATTTAGACTATTGAATGGCAGGAGAGTATCCAAAATAAATTTAATTTCCATTTAACGTCGCACACGGCAAAACGAAAAGAGCCAAATCTGTAAATTGTGCTTTTATTTTATTTTCAATTGCCAAAACGGCAGGTGAATGACCAAAATTTATTTATTTTTGCTGCTACCTGAGATTCTGTTGCCGCGGCGGACATTGACGATGATGATGATGAGTATATTGCTTGAACAATGTTTTTTTATTAATTTTTTGTAAACAGAGAGTTTGTGTGTGTGTGTTTGAGGGTTTGTTAAAAAAATCGTCCATACGAAAATGTTGTGTGTTTTTCATCGTGAATGGAAGCAGGCCAGTCAATGACCCATTTTTTGATCGAAGCTTCTTATGGCGATAATAAGATTAACCGCCAATGATGAGGGCCAATGTACTTGAAAAAAAGTCATGGCTGAATGTTTAAGGAAATATTATTTTACGAAGAGTTTTTAATATTAGAAGAAATAAGATAAAAATTATAATATTTTAAATGTAAAAACTGATACATATTATTTAAGATATACATTTAAATTGCGTTGCAATAAAAAATGAGGTTTTTTTCTTCTACTTCCTTCAGCGGGCCTTGAACTTTAAACAAGGAACGAATTAAATACAGGGTAAGATAAAAAACTGCAACAAAGTCGACACAACATAATTTTAATTTTATTGAATGGAAGCAAAAAATATCGGAAATAGCATCAAATCTTAGAATAAGTTTAGATTTGTTCGAATTAGTCACTTTTGCACGAACTATTACCTTTAGACGGCCAATAAAAGCGTCGCACGCTGCCCGTATGTTGCACTGCGTTATTTTGGCCCATTCTCGGCCAAGCACTTGCTTGAGGTGATCGACAATTTGGTATTTTTTAGTGCCAGACTTGCTTTCCAAAATTCTCTAGACACAGTAGTCCAACGGATTGGTATCCGAAGATTTTGGTGGCCATTGTGCGCTGGAAATGAAGCGAGGAACCTCATTTTATAACCATTCTTGGGTGGCGCGTGCTGCGTGCGGTGGTGTTGAGTCCTGTTGGAATGTCCAAGGTCTGCGGCCAAAATGTTTGCGTACCCAAGGCTTTAATATACCCTCCAGAATATTTTCGCGATAATATTCGGCATTTATTCGGATGCCACGGTCGATTAAGACGAGCTAAGAACGACCATCGGCTGTTATGGCGGCCCACACCATCACCATGGCCGGCGCTTGAGTTCTGGTGGCAAGTAAACACGATCAATTTGTTTATATACAAACTGCTGGACAACAAATGTTCTCTCATCGGAGAAACCCAAATTCGACTGTTCACCACTTTCGGTCAAGCGAAAAAACTCTTTAGCTCTTTTGAGTCTATTTTCTTTCTGTTGCGGTGAAAGTTCTTGCACTTTTTGGAATTTCAATGGCTTTACCCCGACCACATTTTTTAATATTTGCCGAATGGAATATTGCGATATGTTCAGCTCACGAGCCATTTTTCGACCACTGCGACGCGGGTTTCGATCAAGTCGCTTCTTTACTTTGCTTTCGAACCATGTTTTCTGCTGATGTTGCTGTTTTCTTCCATCCACTTCCTTGACGTCGGGCTACATTACCAGTATCACGGTAACGAGCGATGGTACGAGACACAAAAGATTTTTTCACATTTAAATGCTGGAGTGCTCTAATGCCACCTGTGGTTCTCCAGCCAAATATAAAGAATTGACACGATCACGCTTGAATAACATCACGAATAACTTTTTTCTGGAAAATTCTCACCGAAATGCTTTTGTACGCATGTAAACAATGCAATGAGCTGTCACTGGAATAACTTTAACAGCTGTCGGAGGAGTGGCTTAGAAATGACAGCTGTCTGAACTTGGTTGCTGTTTTTTCATCTCACCCTGTATATTTTTTAAGATATATAATTGCGTTGCAATTAAAAATGAGCTATTTCTTATTTAGATATGTTGTGCAGGTTCCATTTAGAGGCAGTTACTGCTACTTCCTTCAGCGGGGCTTTTATAGATATAAAGAAAAGAGGCAGTACAGGCGTTGAACACCAAACAAGGAACGAATAAAATACATTTCATGAGGAATAAAAGATAAAATAATCACGTTTACTTTAAACTCACTTTATGTCCTAGAAGAGCATTACAAGGGTCGTGAGCTTAGTTTTGTTAGCAGCTTATGTTGAGGAATTTTCTTTTTGGGCAAAACTGAGTTTGGCTCCCATGTTTTAAAATCGCCTGCTTCCATAGGATGTTACCATTATTTTCAGGATTGAGCTGTGAGATTTAGCATGTATCTTTTGTGTACGCACCTGTACCGCATCCTGGACGGTCGATGGTTGATTCTAGAAAGATGTATAACAATTGCAAACTTCACATGTGTTCGTAAATATTTTATGCATCCACTCAAATAAACAGTGCAAGCAAACAAAATAATTGCAATTTGCTATTTTTGCCAATTATAATATAATTAACTTTTTTAAGTGATTATTTTTGTTTTCTTCTTTTGCGTTTTCATATCCCATGCTAATTGAGCTCTTTTCGCGTTTTTATACTTTGAAAATAAAAAAAAAGCAACAAACGTTGAAAAGTTAAATAAACATATAAATTTTGATAAACAAAAAGAAACGTAAAAAAACTTAAAAAACACGTACAAAGCAATACGTAAAAAAACGAATTGCAGTTCATTGTCTTCAAATTCATTTAAAAATGTTTACAATATTGAACGAAATGACGTTATCGCATATCGTATATACAATGACGTTGTGTAGCGAAATTTTGAAATGCAGTTCAAAGAATGCAATTTCTAATTTTTTTTAGATGACAGTTTTATTTTGTTTTTTTTTGTTTTTAATATTGTTTTCAATAAGTCGTTAGAAATAGAGTGATTCCCGTAAAACTGATGTTCTAAAATGTAACATAAACAGCAAAAAGGATGAGTAGACAGTACAATACCTTTGGTCGCAGGTTTAAAAATTCGGTTATTTTTAAGGGCTGTAACCAGAGGCCTACTTTAGTCAGTATGGTAGGTTTGAAAGACCAATTAAAGAGGGTCTGTATTACTCGCCGGGCAGACGTTTCTCTCCCTCTAGATCATACAGGTCCTTTCTGACACGCCTGGTTAGGGTGCTCTGTTCAGCATAAAATGGTCCACGGGAGTTATGAGTAGGTACTCTGTTGAAGTTCATTTGACATTCTAACACGTCTGAATACTTTTCCATTGCGTTGCACTCGTGTTCGTCCATGTTTTTGTATAACTCCTGATATTCGTCTTTCGACTATTGATTGTGTTCTGATTTGTTTAAAAATCGGTGATAGAAAAGTGTTTATATAGCATAAAGTTTTCCTCTGGGCCCCTATGGAACAGTACCTCCCTATATCTGGTATTCTTATGATTTTAACCACATTTTCAACGATTTTTATACCCTCCACCATTCTATGGAGGGTATATTCTGGTCTGTATGTTGTAATCATTTGATAGTTGAGATAGAAGGCTAAAATTTTGCATAGATGCATTGTTTACCAGTAGGTTAAGTTCGTAAATGGGCCTTGTCGGTCCCAGTTTTCGTTTAGCCCCCATATAATGGTACATCCCGATATTCGGTATTTTCATGATTTTAGAGACAGTATTTACCGGAATTATTTCACATTTCATATTTAAAGTTCGTAATGGGTACTACAGTCTATGACAAACATTTTTGTATGCAGGTCCACGTCTTCGTATAGCCCTCATATAACGGTACCTCCCGATATTCGATATTTTAATGATTTTAGCGACATTTAGCAGGAATTATTTCAAATTTCGTATTTGAAGTTCAAAATAGATACTACAGCATATGACAGAAAATTGTCCATGCAGATCCACGCCTTCGTATAGCCCCCATATAACGGCACCTCCCGATATTGGGTATTTTGATGATTTTAGAGACTTTATTCACTGGAATTGTTTCAAATTTGATATTTAAAGTTTGTAATGGATATTACAGTCTATGAAAGAAAATTGTCCGTGCAGATCAACGCCTTCGTATAGCCCCATATAACGGCACCTCCCGATATTGGGTATTTTGGTGATTTAAGCGACATTAATCACCGAAATTATTTCAAATTTGGTATTTGAAGTTCGTAATGGATACTATAGCCTATGACAGAAGATTGTCTGTGCAGGTCCACGTTTTTGTATAGCCCTCATGGCATCTCCCTATATTCGGTATTTTGATGATTTTAACAACATTATTCACCGGAATTGTTTCAAATTTGGTATTTGAAATTCAAAATGGATACTACAGCCTATGACAGAAAATTATTTCTGTCACCGATTATAGTTCCCATTATGAACTTGAAATGCCAAATTTGAAACAATTCCGATGAATAATGTCGCTAAAATCATCAAAATACCGAATATAGGGATGTGCCGTTATATGGGGGCTATACGAAGACGTGGACTTGCACATACAATTTTCTGTCCTAGGTTTCGAACTTCAAATACCAAATTTGATACAATCCCGGTGAATAATGTCGCTAAAATCATGAAAATACCGAATATCGGGAGGTACTGTTATATGGGTACTATATGAAAACGTGGATCTACATGACCCATTTACGACTTAACCTGCCTACTGGCAAAATAAACATGTGTGTAAAATTTTAGCCTTCTATCTCAATTCGTTCGAAAGACGGACATCGCTAAATCGACTAAGAATTTTACGATGATCAAGAATATATATACTTTGTTTGGTCTGACATGAATATTTCGAGGAGTTACAAACAGAATGACAAAGTTAATATACCCTCCGTAGAATGGTGGAGGGTATAAAAACCAATGATTACTTCCTCTAATGCCTTTTGGGACCAATTGTCTCTTCATTTACGTATGTATGTAATTCTATGCCGATGAAAATTAAGCCTTTTGTTAAAAAAATCTGAAAAATGTTCAATTGTGTACCTTAAATAAATTTACATTATAATTGCCATTACCTCTCAATATCTTTTAATTTATAATTCCATCAATGCGCTCGCTACTTATTTCAATTACCTCCTTGAAATGTCTGTATGTATGTATTTTCATATTTCTAAACAGAATAGCAAATCAAATATTTGCCATTGTAGGTAGGTATCATCACTGTGTGGACTGTGTCCTTTTGTTGGAGCAGTACGAAGTGGAGACACAATGCATTTCGATGCAAACATCAATATGACCTACATTTCTGAACAACTGACATACTCTGCATGCAAACGAAAGTAGGTCAGATGTGTCGATGTACTCTCGTTCTCTCACACACACACACATACTCGCAAAATAAGTGACAGAAAAAAACGACACCAGTGCATCCTACCCAAACACAAGCCTTTGTAGTAACATGTCATATGTGCTTGTTATATACATGGATTTCCATAATAAACAGCAAATGTGTGGGTTACATATGTATGTGTGTATATGCATTGAGGAAGTACATAAGATGACCTTACTCCAATTTTATTTTACCTCCCATGCCCACCTTCAAGTGAAAGAATGACACACAAAAAATATATGCCATCATGTCAGACACGACAGACAATCACCAGTAACAACAGCAGCTATTCAAACATAAACTCATCAGTGCCGCCCTCTGATGAAGGCTACCACCAACCATGTCACCGTCACAAGGAAGCTGTATACTGATGAGGATTCATATTTTGTAGGCGTTCGCGTTGGTAGGACTTGTAAAACAATAGAATTAAATGGAAATTTAAATGAATTGATGATACGAGGAAGACAATTTAATTGAAATTTTATTGACTTGAAGTCAATAAGGAAAGAAGAAGCAATCATGCAAGGAAAACCAAAGACAAATATTAATTTAATGTAGTTGTTTTTTAAACATTTGACATTTTTGAAGAAGCATAAGGAAAAAATGGACCGATATTTAAATTTTTACAATAAATGTAAAATATGAATATATTTATTATTAAGTATCTCATTGTGAATTTCGATCTCGAATAATTTTTCAAACAAATTCGCCTTTTTTCTCTTTCAAAAAAAAAAAAAAAAAAAGCAAACAAATCTTTAAACAATCGAATATTTCGATCCAAATTTTCCTTCCGAAAAAAGATTTTAAAACTCTTTTTTTTTTAGGAAAAAAATCATAAAAAATTGTATTCCCGTCTACAGCTTTCCAAAATTCCAAATATTGTTCTTTAGCTATACCTCAGGAAAATTCCTAAAAATCTACGTTTTAGGCATTGATAGACCTATCAAAAAAACTAAAAATCATGATGAATGGCTCTGTAGTTGATTGTTTTTTTGTTTTTAGAATCCGCGGTAATCCACGCATAAGCCTAAAAAACGTTTGTGGCTTTGCAATTCTTAAAAAATCCACGTTTTTGGCTCTAATAGGCCTTTTAGATGATTCTGTAAAAGGTACAAATGTTGGGTCTGATAGTCCTTTAGATAAATCATTTAAAAGATACACCCTTATGTCGCTATTTTTATTTATTAAATCCGAGTTTGGGCTCTGATAGTCATTTAAGAAAACTGTTAAAATATCCACGTTTTTGTCTCTAAAATTCCTTAAAAAAATTTGAGGTTGTGTCTCTGATAGTCCTTTAAAAAAATTGTATAAAAATCCACGTTTATGTCTTTAAAAAAAATCCGGGATTGTGGCTTTGACAGTTATTTTAAAAATCCAAATTTGTGGCTCTGTAAGTCCTTTAAAAAAATCATTTAAAAATCCACGTTTATGTCTTTAAAAAAACCGGGTTGTGGCTTTGACAGTTATTTTAAAAATCCAAATTTGTGGCTCCGATAGTCCTTTAAATAAATCATTTAAAAAATCCAGGTCTATGGCTCTGACAGTTATTAAAAAAATTAAAAATCCAAATTTTAAAAATCCACGTTTATGTCTTTAAAATTCTTAAAAAAATAGGCTTGTAGCTTTGATAGTTATTTTATTTTTTTTTTTTTTTAAATCCAAATTTGTGGCTCTATTATTCTTTAAAAGGTTCTTAAAAAATCCAAGCTTGTGGTTCTGACAGTCGTTTTTAAAAATTCTTTAAAAACTGCAAGTTTGTGGCTCTAAAATTCTTTTAAAAATGGATGTTTGTGGTTCTGATAGTCCTTTAAAAAATACTCGTGTGAGGCTCAAATAGTCCTTTTATTTTTATACCCTCCAACATAGTATGGCTCACATATAACGGTACCTCCCGATATTCGGTATTTTGTTAATTTTGGCGACATTTTTTACCGGAATTGATTCAAATTTGCCGTTTGAAATTCATAATGGATACTACAGCCCGTGACAGAAAATTGTCTGTGCAGGTCCACGACCAATATAACGGTACCTCCCTATATTCGGAATTTTGATGATTTTATCGACATTATTCACCGAATGTTTTTCACTCAAGTTTCGCATTTGAATTTTCTAATGGTTTATGACAAAAGTTGCTCATGCAGGTCGACGTCGTCATATAGACCCTAAAATAACAGCTACATTCGGTATTTTTAAAATTTTAACAGAATTGTTAACGGATTTTATTGTTTTTGAGAATTGCCAAAATCGTTCCAAATTGTGGAGAGTATTCAAAGATCGGCCCGGCCGAACTTACAGCTTTTTATTTGTTAAAATGCACGTTGGTGGCTTAGATAGTCCTTTTAAAAAAATCTTCACAAATCCACAAGGTTTGAGGCTTTGATAGTCTTTTTAAATAATTCTTTAATAAATCCAAGTTTATGGCTCTGATAGTTTATTTTTTTTAATCCATGTTTGTGGCTCCGATAATCCTTATACATTTTTAAATGAACGTTTGTGGCTCCGACGGTCCTTTTAAAAAATTCTTTAAAAACTCCAAGTTTGTGGTTCTAAAATTCTTTTAAAAGTCCACTTTTGTGGCTCTGATGGTTCTTGAAATTCTTAAAAAATCTACATCTGTAGCTCTAATATTCCTTTTAAAAAATCCACGCCTGTAGCACTAATGTTCCTTTTAAAAAATCTTTAAAAAATTTACGTCTGTGGCTCTGATGGTTCTTGAAATTCTTAAAAAATCTACATCTGTAGCTCTAATATTCCTTTTAAAAAATCCAAGCCTGTAGCACTAATGTTCCTTTTAAAAAATCTTTAAAAAATTTACGTCTGTGGCTCTGGTGGTTCTTGAAATTCTTAAAAAATCTACACCTGTAGCTCTAATATTCCTTTTAAAAAATCCACGCCTGTAGCACTAATGTTCCTTTTAAAAAATCTTTAAAAAATTTACGTCTGTGGCTCTTATAATTCTTTAAAAAAATCTACGCCTGTATCTCTAATAGTCCTGTTAATAATATCATTAAAAAATCCACGCCTGTGGCTTTAATAGTCCTGTTAATAATATCATTAAAAAATCCACGCCTGTGGCTTTAATAGTCCTGTTAATAATATCATTAAAAAATCCACGTCTATGGCTCTAAAAGTCCTGTTAATAAAATCTTTAAAAAATCCACGCCTGTGGCTCTAATAGCCCTGTTAATAAAATCTTTAACAAGTCTACGTCTGTGGCTCTAATAATCCTTTAAAAGAAATTTAAAAAAAAATTCACGTCTGTGGCTGTAATAATCCTTTAAAAAGTCTTTAAAAAATCCACGCCTGTGGCTCTATTAGTCCTTTTAAAAATCCACGTCTGTATCTTCGGCCTTCTCGGCTGGGACACGTTTCGTCCGACACACCTTACGACTAGGTAAAAAATACACTCGTACCTCCTCGAATCGCTTATTTTTGGCTGCTAACCTTTCGATTTTCACAGTAAGTTCCCTGACCATTGCGTCTTCGGGATTCGTAGCGATAAAGCTCATCACACTAGTTTGTCAAGCCGTCGGATTTCAGGGATTCATCAAACAAGAACCAAAATTGTTATATCTGGCGAGCTACAATTAAAGAATGTTCCTCAACAAGATATTGTGTACCCATATTATGTGTACATTTTATATCTCAAACCGGATGATGGAAGGTAATTAACAAAGTTAGGTACCTAAAATTTTTAAATAATAATTTTCAAGATCGAAATCAGTCTCCTTCAATAGTTTACATTGAAAACAGTTGCATATCAACAATACCTATTACACATTTCATAGGAACTATTATTTTTTTCCTTAAACGTACTTTTTTCACCCCTACTCCCACTGTGCCTGGTTATCGCCCACATATGTATGTCCGAGCATTGAACGCTGACAATATGCATATTCTTGCTTTTCTTAATTTGTTGCTCATTGTGTCTTCCCGTTTGCTGATTCTCAAGTATCTTTGTTTCTGTTCGTTTTTTTTTTTTTCTTCTGATTATTCATTTATCCATTTTTAATTGTTATTTACAATTATTCATAATTTCTCTTAAACTATAGCCGCATTGTCGGATGACGATGATGGCGACGACGTCGAGTGCAGCTGAAATTGCATAAAACTTTATAACGCTACGGCATTTACATTTTACACTTGACAAGAATGTGTGTTTGTTTATATGTTCACATGTGTATGTGGGGTTTCAATACATTTGATATCGATTTCTCTCTTGGCTTTGTTGATAATTATCTCGGAAGGTACCCATCCGGAAGGCGAACTATGAAGAGTACCAATTCGGTACTTATGTTTATTACTAGAAGATCTCCAAAAATAATACTTTAATATTAAAAATATATTAAATATTAAAATATTAAAATTACTTTAATATTAAAAAAATTAAAACCTTGAAAAGCCTTATTTTATAGAAGACCAGTAAGAGGTCTTCGTTTCATAGAATATCCGAAAAATGTGTTCTGAACATAGACAAGCCTGCATTAAGGCTCCAATGGAATGAAACCCTGAACGTGGTCCACTATATTTAGCAGAAATTAATAGGGATTTTTATCCCTAGAAAACCTACAATGTTTGATAATCTAAAAATCTAAAAAGACTTATATCTATAGAAGACCTCCCAAATGACTTCTATCAATCGAAGCTCTTAAGAAAGCTATATTTTAAAAGGCTTTCCATATATTTATACTTATTGACGGCCCCCAAAAGGGGTTGTAGATCTGTTAGTTCTTATTATTAGTAAATCAATAGTGACACATTGGTGTACGTCACTTTGTACGCATGCACTTTTAGTTTAAATACCTTGCAATTTTTTCGCTTTTTTCTTGACTTTGGCACACTCTAAAGAGACTTGTCAACGTATTAGTTTCGTACGCAAACCTTCGACATTCATTGGTGTCTCATTCCGTCACGTCACAGAAATACACGTGTCGCTGTTTACGGCACGTTCTCTGGTGATGTAAATTTCGTCATTGTTGGCGTGATATATTGAACTTTTAGATATTTTGCATAGCCAGCATTTTGACCTCTGCGGCGATAGAAACATCCAAAAAATCTGTAAAGTTCGATCGGGTGGAACTTTTTTTACTCTTCATTATTTGAAAACTAGCACTTTTGAAAATATGTTTATAAGTGAATTTTCGAAAGGACTATCAGTGGCACAAACATGGATTTTAAAAGCAATTTTATTTTAATTTATAGGACAAAACGAACCACAATATTTTTTAAAGCATTTTTAAAAGGACTATCCGAACCACAAACTTGGATTTTTTAAAGAATTTTTAAAGGACTATTAGAACTACAAACGTGGATTTTTTAATGAATTTTCGAAAGGACTATCAGAACCACTAACGTGGATTTTTTTAAAGAATTTTTAAAAGGACTATCCGAACCACGAACATAGATTTTTTAAAGATTTTTTAAAAAGTCTATCAGATCCACAAACGTGTTGTTTTAAAGAATTTTCCTAAATGTTTTATTGGACTATCAGGGTCATAAGCGTGGATTTCTTTACAGAAGTGTTCACAAGGACTATCAGAGCCTCATTTAGGAAAATTTTTCTAAAAGACTATCAGAGCAAAAAGCAAATTTTTTTACAAAATCCGCGTTTGAGGCTCCGAATGACCTTTGAAAAATCCTTGAAAAAATCGACGTATGTGGCTCGGAGAGTCCCTCAAACATGGATTTTTTAATGAATTTTTAAAATGACTATCAGAACCACAAACGTAGATTTTTTTACAAAATTTTTAAAAGGTCTATCAGATCTACAAACGTGTTTTTTTAAAGAATTTTTCTAAATGTTTTAATGGACTATCAGAGACATAAGCGTGGATTTCTTTACAGAATTTTTCACAGGGACTATCAGAGTCCGATCTAGGATAATTTTTCTAAAAGATTATCAGAGCCAAAAACTTGGATTTTTTATACACAAAATAAGATTATTTAAAGAATTTTTCTAAAATACTCTCAGAGCCACAATCGAGGATTAGATAAAATCTAAAGGACTATCAGAGCCCCAAACGCGGGTTTTTTTAAATATTAATTCTAAAAGACTATCAGAAACTAAAGTGTGGATTTTTTTATTTTTGTTTAAAATATTTCTGAAGAACTTTTTCCATAGAAAGACTAATTTTTAATTTTTTTTCTCAAACTCCTTGAAAAAAAAAATAATATGAAAAATATAACAAGTAAAAAAACATTAAGTTCGGCCGGGCCAAACTTTTAATACCCTCCACCTTAGGGTAAAAGAAACATTAGAAGAATTGTGGCAAAAACCATTAAAATACCGAATATCGGGAGGTACCGTTATATGGGGGCTATATCAAATCATGGACCTATACATACAATGTTTCGCCAACGGAGATAGAACCCATTATGACTACAAATACCAATTTTCAGACAAATCCGTGAAAACATGTGGCAAAAATCATCAAATTACCGAATGTCGGGAGATACCGTTATATGGGGGCTACACCAAAACGTGGACCTATAATTACAATGACGAACTGGGACCCATTATGATCTACAACTACCTATTTTCAGAGTAATTCTTGAAAAAATGTGTCAAAAATGATCAAAATACCGAATATTGGGAGGTACCGTTATATGGGGGCTATACCAAAACGTGGACCTATACATGCAATATTCCGCCACACGAACTAGAACCCATTATGACCCACAAATACCAATTTTTAGACAAATCAGTGAAAAAATGTGGCAAAAACCATCAAAATACCAAATATTGGGAGGTACCGTTATATGGGGGCTATACCAAATCATGGACCCATACTTGCAATGTTTTGCCACCGGAGCTGGAACCCATTACGACCAACAAATCATGATTTTTAGACAAATCCGTGAAAAAATGTGTCAAAAAAAAAAAAATAAAGTACTGAATATCGGGAGGTACCTTTATATGGTGGCTATACCAAAACGTGGACCCATACATGCAATGTTTTGCCACACGCAGAGGGACCCATTATGACCTACAAGTACCAATTTTCAGACAAATCCGTGAAAAAATGTGGCATAAATAATCAAAATACCGAATATCGGGAGGTACCGTTATATGGGGACTGTACCAGAACGTGGACCGATATATCTCATTTTCAATACCAACTATCCTAGACACACTACAAATAGCTCTGCTAAAATTTGGCGATCTACGTCAAATAATGTGGGCTGTATCGTGATTTCAACAGACAGACGAAGAGACAGACAGACAGACGGACAGACAGACAGATAGACAGACGGACATCGTTAAATCGACTTAGAATTTTATGCTGATTATGAATATATGTAATTTATGGGGTCTACGACGAATATTTAAGGATGTTACAAATGGAATGACAAAGTTAATATACCCTCGTTTCCAAGGTGGAGGGTATAAAAATACCGAATGTGTTGTGGTGCTATACGAAAACCGGATCCTTTATAAAAAAAATATCTGTCATATATTGTGGTACCTATCGTAAATTCTAAATACCAACTTCAGAATAATTCTGTGAAAATTTGGCTAATATCACCGTTATATGGGTTCTATACCATCACTGCACCTATAAACAATAACGGCCTTCAGTGTCATTTTATATATAATATCAAGATAAAGACTTAGAAGGCTGTTTGGTAAGAAGATACTGGAGTAAAAATATCTCGCGAACGGGAGTGCTCGAGGAGCACACGTTTTTCTAAAAGTTTACTCTCCACTATATACTGGAAAATAAGAAATATAGTAAGAATTTACACCAGGAGTGGAATCGAATGATAAATAATATATATTTTTTCCTCTTGCTGGAATTGAACCATCTCAAATTTGAGCCAGCTTCAATGTCACTCGAATTCAAACGGGCATTTCTGAGCTCTGATTAATGTATATTTAGCTGTAAAATGATGAATATTTAGCTGTATCTTCAATTTAGTGGTTTTCTAATTATCTATTAGCAAACCATTTGCAAGATTCCCAATTCAGTTAAATACCTTTGTGAGGGAAGGAATGAACTTAGCTGAACATAAGACTCTTTTCGTTTCTTCTGATCAGCAGCAAATGTTTACATTCACAAAAAAAAGATTTAAAATATTTTATAGATTCATTTCCACAGTCTCTGGTATGGAGTTGCATATTTAAAGGAGAAGTGCAACATTATTGCCACATTCTATCGATTCCTCTGGTTCCACAAACACAAGGAAAGAAAGCCATAAATAAAGTTTGCTTTCATTGCTCTATAGCCGCCATTATATTTTACATTCGCCTTTACTACCTTTTCACATTGGTCATAAAACTAATGAAAAAGAAACACGAAAACTCCTGCAAACAGGATGATACCGAAAAGGAGTTGACTATTCACTACTACTTTTGACACCATTACTGCAACAATGTAAAGAGCCAATAAACTACAAAATTCTTTCTTCTTTTTTTCCTGCCAATCAAAATAGCAATTATAAATAAATGCTCTGATTAACCATTGAAAATCATGAAAAATAATAAAAAAGAAGGAAAGGTAATTTTTTTATTTTCGGGAAATCAACCCAGTAAATATTCTCCCTTAAAAATAGATTATTCCAAACACACACATACTTCCTATTTCCCTTTAAAAAAAAAATCACTTGATCCTTTCACCACCACAACGTTCGACCATTGAGATCAATGAAGTGTGATAACTTGTTTTAATGTGAAACCGAATTTTCCTGAATTTCCATCCCCCAGAATGGGAGCTCAAATAACATCTGTTTGAAAGGATGAAAATGTGTTTTTTTTCATTCTAAATTGTTTGTTACGCCTGTCAAATCTTGTTGTTTTTCTGTTGGCATAAATAAAATACAGAGATGTGGGTCGACATGCACTCAGCAATAAAACCGGATGTGTTCAGTGTTAAGGTTAAAAATTGGTTTGGACTCTTTTTTGTTAAGGAAATAATAAATAAGTCTTTAGGGAGTTTTTATATTAATGAAATTTTTTAAAAATTCCATGAATTTTTTTACCCTACAACACTATGTGTTGGGGGTATTATAAGTTTGATTGGGCCAGAATGTATGTAACACCTCGAAATATTGGTTTCCCATATAGGAAAGTATATATGGATCTTCCTAGCTCGCCGAGCTGAGTCGATCTAGCTATGTATGTCCGTCCGTCCGTCTATCCATGTTAATTTGTAATCACGCTACAGGTCGCAATTATGGCTCGATCCTTACGAAATTTTGGACGAAGGTGGGGTTAGGGTCAGAATAGAAGCCTATTTCTTTTGGAGATGATCGCCAAATGTTTAGGGGTTGAAATGGACCAAATACTGAAAAAATGTCGGATTTTGCAGTAGCTATACAGGTCGCAATTATAGATCAATCGACGCGGAATTTCGCATGTAGCTAGAGTTTAGGGCGGGGAAGAAGCCTACCAATTTGGGTGGTCATCGGATAGTATTTAGCGGGTAAAATAGGCCATATCTTTTGTGTTGAAAAAATTCAAAATTTTTCATTAAACCGTGAATATTTTAAATCCCGGCGAAATCACAAAGCCATCACAAGGTTACTTCTGATCTTTACATTGATCTTAACATCCAACAAATCGGATATATAGCAAAATAGGTGCGATATATATGTCTATCAAAGAAGATATGTTTAAAAGATCTCTTATATGTCGAGAACGGCTGAACTGATTTCGACAGTTCTCATTAATTCAGAATGGCCTCTTGGCAGGAAAGAAAAAACGTCTAAAAAATCGCATAAAAATATCTCTCCAAAGATGAAAATATTGATTTTGTAACATTTGCTCATATTTTTTTCAATTTTGTCATATTTTTGGCATATTTTCATTTTGAATTAAACATTTGGTAATATTTCTACAGCTAACAAAACTAAGTAGTTAGGATATCAGCATATCATATACAGATCGCATTTATGGCCCGATCCTTACGAAATTTTGCATGGCGATAAGATGAGGGTCAGAATAGAAGCCTACTCTTTTTGGAGATGATCGCCATATATTTAGGGGTTGAAATGGACCAAAAAACTGCAAAATTGTCGGTAGGTCGTAATTATCGCCCGATCCTCACGCACATTTGAATGGGGGTTCCCGCACATTGCAAAAGCCAAGCAGTTTCGGATGGCCATCCAAAAATATTCAATGTGTGAAATAGTTTGCCAACTTTTGTAGACAAAATACGAAAATGTACATTCCAGTGACTTTTTGGAGAATTCACAAATACAGAAAAGACGCACTTCTGACTATTTCGTTAACGCTGATTTCGTTGAAGATTATAGTCAAATGTCTGTATCTCATATAGATGCGTTTCAGTCAAAAACCAATAATAAATGTTAATCTTTTGCCACTTCTGAAATATTATAGGTCTTTGGGTAATATTGGTTCCATATATAGGAAGACCATTTACGTGCAACATCTACCAATAAATTGGAAATGAGCAAATTAGTTTAAGTTGCTATTATTCGAAAATTAGAGAACGAAACCTGATGGTTTTCTTTTATTATTTGTCACAATATCTTGTGGAATTCTGTCGAGTATTTCGCCTATATAAACTGTATGGTTTATTATAGTGTTGTAGGGTATTCAACGGTCGGCCCCGCTCGACTGTAGCCTTTGCTTACTTGTTAATTACAAAATTTGTTTAAGAAATTGTAATTGTGGCCCAAAATGGAAACTCTTTTTAAGACTTGCCGTGTTTCAGACATTCGGATGAACTCTTTAACATAATTGATGGGGCATGAAATGTCCTCAAAAGGATTCTATAACATCGATCTAAATTAGATAATAATATTACAATGTACCAAGTTTGGACCAAATTGGATACTTACTTCGAGATTTATTATGCGCACCAGCCAGACAGATAGATGGACGGTCGGACATCGCTAAATCGACACCAAATGTTCAGAAACGGATTTGTTCCAAATAGACCCAGGGTCTAACACCGTTATTTCGATGAGGCACGTTTTGGTTTCACCCTCTTTTGCCATATGGCTGAGACAGACAGATGGACAGATTCCAAATGTCCTGAAACGGATTCTGTCCAAAGAGGCCCGTATCAAATGATATATACTCTCTCTAGCAATATGGCTGAGGGTATAAAAATGGTATCGGCTAAATGTATGCATGCATACATCTGTCGGCAAAACGGCCGATACACCATAGTATGGAGTGTATATTAAGTTTGTCATTCGGTTTGCAACACCTCGAAATATACATTTTAGAACAAATATATTCTTGATCAGCATAAAATTCTATGTCGATATGTCGTCCGTCTGTGGAAATCACTCTAGCTTCCGAGCGAAATTAAAAAAAAAACTCAATTTTACTTATGTCTGCAGGACTTTTGGTATTGAAAATGGGTAATAATGTACCTCACAGAAAATTGTCTCTGCAGGGGTACGTCTTCGTATAGCCCTCATATAACGTTACCTCCCGATATTCGGTATTTTAACGATTTTAGCGACATTATTCACCGGCATTGTTTCAAATTTGGTATTTGAAGTTCGTAATGAACACTACGGCCTATGACAGAAAATTGTCTGTGCAGGCCTACGTCTTCGTATAGCCCTCATATAACGTTACCTCCCGATATTCGGTATTTTGATGATTTTTGCCACATGAATCACCGGAATTGTTTCAAATTTAGTATTTGAAGTTCGTAATGGATACTACAGCCTAAGAAAGAAAATTATCTGTGCTGGTCCACGTCTTCGTATAGCCACATATAGCGATACCTCCCGATATTCGGTATTTTAATGATTTTTTTGGTATTTGAAGTTCGTAATGGATACTATAGCCTAAGACAGAAAATAAAACGGTACCTCCCAATATTTGGTATTTTGATGATTTTAGCGACATTATTCACCGGAATTGTTTCAAATTTCGTAGTTGAAGTTCGCAATGTATACTACAACCTAAGACAGTAAATTGTCTGTGCAGATCTACGTCTTCGTATAGCCCCCATATAATGGTACCTCCCGATATTCGGTATTTTGGTGATTTTAGCTACATTACTCACCGATTTTTTTAAGTTTCGCATTTGAATATATATACCGGCCCATGTCGTCGTATAGACTACATTTGGTATTTTTTAAGATTTTAACAGAATTTTTAAAGAATTTTATTGTTTTGAGAATTCGTTCCAAATAGTGGAGGGTATTCAAAGTTCGACCCGGCCGAACTTACAGCTTTTTTACGTGTTTTTTTTTTTCATTTTTACGCTTAACAAGATCTAATGAAAAATATTGTTGCACTTGAAGATTCTGTTGCAATTCGGTCAATAGAATTAAAGGAGAGAAAAAAAGACCTAAACATCGCTCCATGATTCTTTGGAACATATTCGAGTAAATTAACATCGTTTAAACAAATTTCCATCCCTCTTGAAATGCACAAAACAAAGTGTCACAGAGTGATAGAGTGTAAATTTGATAGACGGAAGAATATTAGGGCGTTTATATGTGTCTATCATTCCAAACTCTCTGCTGGTGGTATGGCATGAGCAAGTGTCGGTTACTTTGCCTAAATGATCCATGTAGGGGGTGCCTCTCTCAGCCACCCCTGGTCTGGCGACAAATTTTGTCGGACGGACCACAAGCGAAGATTTCAATTTGGTATTTATTTAATGCATTTGGTTTTCCGGAGTAATAATTCCCATCATGGAGAGGCAGCTGGTTGGGATATGAAGAAAAGTCTCATACAAGCTGAGTGTGTGCGCTCGAAGATATTTGAAGTGGCATTCAGTTGTAATATTTTTACGGAACAATAGAGAGACATAACTAGGGATGAATATCCCAAATTCGACGGAGAAAATAATTCCCAATAGATTATTTTAATGAACGATTTATAGCACAATGTAATTTGTCAGAACAAAACTTCTAATTTAAATAATATGGTTTAGAATATTGGCATACAATTAGGCATTTGGCTTTTTATATTCTAAAAGTTACAATTCGTACATCTTAATATTTAAATCAATAGTGGATACAGTATAGAACTGGGATATGTCGGTCCAATCTTTCTTATGCCTTCTATACAAACAGACCTAATTTTGAAAATATAATAAAAAAATCTAACCACAAAACAAGCGAAAGGAGTGCCTGATGTTGTCTTAGCTATCGAACATAGATCAAGTACAAAAACTATTAGTTATTATTACACTGTACCATAAAAAAGTAATTATAGGAAAAATCCAGCAGATTATGAAACTAGAGCTAAAAAAGATGGCACGTGCATTTGCGTTTTGAAAGTTCATATCGCAAAGCAACCTAAATAGATAGGGTAAGTTCCACACTTTTCCACATTTTTTTTAAATTTAAGATTCCTTCAAATCCGTCGGCAATATGACGAGGATTATTTTGGTGGACCATGTTAACCCTGGAGTGGGTCAACAAAGAGGTATTTTCCGTACTTTTTTATTAATGGTTAGACACTCCATTTAAATGAGATCATACTAAATCAATATACAGGGTAAGATAAAAAACTGCAACAAAATCAAACGCCTAAATTTTTATTTGTTTTGTTTCTAAATTTTATTGAACGAAGGCAATAAATGTCGGGAATAGCATAAAATAAAAATTAAAAATAAGTTTAGATTTGTTCGAATTGGTCACCTTTGGCACGAATTATGACATTCAAACGGCCAATGAAACCGTCACACGCTGGCCCAAATGTTGCTCTGCGGTATTTTGGCCTATTCCCCTCGAAGCGCTTGCTTGAGGTGATCGACACTTTGGCATTTTTTAGTGCCACCCTTCCTTTCCAAAATACTCCAGACACAATTGTCCAACGGATTGGTATGCGGAGATTTTGGTGGCCATTGTGCGCTGGAAATGAAGCGAGGAACCTCATTTTGTAACCATTCTTGGGTGGCGCGTTCTGAGTGCGATGGTGCTGAGTCCTGTTGCAATGGCCAAGGTCTGCGGCCAAAATGTTTGCGTGCCCAAGGCATTAGTACAACCTCCAGAATATTTTCGCGATAATATTCGGCATTTATTCTGATGCCACGTTCGATTAAGACGAGCGGAGAGCGACCATAAACTGTTATAGCGGCCCACACCATCACCATGGCCGGCGCTTGAGTTCTGGTAGCCAACCGAAGGTGCACATTTTCAGCTGACCTCTTTGGCAAGTAAACACGATCATTTTGTTTGTTTACAAAACGCTGGACAACTTATGTTTTCGCATTAGAGAAAACCAAATTCGGCAGTTCACCACTTTCTGCCAAGCGATGCAAGTCCTCAGCTCTTTTGAGTCTATTTTCTTTCTGTTGTTGTTGCGGTGTAAGATCTTGCACTTTTTGAAATTTCAATGGCTTTACTCCGAGCTCATTTTTCAATATTTGCCGAATGGAATACGGCGATATGTTCAGCTCACGAGCCATTTTTCGGCTACAAGGTTTTTTTCACATTTAAATGCTCGAGTGCTCTAAGGATAGCCACTTGTGGTTTTCCAGCCAAATACAAAGAAATCACACTATCACGCTTGAATTCCAACACGAATAACTTTCTCACTAAAATGATTAGGTACGCTTGTAAACAATATAATGAGCTGTCACTGGAATAATTTTAACAGCTGTCGGACGAGTGGCTTAGAAATGACAGCAGTCTGATGTTGGTTGCAGTTTTTTCATCTCACCCTGTATATCATTCACATTGATTTCCACTAATTGAACTTTCTTCTAAATGTTGAATACCTGTCAAGGTTCATTGTAGATGTAATCCTCCCCGTAGATTTTTTTGCAGGGTAAAATTCAATATTCATATCTAACAAAATCCAAAGTAAAAAGGTCCACTATTCTCAAACTTTGCAAAATCAAAATCTTTGTGGGGTCCATTACTATAACGGGAATCTATTTTCACAAATTTGAAAGGATAAATCCCGTGGACAATTCTTATGACCTACATTCGACAAAATCTACATACAAAACATTGAACTAGGTTTATGAAGCTTTTGAATCAAATGTCATGACTGTAACGGTACTTGAGTTGGGTGAAAAAGCAGAATTTCCTAAAATTTATTTTGGACGGTAATGTCTAACTGCCAACTCAAAGAAACTCACTCGAAGCATAACCCTCCACCATTTGGAACGAATTTGAAAATTTTCAAAAAAGTAAAATCCGTAAAAAAATTCTGTTAAAATTTTAAAAATACCGAATGTAGCTGATATTTTGGGATCTATACGAAGTGGACCTACATAGGCATTGTTTGTTATAAGCCATTACCAGATTCAAATTCGAAACTTGAAATAAAATGATGTAGCTAAAATCATCAAAATAGCGTATATAGGGAGGTATTGTTATATCGGAGCTACACGAATGCCTGGACCTGCATAGACAATTTTCTGTCACAGACTGTAGTTCCCTTTACGAACTCAAATACGTAATTTGAAACTACTCCGGTGAATAATGACGCTTAAATCGTAAAAATACCGAATATTGGGAGGTAGCGTATAAAAACAAGTTGAAAAGCAGTAAGTTCGGCCGGGCCGAATTTTGAATACCCTCCACCATTTGAAACGAATTTGGAAATTTAAAAAAAATAAATTCCTTAAAAAATTCTGTTAAATTTTAAAAATACCGAATATTGGGTCTATACGACGTGGACCTACATAGACATTGTTTGCCATTAGCCATTACCATATTCAAATTCGAAACATAAAATAAACGGTGAATAATGTAGCTAAAATCATCAAAATATCGTATATAGGGAGGTACCATGATATCGGAGCTGTGCGAAGACCTGGATCAGCATAGACAATTTCCTGTCACAGGCTATAGCATTCATTACTAACGTCAAATACGATATCTCAAACAATTTCGGTGGGTATTGTACCTAAACTCGTCAAAATACCGAATATAGGGAGGTACTGATATATGGGGCTTATACGAAGACCTGGACCTGCATAGACATTTGAAACAATTCCGGTGAATAATGTCGCTAAAATCATCAAAATACCGAATAAAGCGAGGTACCGTTATAAGGGGGCTATACGAAGACGTCGACCTGCACAGACAATATTCTGTCTTAGGCTGTAGTATCCATTTTGAACTTTAAACACCAAATTTGAAACAATTCCGGTTAATAATGTCGCTAAAATCGTCAAAATACCGAATATAGGGAGGTACCGTTATATGGGGGTTATATGAAAACGTGGACCTACATGGCCCATTGACGAACTTAACCTGCCTTCTGGAAAAATAAACAGGTGTGCAAAATTTTAGCCTTTTATTACAACAGAGAGAAAGACAGACAGACATACGGACATGGCTAAATCGACTTAGAATTGTACGCCGATCAAGAATATACATATATACTTTGTTGGGTCTGACAGGAGTATTTCGAGGAGTTACAAACGGAATGACAAAGTTAATATACCCTCCATAGTATGGTGGAGGGTTTAAAAGAATACTACATCCAATGATGCACGTACCACCTACCTGACACTAACCAGCAAACGTTGGTAGGTTTGTGTCACGACGCATAGGGGACAACTGCAACGTGCAACTGTGAAGAGAGTCACTGTGTCTGATGAATTGAAATTTGTTTATTTTTTGTTGTTTTTGTTTGCTATTCGTGGTCTATGATCTCTTCTTCGGTTTCGTCTATTTGTCGGACAAGTTTATTTTTATCTTTACGATTGAAACAAAAAAAAAAAACACCACCAATACCGTTCAACTCATTACAACATGTTGTTTGTGTTTGTTATCTATTGGTTGTTGTTGTTATTGTTGGTGCACTGTGGCGTTGGAGATGGAAGAAATCCGTCGGTCGGTGGGTCTGCCGTCTCTACAGCAAGCAATATGTTGTCAATTTGTTTGGTTTTCCTATTTCGAAAAAAAAATCTCCTTTTAATTTTCGTGGCTAGTATTTTAATACATGTGTGTACGTGTCGGATGCACGAAGACCATGCAACCATTCGAACAAATCTAACTTCTCTTCGATACAATAAAATACACTCTCCCCAATCGGTTATCGGAAAAATATATTTTTTTTGGTTTATAGTTCCATATTCCAGCTGTGTGTAGTTTTGTTGTCAGTTGTTTTATTGTTATTTTTACAGTTTTTTGTTTATCAGCAACAACATGAACCAGTTTACCTTGCATTTGGCTGCTGTTTTTTCTTCTCATTTTCCTTCACGTTTCCACTCGTTTTTTTGTGGCACTATATTTTTTACGTTGCATTTTGTAGTGCGTTTTCTCATATGTTTTTCTTCTTATTTTTATGGCTTGAAATGAAATCATAGCAAAGAAACAAGTTTCTTATTTTACGTTGTATTTATTTTTCGTTTTTCCTGTTGAGTTTTTATTGCTCACTCAATCTCTCAATTTTTGCTGTAGCTATTTGAGAAAATGTTCTGACACCACCTTTTTTGTTGGGATTACAATGACTGCTGAAGGAGAAACGGTGGTTTGTCTCAATTTCAACTACCATTGAGGATATGTTGTAATGCACAGTGGATAGATTTGTAAAAAAATTTTACGGCATATTTTGTATTTTTGGAGAACAGAAAACCCTTCGAGGTCCTCTAAACTCCACATCGTAGTTTGGAGAGTATATTATGTTTGTCATTCATTTGTCATATATTCTTGATCAACATAGCAATGTTTAGCCTTGTTTGTCTATCAGTCGTTGAAAATCAAACATTTTTGTTTTAAAATCGTCCAAAAAGTTCCACGTTGTGATATAGCCACAAAATAACAGTTTCGCCAGATTTAAGGGTTTTGGATATCATTTTGGTATTAAAATGGTCCAAAAAGTTCCACGTATTTTGTAATGCACAGTGGATTGATTTGTAAAAAATTGTGACGACATCTTTTGTAGTTCCACGTTTTAATATAGCCCCCAAACAATAGTAACGCCCGATTTAAGGGTTTTGGGTGTTTTTGTACCCAATTCGCCGTAAATTGGTATTGTCCCCATATACAGGGTGGTATAAAAAAACTGCAACAAAGTCGAACGCCATAATTTTTCACATTTTTTTTTAATTTTATTAAACGAAAGCAACAAATGTCGGAAATAGCATCAAATTTTCGAATAAGTTTAGATTTGTTCGAATTGGTCACAAATTATGGCCTTCAAACGGCCAATGAAACCGTCACACGCTGCCCGAATGTTGCTCTGCGGTATTTTGGACCACTCCCGGTGAAGCGCTTGCTTGAGGTGATCAACACTTTGGTATTTTTTAGTACCAACCTTGCTTTCCAAAATACTCCAGACACAATAGTCCAAGGGATTGGTATACGGAGATTTTGGTGGCCATTTTGCGCTGGAAATGAAGCGAAGAATTTTTATTCTTGACACTTGCAGAGTGCAAAGGTGCTGAGTCCTATTGGAATGTCCAAGGTGTGCGGCCAAAATGTTTGCGTGTCCAAGGCACGTTGGCACTTGCAGAGTGCAAAGGTACTGAGTCCTATTGGAATGTCCAAGGTGTGCGGCCAAAATGTTTGCGTGTCCAAGGCTTTAATACACCCACCAGAATATTTTCGCGATAATATTCGGCATTTATTCTGATGCCACGGTCGATTTATATGAGCAGAGAGCGACCATCGGCTGTTATGGCGGCCCACACCATCACCATGGCCGGCGCTTAAGTTCTGGTGGCCAACCGAAGGTGCACATTTTCAGCTGACCTCTTTGGCAAGAAATCACGATCATTTTGTTTGTTTACAAACTGCTGGACAACGAATGTTTTCTCATCGGAGAAAACCAAATTCGGTAGTTCACCATTTCCGGCCAAGCGAAGCAACTCTTTAGCTCTTTTGAGTCTATTTTCTTTCTGCTGCGGTGTAAGTTCTTGTACTTTTTGGAAATGCAATGGCTTTACCCCGAGCTCATTTTTCAATATTTGCCGAATGGAATATTGCGATATGTTCAGCTCAAGAGCCACTTTTCGGCCACTGCGACGCGGGTTTCGATCAAGTCGCTTCTTTACTTTTCGAAGCATTTCTGCTGATGTTGATGTTTTCTCCCGTCCAATTCCTTGACGTCGGGCTACGCTTCCAGTATCACGGTTACGAGCGATGGTACGAGACACAAAAGATTTATTCACATTTAAATGCTGGAGTTGCCTAACGATAGCCACTTGTGGTTTTCCAGCCAAATATATAAAGAAATCGCACTATCACGCTTGAATTCCATCACGAATAACTTTTTTTCTGGAAAATTCTCACCAAAATGCTTTTGTACGCTTGTAAACAATATAATGAGCTGTCACTGGAATAACTTTAACAGCTGTCAGAGGAGTGGCTTAGAAATGACAGCAGTCTGAAGTTGGTCACAGTTTTTTTCATCTCACCCTGTATACTTTCCTATGTGGGAAACCAATATTTCAAGATGTTACATAATTTTTGGCCCAATCAAACTTATAATACCCCCAACGCATAGTGTTGTAAGCAAAAAAATCTTAAAATTTTTCCTTAAAAAAAAATTCTGAGCTTTTCGCTTAAAGTTCTTTGTCATCTATTTGTCTATTTTCAAGGAGTTGTCTTCGCCCAAGGTTTTGGGCTAATTTTTCTACCGCAGCTGAATATGAAATTAAATCCACTGTGCTTTGTAACAAATGTCGAGTTTTTCTTTTTTACAAAATCTACCCCTTATTTTCCCCTAACTACACGAATAGTTTCTCCTACTTTTGGGTGCAGCTAAAACTCAACACCACTCACCCGTGGTGAATTTCATGCATTACTGAAACAAACTAATAGAGATACATTTGGTAGATATCTCATTCGAATGACTCGTTTATTTTGTGTAGTTTTTTTTTGCGTCGTTGTTGATTGTCTGTCTGTCTGTTTTCTCGTTCGTTCGTTAAATTGGTTCACCTCGCAATTCAACCTCATTTTTCCATTGAAACGCCAAGAATCACTTTTCCTCTTTGTTTGTCAATGGGTGTGTGGGGAGAGTATATGTGTGTACTACTTGTTTATGCTCTGTGGCTTTGTTGGTTCGTTGTTGTTTTGGTTTGCTGATCGTGTGGTGAATGCGTCGTGTTGGGATTTCTATCGACTTCAGGCTCAACATGTTTGGTTGTAATGAAAAATTTCGTAAATTGTTGTAAATTTTGGCACTTCCCTTTTTTCTCTTTTTTTTTGTGTGGACTTGCCGATACTCGGCAGCTAGACACATGTTTTTGTTATTTGATTTGATTTGTTTTCGTTTTCTTGCTTTTTGATTTATGCCGCTTTCTCGATTTAACAGTTTGTTGTTTATTTCTTCTGCTTCTGCTTCGCCTGTGTCTATGAATAGAAATAGAAAAACAAACGGCTTGGTCATTTCCACTTTAAAAAATAAATATTAAAAAAAAAACAGGTGCAATTCAAGCATTTCATTTCCTTATTTTGTTAAAAGCTTTCAGAGAAGATCTATGAAAATCCATTCAAAATTAAATACCGGAAATTTTAAGTTGAAAATTAAAAAAAAAAATAATAATAATTAAACACTTGACTGTTGTTTCTGTTGAAAAAGTTAACATATGTTCTGTTGTTGTTATTTTTTGCACTTAACCTTGTGGTTAACGCTATTATTCCATTGCCCTTTTCAGTTTATTCTCTCGCTAACATTTTGCATTCGTTTTCCTGTTTACCAAATCGCTGCTTCTGCTGATGGTTGGCAGTTGTACTACGAGTTTACCTCTGTATCATTGTTGTTCTTGTTGCTGTCTGCTGTTTACTGTTTATTATCCACCTATCCATCCATCCAACCATCCGTATGCTGCTGCCACTCGGTGACTGTCATCTCCGTTTTCTTGTTTTTGTTGTTTTCGGTAGTGTACAAATTTGTTCTTCTTTTTTTAAAGTTCATTAACTCTATCTCTATTTCCCGTTCTTTTTGTACCTTTCTTTGTTCCTCCACGGCGTTCTTTGTTTGCTGCCTTTTGTTGTTCTATGCATTTCATTTTCCACAGAGATTTCCATTTGGGCAGCAATCTCATTTTCTTGTTTTGATATTTCCAATTCCAATTGCCTTGGTTCTTGTGCCATTCAGTCGTCCAAGGTTCTTTGCTCTTTTGTCCTGTTCCTTGTTATAACTGTCTGTCAAATATGTCCGCTTTGTTGTTCTTTGTTATGTTATAGCTTCTTCTTCGTCAGCGATAAAAACAAAGGTAAATTGTTTGATGCGTTGGTCTGCTGCATATCTATGAGAATGGACTCACGCACACACACTCAAACATTTACACATATTTGTGACTTATTTGTGCGGTCAGAAATGTTTTGTTTTCAGAAGTATTTGGTAGTTGCCAGATTGTGAGAAAACCAAGTCGAAGATCTTTTTATCTGCTGAAGACTTTTCAGCCACATTATCAATTTCTTCAAATTTGTTACTTGGAGATCGTAATGTGTGGTTCCTTCTACGACACAAGGGAAGGCATGAAGCAGCCCCCATTTAAGAGTACCTCCCTATATTCTGCAACTTTAGCGACAGTTTTCAACAGAATTGTTTTGAAGTTGGTGTTCATAATAGGTACTTTATTCTTAGATAGAAAATTATCTATATACAGGGTGAAGTAAAAAAACTGCAAACAACTTCAGACTGCTGTCATTTCTAAGCCACTCGTCTGACAGGTGTTAAAATTATTCCAGTGACAGCTCATTATAATGTTTACAAGCGTACAAAAGCATTTTGGTGAGAACTTTCCAGAAAAAAAGTTATTCGTGAAAGAATTCGAGCGTGAAAATGTGATTTCTTCATATTTGGCTGGAAAACCACAAGTGGCTATCGTTAGAGCACTCCAGCATTTAAATGTGAATAAATCTTTTGTGTCTCGTACCATCGCTCGTTATCGTGATACTGGTAGCGTAGCACGACGTCAAGGAAGTGGGCCGAAGAAAACACCAACATCAGCAGAAATGTTTCGTGAGCTAAACATATCGCAATATTCCATTCGGCAAATTTTGAAAAATGAGCTCGGGGTATGAGCCAAATACCGAATATCGGGAGGCACCGTTATATGGGGGCTATATGATAACTTGGACCTATATGGCCCATTTATGAACTTAACCTGCCTACTGGCAAAATATACATGTGTGCAAAATTTTAGCCTTCTATCTCAATTTGTTCGAAAGATAGCGTGATTACAACAGACAGACGTTTAGACGGACAGACAGACAGACGTGGCTAAATCGTCTTAGAATTTTACGCTGATCAAGAATATATATACTTTGTTGGGTCTGACATGAGTATTTCGAGGAGTTACAAACGGAATAACAAAATTAATATACCCTCCATAATATGGTGGAGGGTATAAAAAATGCAAGAACTTACACCGCAACAGAAAGAAAATGGACTCAAAAGATCTAAAGAGTTACTTCGCTTGGCCAAAAGTGATGAACTGCCGAATTTGCGTTTCTCCGCTGAGAAAACATTCGTTGTCCAGCAGTTTGTAAAATTATCGTGTTTACTTGCCAAAGAGGTCAGCTGAAAATATGCACCTTCGGTTGTCCACCAGAACTCAAGCGCCGGCCATGGTGATGGTGTTTGGGCGGCCATAACAGCCGAAGATCGTTCTCCGCTCGTATTAATCGACTGTGTCATCAGAATAAATGCCGAATATTTTCGCGAAAATATTCTGGAGGGTGTATTAAAACCTTGGGCACGCAAACATTTTGGCCGCAGACCTTGGACATTCCAACGGGACTCAGCACCATCGCACTCAGCACGCGCCACCCAAGAATGGTTACAAAATGAGGTTCCTCGCTTCATTTCCAGCGCACAATGGCCACCAAAATCTCCGGATACCAATCCGTTGGACTATTGTGTCTGGAGTATTTTGGAAAGCAGGTTGACACTAAAAAATACCAAAGTGTCGATCACCTCAAGCAAGCGCTTCGCCGGGAGTGGGCCAAAATACCGCAGAGCAACATTCGGGCAGCGTGTGACGGTTTCATTGGACGTTTGAGATGACACACTTTCCCCTGGGAATGTCTTCCGCAACAGTGACTGAGTGTATTCGGTGCTAAAATATGTATCAAAAGATAGCAAGTTCAATCCCTTCCTCAGCAAATATAAAAAAATAAAGTGTGGTGAATTTGAGTACAAAATCATGCCCAGTATTTTAAAAAGTAGAAATAATATTTTTTAAAATAATTTATTGACTCTTGTTGGCAGTTTGACGTGTCCATTAGAAAATAAGTAAGTAATAAGTAAGCAGTTTTGCAAGTTGCTACTGATGATAATATATTTTTAATATACCCATTAATTTTAATGACATTTTTTCTGGGCCGATGGTTTTCAGTCTCCAAATCCGATAGTTCCCCTAATTTGGGTATATGAAATATCAAAAAATCACATCTAGTGGCAACATTTTCCGCGGAAATTATGATTGATATGCTTGGGGACTTTTGTATTTATTACCACTTGAGTGATATTCCATTATCAAACGAAAAAGTTTCTTCATAACTCTTCCACGGGAAAAAGATAAAATGTGCGGTTAAGGGTGCTATCAATTGGAGGGGAAACAAAGAAAATAACTTTCTTTAAAAAAAATCTAATTACTGATTGAGGTTTGGCAATTAACAATAAGGCAAAGCCATGGATAAGGATTTCGAAACGAAAACTCACATTGCATTGTATGTAAGAAGTTTTCCTCTTTGAAATAACCATAGAAATAAAAATAGCTACCCTCGCAATCTATTCGATTTCCGACATTTGCTCAATGATCTTAATTCCATTGGGGTCACAAGATTTGTAAATCATTCATCATTTGATTTCGCAGACATGAGACTTACATGACAATCGCCGCCAAGTGTCGCCCGTATGCTTTCGAAATAAATATTCCAACGAGTTTATCGTTCTCGTCATCTGCATTTCATCGGGGGAAACAGATCACAGATCGTTCCAAATCGGGTGTTTTCTTTTTAAATGGATTTGAATAAAACATTTTCAATTGTAATTGTTCATAGAAAATGAAGGCAATTTGAAAACGTGATTTACATTAATAGGAAATTCAGACGAATCGATACGAGACAAGGTTTAATGATATGCGGGCAGATATAAATAAATGATTCTGGTTTGGGGAAGTTGCTATGTTTGAAGTCATTTGAAAATCGATAAATTTTGAGTGTTCTATGAAATAATTTTAAGCGGAAAATGCAAACATTAATCTGTGTGTAGAAAGTTTTCTTTTGTGGTCTCGAAATACAGAATCTTTTTAAAGAAAATAACCCAACGTACATTTTTATGCAAGATCAGGAGAAGACACCGCAGTCTTCAATAAGAAAAACCTGCGGTCTTTTACGCGAAAACTCTGTGGTCGAATCTCTGCTCTTCTGTGAGATGACATTCTGGTCTGATATGAGAAGACCTTGTGGTATTTTATGAGGATAGTTTTTGATCTGTTCTTATGAAGACCTCCTGGTCTCTTTTATGAGAAGACCTCCTAATATTTTATAAGAATACGTTCTTGTCTTATATGAGAAGGCCTTCTTATGTTCTATGAGAAGGCCTTCTGTTCTTCTATGAGAAGTCCTTCTGGTCTTCTATGAGAAGGCCTTCTAGTCTTCCATGAGAAGTCCTTCTGGTGTTCTATGAGAAGGCCTTCTAGTGTTCTATGAGGCCTTCTGGTCTTCTATGATAAGGCCTTCTGGTATTCTATGAGAAGAGCCTCCGGAAGACACTCTGGTCTTCTATGAGAAGAGCCTCCGGTCTTCTAAGGAAAGACCCCCTGGTCTTCTATAGGAAGACCTTCTGGTCTTCGATGAGAATAAGACCTTATTTTCTTTGATGAGAAGACCTTCTGGTCTGTTCTATAAGAAGACCTTCTGGTAAGAAAACCTTCTTGCCTTGGGGTTCTATGAGAGAAATATCTGGTCTTTTATGCGAAGAATACCTCCTGGTTATCCATGAAAATACCTTCTAGTCTTCTAGGATAAGAAGATCTTCTAGTCTTCTAAGAGAAGAAGTCCTCCTGGTCTTCTATGAGATGACCTTGTAGTCTTCTATGAGGCGAGCGTCTAGTCTTCTATGAGAAGAAGACCTTCTGTTCTTTAATGAGAAGAAAACCTTTTGTTCTTCTACGAGAAGAAGACCTTTTGCTCTTCTACAAGAACATGACCTTTAAGCTTCGATGAGAAGAAGAACTTCTGCTCTTCAATCTTGTCTTCAATTAAAGAGAAGACCATCATGTTGTCAATGAGAGGAGAAGACCTGACCTTCTTGTCTTAAATGAAAAACAAGTAAAAAAAGCAGTAAGTTCGTCCGGGTCGAACTTTAAATACCACCATTTGGGACGAATTAGTTAAATTAAAAAAAAAAAATAAATAAAAAACAATGCTATGTATGGTGGAGGGTATAATAAGATCTCCTGGTCTTCTATCAGAAGAATATCTTCTGGGTCTTCCATGAGAAGCCTGGCCTTTCGTCAAGAGAACTTTTAGTTTTAGCAAGAAGGTCTGCCGTTCTCCTATGAGAACACTTCTTGAGTCGATCTTCTGAAGATAATGTCCTCTGTTATATTGGTCTTCCATAGTTGCATGACTTTTGTTCTGGTTCGACAAACTTAAGCCAGTTCTTACTCATTCTTTCCACGTATTTTATTGATATCGAATCGCTGTTACTATCTTTCCGACGTCGCTTCATTCAGTTGCAGTAACAAAGAACAATAAACCAGTAAAATTTCCCTTAAACATCCAATCACCCATTAAAGTCGATAGTTCCGATATTTCTACGTAAATTTTACGCCGTTGTATTTTATTGCATTAAACATCTTTGCAGTCAAGTTAAACCCCTGCCTGACTCCGTCACTCATATATGAATACTCTCAGTGGACTCTCGATTGTCTGTCTGTCTGTCTAGTTGGCATATTCTGTATCTCTTTTTGGTTTTTTGTTTTGATTGTTGCTATTTTTTGTGGTTCTTCGTACTTTAGCTATCATTTATTCGTTTTGTTTGTCCCACGAATCGAACCTAAATATAAACAACATAACCCAACATTTCCGACAGACAGACAGACAAACCTAAATACGTGTGCCTACTAAAGCAGCAGCGACAGATAACGACCTTGTGACTTTAAACGTATAGAGAGTATATCCATACAGACAGACTCGAACATATGTTAGCATATATGTATGTAGATACCTATGTGGTATCGTGGTCGTGTTTGTAGATATGTATAAAAATATATCAGTATCTACATAAAAATAAATATATTTTAAGTTGATTTTTATTTTTGAAATTTATGTTTTTTTTTTTGGTTTGTTTGCTTTTTTGTTTTAATCTCAAAATACGAAACGCCACACGCGATATACGTATGTACGTACAAATGCAAACTCAAATACGAACGAAAACGATCGTAGCCGTTGTTGTCGTCGTCAGCTTGGCCAACAACGTCATCGACATTGATCGTATTTTTACGTAAAATACTAAACTAAAGTTTATTATTGTAGCTGTTGTTCATATTTGTTTTTTATTTATTTATTTGTTGGCATTTCGTTCAATTCATTAGTAACGATTTCTCGTTTTATTGTTGTTTTTTTTTTTTTTTGTGGTTTTGATTATTGTAATTATTCGCATTGTCATTGGAAGGTAAAAAGCAGATACTGTACCGAGGAAATAAATACATATTACGAACTTTCTGGACCAAAGTATAGTTTGGTTATAGGTGGTAGAGGTACGTTTTTAATAAGTGGCGCCCAACTTATCTTGTAACTCTGACAATAATGATTGTGTCCTAAAGGTTCTAAGTTTTGTCGTTTTAGAATGAAAAGCTTGGACAATCTCATATTGAGGAAAGTTATAACTTTTGAGATAATTTTCATTTAATATTGTATTATAAAACTATCATTCAATATCCTCAACCTGCTTTCCCACTAGATTTTACTTAATGCTGTTCAATATTTATTTGCAGATTTGAGATATTTTTTGAGAGATAAAGTACAAGTTGTTAGGTAATTTTTACTGGAAAATTTATCGTACGTACCTAATTTGATTGTTAAAAAGGCCCTCCGTGCAGACAATTTTCAATATGTCCAATTTTCGGTGTAGCCGTTTTTTATACCCTCAGCCATATGGCTACAGAGGGTATACAGGGGGAGATGAAAAAACTGCAAACAACTTCAGACTGTTATCATTTCTAAGCCAATCGTCCGACAGCTGTTAAAATTATTCCAGTGACAGTTCATTATATTTTTTTAACGAGAGTACAAAAGCATTTTAATGAGAATTTTCCAGAAAAATAGTTATTCGTGATGTAATTCAAGCGTGATAGTCTGATTTTTTTATATTTGATAGGAAAACCACAAGTGGATATCGTTAAAGCACTTCAGCATATAAATGTGAAGAGTTGCTTCGCTTTGCCGAAAGTGGTGAACTGCCGAATTTGGTTTTCTTCGATGAGAAAACATTCGTTGTCCAGCAGTTTGTAAACAAACAAAATTATCGTGTTTACTTGCCAAAGAGGTCAGCTGAAAATGTGCACCTTCGGTTGGCCACCAGAACTCAAGCGCCGGCCATGGTGATGTTGTGGGATGAGCCGATGGTCACTCTCCGCTCGTATTAATCAACCGTGGCATCAACCATGCCGAATATTATCGCGAAAATATTCTGGAGGGTATATTAAAGCCTTGGGCACGCAAACATTTTGGCCACCTTGGACATTCCAACAGCACAATCGCACTCTGCACACGCCACCCAAGAATGGTTACAGAATGAGGTTCCTCGCTTCATTTCCAGCGCACAATGGCCACCAAAATCTCCGGATACCAATCCGTTGGACTATTGTGTCTGGAGTAGTTTGGAAAACAAGGTTGGCACTAAAAAATACCAAAGTGTCGATCACTCAAGCAAACGCTTCGCCGGGAACGGGCCAAAATACCGCAGAGCAACATTCTGGCAGCGTGTGACGGTTCCATTGACCATAATTCGTGTCAAAGGTAACCAATTCGAACAAATCAAAACTTATTCTAAAATTTGATGCTGTTTCCCAATTTTTTGCTTTTATTCAATAAAATTTAAAAAAATGTAAAAATTATGGCGTTTGCAGTTTTTTTATCTCACCCTGTATTACATCTTCATTTCAGACTTCGGGTTTATAAAAACATTGTGATGTGTGTAGAGAGTTATAATTATTTAAAATGTTGACCCTTTTTTTCGCACCTGATCTGGCACTAATGCCAAAATTGGGATTTGCAAAGTTGGGGCAAAATCCGATTATCCTTTTTTAGAAATTTTTTTACCTTTTGAGGGGGAGGTGCCGGAAGGAGTGAACCGATATTGTCCATCTCCGAACTCGATCTAAGTTTGATAATAATTTTACGATGTACCAAGTGTGGACCATATCGGATACTCCCTTCGAGAATCATCGCGAGCACCAGCCAGCAGACAGACAGAGTGGCGGACATAGCTATAAATATTAAATTTGGAACATGTTCTCACCATTTGCGATCTTAATGTCCTTGCATTAAAAATTTGTCGCATCGCTCTACATTTTGGTACCTATTTCGTACTCAACACCTATGGTATGTTCGGACCTAATAATAAACGACAACACTAAATATTGAACGCTAGTTTTTACTTATTGCATACACCAAAATAAACGCATCATTTTTCTCTGTATGTAATATCACATAACTAATTCGCCAGATTACGTCTTTATATTATCATCTGATGACTGACTGATTGGTGGGGAACAGAGGTGAGGTTGCATATTTCATATGTTGTGTGTTAGTGAGGAGTATAAACAACAAAATAATATAATTTTTCTTTTTGTTGCTGTTTTTTTTTTTTTTTTTTTTTTTTGTTTTTTATTTTCCTTCAAGTTGCATACGACGCGCTTCGCAGTAACCATATGGGAGTACACAAAAATATGGTCTGCCAAAACAAAGTGCTCCTACTGCCGCTCGGTGGCACTTGCAATATATTTTTGGAGTTTTATTTATTGTTTTTCACTTCTTTTTTTATTTTGTATCGCATGTTCGTCCGACGTCCGTTCCTTGGTCTGTTTGTTTAATGTTCGTTTGGCGTTTTACTTGAAAATATGGCGTTTTTTGGTTGATTGAAGTTGATATCTATCTGTGTATGGGTTTGTGTTTTTGATGTTTGGGGCTATTCATTGTACAGAAATACCTCTACTCTCTGGGCGAGAGAAAGAGAGAGAGAGTCATTGAGTGAAAAACTGTTATTGCTGCCTTGCTTTTGGGGAGCCTCCTATGCGTGTTTTTGATTTCTTTATGAACAAAGGTAAATTTGTCTTTTCATTTTAATTTGAGAGATGTTTATTTTTCTGGCAAGTTAAAGCAATCCATTGTTGGTTTTTTATTTCATTGTCAACATTCTAATGAAATTTTGTATTTTGTTCGTTTGCTTTCGATTTTGTTTTTCATTTGCTTCTTCAATTTTTTATTTCACATTGAAGTGTTGCTCTCCCTGCGTTGTGTTGGCAAAATAAGCTCCAAAACTCTTGCTCTCTCTCTCTCTCTCCCTACGTTTGATATGTGGTGAATTATGTAGACATTTCCCCCCAAAAAAAACCCTCCTTGGATATTTTTCAACATCACCATTTATTCCATTTATTTCCTCAACATTTAAAGTCTGCCAAACAAAGCAAAGTAAACCTGCTGCCGCCATTGTTGTTGCTGTTGCTACACACTGCTCACAAAATAATAAAGGGGGGATTTTGATTTGATTTCATTTTTTTTTTTTCATTTCGCAACAGAAATTATTTTTACGTCGTCGTTTCGCTGCATTGCAAAAGAAGAAGACAACGACACAACAACAGCAAAGAAACTGAGAAATATAAAGCAAATGTTAATGACAGTTCATTTAATTCGGCTGGCGCGTTATTTTTTGTTTGTTTGCCTTACCTCCCTCCCTGCCTATTGTAGTAGTTGTTTTTAGTATGTAGTAGGGGGATACGTGTGTTTGTGTATTCATGTGGGTACAATTATTTTATGCTGTACTACAACGCGATTAACAATGTCTTTTGACTGAACATAAATGTTGTTTACATTGTTTCAATATTTTCCCTAACATAATAAGGGGAGGATGTTGATATTTCAGAAGCGACAGCATACCAGGGATAGGTGCCCTGTAGGAAATATCAATGTTTTATCACCTATCATGTGGGTTATTGCCATAAAATATTGCTATTAAGGACTTGAACCCGCGAAGGATTGACTTGTTGTTGTTGCTACGCAGACGTTATAAATTTCTGAGGGGAAAGAACCCTAATTTGTTGTGTAGAAGGACCGAGTCGGCTCTGAAACTTACAGCATACCTAGACTAAAAACAGAAATACGTCTTATCACTAGGAAAATAAAATTGGAGTACTTCGATGAACTAGTCTTCCTGAACAGGACAATTGACTTCTCCAATAGGATTAAATGTCTGGTTGTGATTCTATAATAAACTTATTTCGAGAGACCACATCCAGGAATGAGGTAATAAAGCTTACAGATACTGGGCAAAAAAGGATATGGGCTCAAAATGTTGTTACAATCCAAAGATGACACGCTGGCTATTCAAACACGTAATTAGACCTGTTCCAACCTACGCATCAGTGGTGCGGTAGACAGCCATGGATAAAATATGTAAAACTAAAATATTACAGAAAGTCTAACAAGTACATTGCAGCCACAAATCTCAAAGCGACGGACGAGTGGATAAACGCCAGGTAGCATACCATCAAACAATTTTACGGATACCCGAAACAATTGTAGCTGCTTCATGCGAAACAATATTTCCTACCAGAGACTCGATTCCTATCACAAATACCTCGGTGCTAGGGAAGAGCGGAATTGGGACGTTTTTATTGAAGAACCATATACAGGGTGAGATAAAAAACTGTAACAAAATCCAACGCCGTAATTTTTACGTTTTTTTTTAATGTTATTGAATGAAAGCAAAAAATGTCGGAAACAGCAAAAATTTTAGAATAAGTTTAGATTTGTTCGAATTGGTCACATTTGGCGCGAATTACGGCCTTGAAACGGCCAGTGAAACAATCACGCGCTGTCCGAATGTTGATCTGCGATATTTTGGCCTCACTTGCTTGAGTTGATCGACACTTTGGTATTTTTTAGTGCTAACCTTGCTTTCCAAAATACTCCAGACACAATAGTCCAACGGTTTGGTATCCGGAAATTTTCATGGCCATTGTGCGCTGGAAATAAAGCGAGGAACGGTAACGAGTGATGGTACGAGACTCAGTTGGTTGCAATTTTTTCATCTCACCCTGTATATGGTTTTCCATACATTAATAATTTCTTGTGGACTCAGTATAAATCATCTCTAAAATTCCAGATCACATTTTTGGATTCTATATCCTTTCTATGGCCCTTTATCAAGACATATGGACGCGTTCTATAGCCAAAAGGATTCTTCATAAAGAATCGTTTATAAACTAATTATCGGAATGTCGTTAAGAGCTTTTTCATTTAAGACTTGACTGCCTGGACAACTATAAAATTACATTATATTTTCTTTTTTGGGTCGGCTAGGTCCTGAGATTTCTCATGCCATATTTGATGACTCCTTACTTGTGCTTGCCAAAAACAGTCAAATAATCCCTGCTCGTGATCTCTAACGACTCTCATTTCTGTCATCTGATTGTTTGGTCTCTATTGAATTTCCAGAATTCTAGGAAATTTCAGACCCGATTAGAGCTAGTTCTAATAACAAATACTTATCTATAAATTGCACTAAATCCCAAATCTTCATTCAGCACTCAATTTGAAACGCATTTTGCTTTTGTTAATGTGTCGCTATACCTTTGGAATTTTAATTTTTAATTTTTTTTTTGTATTTGATTCTGTTTTGTGTTTGCTTTTTAATTTATGGCTAATAATAAATAATGGTGATTACATTCGCCATCCATCAGAGAAGACGACGACGACGTCAATGTACGACGACAGCGAAGGCAATGACGGTGTCAACAACAATGACTGATTTGGAGCTGCAGCCAGAAGTAAATAATTCTTTGGCAATTCAGAGTAAATAAGTCAGAAAACAGAAAAATATAATAAATCTTATGTGATGAAACGTTAAATGTCCTTTGAAGAGAAATATGTTTCATTTTTTATTTCATCTTAGTTATTTTTTCCACCAATCTATGGTAGGTATCTTCCTTTCTTTGTCTATGATGCGACAACAGTAGTTCGTTGATGTTTGGATATTGCGATGCTCTTGTTTTCTTTGTTTGCTCCTCTTTCATTGTCATTTGTTTGGCAAGCGAGCTAGCAATGTATGGTTGGTGTTGCTGCTATCAGTCAAAATCTATTAAAATATGTTTTGTTTTTGTTCCACTCGTCTTCTTCTTCTTCTGTTTTTTTTTTTCATTTCCTGATAAGTTCTGTTGATTTTCTTTATCATGTAGGATTGGTTGTGTGGTTGTTATTAATTCATTGAGTCACATGCTGTCACATTGTTGTTGTGGTGGATTTAGTGACATTTGTTTGTCTTCTGTCTACGCGCAGTTTTTATTTCATCATCACCACGAGTAGCAGCAGCAGCAGTTGAAATGTTTCGTCGCAGTTGCCTTTGTGTCTTGGTATTAGCATTGTCATTAAAAAATACTACGCATAATTTTTATTTCGTCTTAATTTCCCCCCAGAGCATTAGATAAAGAAACCTCTCTCCCTCTCCACCTTTCATTTTCTCTCTTCAACACAATGCAGTACTCATTGTTGAAATCTACCACACGTACAAAAATACGACGCAAATAATAAGCCTCTCTTTGGATATATGTTCTCATAGCCCCCATTAAGCTCGCTCGCTCTCTCTCTCTCTCTCTCCCTTTCGGAAATGCATTTCATATTTGAGTGTGTCCCCCTTTTCGTGTATTTTTCTCTATATCCACACTATACATTTGCATTGTGGTTTATGCATTAATTTTCTTTTTTTTTAAACCATTTATTGTTGTTTTTATTTTCATAGTTTGGTTTGTTGTTTTTGTTTTCTCCTTCGGTTTATATCTCAACAAAATTTCTATGCGGTTGGTTTGTTTTTGTCGTGTAATTTCTTTGATTCTTTTCCATTTCAATATCTTAAAACGCTGAAGAAGACGACGCGACGGCGGGATGACAATCGTGGTTGCTCGAAACTATGCTGTTATTGTTGGCGTTGCTTCTTCATATCGTTTGTGTGTTTTTTTTTCTTTGCTGCAGTGGTAGTAAATAATGTGAATTAAAAGAAATACCCATATTCTTATTGTACGGTACTTTATTTTTCATAAAATCTTCAACACAGTGGATCATGAATAGAGGAACAATAACCTAAAGAATGTCTATATGTAAGCACTTTCTTTTCTGTTCGTCTAAGAAACTTCTATCCGATATACCTATACATATACAGGGCGAGATGAAAAAACTGCATCCAACTTCAGACTGCTGTCATGTCTAAACCACTCGTGTGACAGCTGTTAAAATTATTCCAGTTGGTGAGAATTTTCAAGAACAAAAAAATTCATGATGGAATTCAAGCGTGATAGTGAGATTTGTTATAGAAAATGTCTCGTGAGCTGAACATATCGCAATATTCCATTCGGCAAATATTGAAAAATGAGTTCGGGGTAAAGCCATTGAAATTCCAAAGAGTGCAAGAACTTACACCGCAACAGAAAGAAAATAAACCCAAAAGAGCTGAAGAGTTTCTTCGTTTGGCTGAGAGTGGTGAACTGCCGAATTTGGTTTTCTTCGATGAGAAAACATTACTGTCCATCAGTTTGCAAACAAACAAAATGACCGTGTTTACTTGCCAAAGAGGTCAGCTGAAAATGTGCACCTTTGGTTGGCAACCAGAACTCCCCGCTCGTATTAATCGACAGAGGTATCAGAATAAATGCCGAATATTATCGCGGAAATATTTTGGTCGCAGACCTTGGACATTCCTAAAGGACTCAGCACTATCGCACTCAGCACTATCGCACTCAGCATGCGCCTCCCAAGAATGGTTGTAAAATGAGGTTCCTCGCTTCAATGGCCACCAAAATCTCTGGATACCAATCCCTTGGACTATTGTGTCTGGAGTATTTTGGAAAGCAAGGTTGGCACTAAAAAATACCAAAGTGTCGATCACCTCAAGCAAGCGCTTCGCCGGGAATGGGCCAAAATACCGCAGAGCAACATTTGAAGGCCATAATTCGAGCCCAAGGTGACCAATTTGAACAAATCTAAACTTGTTCTACAATTTGATACTGTTTCCGACATATTTTTGCTTTTATTCAATAAAATTTAAAAAAAAAATGTAAAAATTATGGAGTTTGACTTTGTTGCAGTTTTTTTTTATCTCACCCTGTACTTCCTTCTATGCACGCTTATGCATACTCCCATCTGTGGACATCTGAAAGCTTATAGAAACTTCCTTTCCCTAGGCCTCTGTAAATACTCACTTCTACAGGTGCCAAATAACCTATCTCGACGATCGACATTAAGTTTTCTAAACGGTAATCACATCTGAATGTGGGCCATCCTTATGGACCTATTTTCTCTGGCGCCTTTGAGTGGTTTACTTTGAACTTCTAACCCACTGTGCCTCAGTTACCTTTACGTTTTACGTTTGTTTCTCCCTTTGTCGACATTCGAGCTTAGCTTGGTCATTGTTTTTTTTTTTATTTTCGTAATAGGTGTGTATTTTGTTGGGCAGTCTGACCAGATGACTGACTAACTGACTACTGGGGCGTCAAAGGTATACGCGCTGGTATTGAGTCTGGGGTGTCACACTTACACGACGTTGTCGTTCGGGTATCGCCTACAGTTTCTTTATAAATTTCTTGTCTGGTTTTTCCAATAGCCACCACAACCAGCACGACCGCATCAGCCTCGGATGCAACCACATGGTGGTGATGATTTGCTGCACTGCACGTATTCCAGCCATACATCACGTCAAACTGTTTGTTGTCAGTCCATAGGTCGTTTGGTCGGTCGCTAGGCCTGCTTGCCTGCATGTTGTAAGACAGTTTTGTTTTTTTTTTTTTTTTTGTTTTGTTTTTCCACATTTTCTTCGATTTTTAGTTGTTTCCACTCAATTTGTTGTAATACAACAACAGCAACCGAATTGAGTGTTCTTTTGTGTTTTATTGGTCGACGTTGTCGTTTACATTGGTTGGTAGATATTTTCCTGTTTTAATTGAGGTCATCTCTGATAATGACCCATTCTTCGATAATGTTGGATGAGTTGGTCTCTGGTGTGTTTTTTTTTTTTTTTTTTGGATTCCAAACATGTTTCTTTTTTGGCTAATTTAAATTTCGAACACAACTGGAATTGAATAATTTTCCTTATTTCGGCGCAGCAAAGAAACCTAAAAGTGTCAATATTTTTTTGTTCTTGATGTCTCCGAATATTTAAATTTAATGGTTTGTTACGACAGTTTAATTGTGTCCTAATTCTGCCCCAGTTGCCTGTCGAATTTTCTTGGTTTGCGTTCCGAGAAGAAGGTTGGAAAATAAACGGATGAAAGAAGTTGGGATTTCAGGAGTAGATAACGATTTTTCAGGGTCTTTTATATGAAACCTTCCAATGTAAAGACCTCAGCTTCTACTATGAGAACGATCTAAGGGTCTTCTATAAGCAGACCTTAGGGTCTTCTATGAGAATATTTCAAGCTCTTCTATTAGATGACCTTCGGGTCTTCCATGAGAAGATCTCAGAGTCTTGTAGGCGAAGACCCCAGGGTCTTCTGTGAGAACATCTTACGTCCTTAGTCGGATCTCACGGTCTTCTTGAGAATATCCCAGAAGAAGACTGTAGGGTCTATCAGAATAGCTCAGGGTCTTCAAGGCGAATAGCTCAGGTTCTTCCATGAGAAAAGTCATCCGGGTTTTGTATGAAAAGACCTCCAGGTCTTCTATGACTTTCGGGTCTTCTGTAAGAAGACCTTGGATCTTTTTGCTCCTTCAATCGGATCTCATGATTTTATATGAGAAGACCTCTGAAGAAGATCGCAAGGTCTATGTGAATAGCTTACGGTCTTCAAGGAGAAGGCCTTTGGGTCTTCAAGAAGAAGACCTGCAAATTTTCTATGAGAAGACATTCATGTCTTCTGTGAAAAGAGCTCCGAGTCTTCTCTGAGAAGACGTCCGGGCCCTCTATAAGAAAACCTTAGAGTCTTCTATGACAAGATCTCAGGATTTATGAAAAGATCTCATGGTCTTCTATGATAAGGCCTTATTACCATCTAAGTGAAGACATTAGGGTCTACGATGAGAAGACATAAAGGACTTATATAAGAAGATCGCCGGATCTTGTGTAAGAACACTTGAGGGTCTTCTTTGTAAAGACCATAGCTTCTTCTATGAAAAGACCCAAGGGTCTTCAATAAGAAGACCCCTGTGTCTTCTAAGACCACATGCAGTGAGAAGGCCTTAAGTTCTTCTATAAGAAGACCTCATGGTCTTCGTTAGGAATAATTCTGAGTCTTCTTTAAGAAGACTTCTGGGTCTTCTTTCAAAAGATATATGGGTCTTCTTTGAGAGGACTTCTGAATCCTCAGGATTTTCTTCTGTGGGAAGACTTCACAGTCTCAGGTTCTTCTTAGGGTTCTCCTCATGGTTTTCTTTTTTGAGAAGACCTTACAGTCTCAGGTTCATCTTCTGTGAGAAGACCTTGCAGTCTCAGGTTCTTCTTTATGAAAACCTCGAAGACTTCCATGAGAAGACCTCAGGACGTCTATGGAAATATGGTGTTTTATGAAAAGTTATCAGGTTTTCAATGATATCACTTCCCGGTCTTTTATGAGGTGGCCTTGGTGTCTTCTATTACCGACCTAATTTTTTGGGAATTATTGCTAAAACGTACTGTACTATCAATACTTATGTACATATGTACACATGTACGTACATAAAATTGCATTAAGAGCAGATATTATGTTGTCTGGCTTGGCCTGGCAAATAATACACAAACGCGCCAGCCAACCAACCAGCCATTCATCCATTCAGCAAACAAGCAAAGCGATAAGTAATAAAACAATTCAAACTTTCACCGCAATCAAAATGTAGACTCCATCAAGTGTAGCATACCTTCCCATAAGAAATAATCAAAGAAAAAGCAAAACAACAAAAAAGACGCAAGGAAAAATAACAAAACAAAGACAAACAAAACAACAAAATTAATGCTTTTTAGGTTTTGTCGACGTTAAGTAAAAACAAAACAATGGCATTACTGAAAAACAGAGAGAGAGAGAGAAAAAATAAAATCCCTCATTTGTTTGTGATCAAAGGTTGGTTGGATTGCTGGGCCCCATGTGTTGTTGTTATTGTTACAATAGAAATCAATTGAGTTTCTTTAGGGCTGTGGTGGGATTTTGTTTTTCTTCTTTTTTAAATATAAAAACTAATATAATAACAAAGAGAGCCACCCGTTTAATTGTTTTTGCTTCATTTCCACCACCACGAATCTCATTGCTCTTGCTCATTCATTTGCTGAGTGATTTCCCCACTCTATTTTGCGGATATCTCTCTGATGAGTTGTTGTTTTTGTTGCCTGGCATGTTGTGTAAAACGGTAGTGGTGGCATGGTGAATTTTATGGTTTCTTTGTGAATACCCTGCCAGCTTTGTTGCTTTGTTCGCGTTCAACCTACCACACCTTCTCCTGCTCCCATCTGTGTGCGCCGTTGTGTGGTGGTGTTGGATTTTTTCAACGATACGCCAAGCAGCCAACAACATTTCATATGAATTCTGCCATTTAGTCGTAAACGAGTGCTTGGAGACTTCACATATTGGAGGATCAAATCCACGTCATAACTTGCATTGGCAAAATATCTACTGCTCTACTGTGTGAGAATACAGGAGAAGAAGAAATAGAAAAAAAGTGAAATACCATACAAAAAATTTGATTTTTCCTCCATGGGTGTTTTTTCATGTGGAATATAGGAAACAAAGCAAAATAATACAAAAATCATAGTGTGTGAAAACAAGAAATTGTATAGAGAAGAAATTTTTGGTGGAATAGAAAAAAATTACTGGATTTAATTAAAATCCACACACACACGCACGCAAAAAAAGTGACCATTTGTGTTTGGAGAAACCTTAAAAAATTAAAACGTAAAAAAACCTGAATTGTCATTTGAAAAAAAAAAATAATAAATTATAAAGTGGCAAAAATATTTTTCCCTTCAAAAGTCTCGCTGAGAAGACAAAAAGCAAAGAAAACGCCAACTCTGTACTAAAATGGTGGTGATTCACTGACAAAAGAAAAACGGAGAATTGTCAAATAGAAAAAAAGTATTTTTTTTTGTATGTGAAAGTGCAAGCAAAAGGATAACTGCAGCAGCACATTGTTTTTTTACTTCCAAACAAAGGATAACAACTTGAAAATTAATTGTGATATTTTTTGGTTTTACCCAGAACCAATCAACATTCTTATACGAGTGCAATTTTTAATGCTTTAAATTAAAAAGTAAAACAAGAAAAAAAAGGATACAAACCAACCAATCATCTCCACACCAACGCTACTCCATTAAAATTAACAAAGTGTGTTTGGTTAACAAGGCAAACGAAGAATTAAAAGGATTAACTCTCTCTTTCCCACTTGCTGCAATAACTGTGATTTTTCTTGGATTATTTTTCCTGCTGCACACACCTAAATTTTGAAAAAAAAAAAAGGATTTAATTCTTTACTGCAGTTTAACACAAAAAATGTAAGTCTTCCTACCATTTAAAGAAAATATTTAAGTAGAGAAAACAGTGTTGGTAAACGTTTCCCCATTTTGCTGCTCATGGTGAGATTTGTTTCTTATTCAACTGACAATGCCAAAGCAAAGCAAGCAATGTTGTCAAATTTCCATTTCACTACACACGATTTATACACGCACCAACACACATAGCCATTACTTCTCTGCCTTTTGCTCTGCTCTTTTTTAATGTGACGCTGTATGTTTTTGTGTTTGGTGTGCGTGTGTGCTGTGTTTTTAGTATAGTTAGCAGCATGTTATATATCTCTTTGGGCTTTGGGCACAGTGATGCTAATTCGGTGTTTTTTTTTTGCGATTGGAATTATTTTTTAGCATGTGATTTAAAAGAGAATGGGTATATTTTCAAAGATATAATTCAGGATTTAAACTCTAAACAGAGTAAATATCAATTGAAATCCCCGGTCTCTACAGATTTCTATTTTTTTTTGCTCTGTTTAGAGTCTAAAATCCCGAATGAAATATTAAAAAACCAAGTCGAAGAAAAATGTGCCCCTATAACATTCATCTTCCTATTTTATTTATAATTGCAGATGTTCTCTCACGATATTTTCTGCCCCATGACAGCTCCAGTTATGTTCTATATCTTAGATGAATTTTTTGAATTTTTATTTTTTTTAGAACATTCTGAGAATATAATATTTCGAATCACATCAAATTCCGTGGGAAATTTTGACTAAAGCTTCTTTGTGGACTAAATGCGATATATTGCATTTAATATCGAACTGTTTTCAAACTTCTTACCGAAATGTTTAATTAAATCAAGCCAAAATTCATGAATTAAAATTAATTTTATGGTAACTCTGGTGATAATTTTACCCAATACGAATAAGGAATTTTAAATAGTTAATAAATTGTTCAATTTGAAACCTAATATATATGAAAAGGTTGGGAAAATAATAAGAATTATGTTTTGTATGAAAAATAAGCCACAGCGGACAATTTACGTTGTGTTGTTCATTCTCTGAAAACTAGGTATGACAATAGCATTTAATTTGATTAAAAATCGTAATTGACGATTCGAAAGTAAACACGAAAACACAAATTCGTCATCAGAAATAAGTCCCTAAAAATTTTCGAATTTTTAAAATAAATTAACTTTAAAAAAAAATAAAAAATATCTAAAAGACAAGTACAACACCCAGACTAGAGCTGAAAGAGGAAATATATTGTTACATACAGGGTGAGATAAAAAACTACAACAATGTCAAACGCCATAATTTTTACATCTTTTTTTTTACATTTTATTCAATGAAAGCAAAAAATGTCGGAAATAGCTTCAAATTTTAAAATCAATTTAGATTTGTTTGGTCACCATTGGCACCAACCGAAGGTGCACATTTTCAGCTGACCCCTTTGGCAAGTAAACACCATCATTTTTATTCTTTACAAACTGCTGGACAACGAATATTTTCTCATCGGAGAAAACCAAATTCGTCAGTTCACCACGAAATAACTTTTTAGCTCTTTTCAATATATTTTCTTTCTGTTGCGGTGTAAGTTCTTGCACTTTTTGGAATTTCAATGGCTCGGGGTAAGCTCATTTTTCAATATTTGCCGAATGGAATATTGCGATATGTTCAGCTCACGAGCCATTTTTCGGCCACTGCGTCGCGGGTTTCCATCAAGTCGCTTTCTTACTTTTCGCACAATTTATGCTAATGCTAATTTTAAAAGCTGTCGGACGAGTGGTTTAGAAATGACAGTAATCTGAAGTTGGTTGCAGTTTTTTTCATCTCACCCTGTATTTAGAATTGGGAAATATTTTTTATATTACAAAACAAATTAAGATTAGTTATTGGTATTGTGTAAAATTTTCATAATCCGTAATTCATTTAAAAAGGAGTAGATGTTCCAAAAGCTCTTCTATATATTAGAAATTACTTTTGCTTAAAAAATGCTCGAAAACTATGAAATTTTAACTTTTCTTTATGGAATTTGTAAATTAAATTATTTGGGCTTATATTATGTCTTTTTTTGTATTATTATACGCCCATTAATTCCTAAATATATATATTTTTACTACCTTGCAACTCTCAAAAATCTACCAACTACAAATTGTTACTTCTTTTTCTACCAAAATAGATAGCAACACTGATCTCGGGTGTGTTTGTTGTATTTGTAACTGTTTGGTGACGTTATATTTTTACGTTGCTGCTCTGCTCTCTCTCACTCTTTACGAAAGGTGGTACTCTTTGAAAAGAAACAAAAAAAACTGTGGGAAGAGCAGGAAGGTATGTTGTGTGTTTTTGTTTTTCGCGTCTTCTTCTTCCTTCCACTGTAAATAATAGCAGTCTGGCAGTAGCCAAGCAAATGATTTTGTTGTTTTGTGTTAACTCCACCAGAAACGTAGACGAAATGAAAAGTAATAGGAAAAAGTCAGCCAACAAAGTAACCTTCCATCCGCAGTATGTACGCCCCCCGCCCGCTCGTATGGGCATCAGCAGGAAAAAAAACAAACAAGCACCGTCAGAAGCCATTGTTCACATATGGATGGATGGGTGGATGGACAGACAGACGAATACACCAACACAACACATTGCAAATGACAGCAATATGCTCTGCTGCTGGGTAATGGAGTAAAATAACATTAAAGCAACAACAACAACGAAACGTGTGAATGCTAGTTACTGTGTATTTTTTAGTTTCTCCTCTTATTTTGCCAGAAAGAAACAAAATAATTAAATTTTGCATTTGTGTTTTAAAAAGCTTGGCTTAAATTTGTTGTTTGTATGCAAAAAACATTTCATGGAAATATCTGGAAAATAATTTTAAGTGGAAATGTGAAAACTTAAACTATAGAAATATATTTTTTTTTAATTTGAGTTATATTTTTTAATGCTCTTAACATTAACACATGTTCTCCCTTTCCCTTTGGTTTTAAATTTTCTTTGTTATCATCCATATATCCATTCCCACTGCTGCATAACTAGTTTTTCCCCATTCTTATTTGCCCTCTGTTTGGCTTCGTTCTTTTTATTTATTCTATTTTACTTTTGTATTAAACAAAAAAACCCATGATTTGGCTATATTTTGAGAGAGAGAGTCTAAAAACTGGTGAGAAACGGAGCGAGAGAGAGCATCATAAACTTGTGTTATTTACTTTGTGTTGTATTTGCCATGTCAAACTCTCCACAGAGTGGTGGTGGTGTTCTACGGCAATAAGCCACAAGCCACCAGTGTTCAAAAGTGCATGACTCAGGGTTGGTATTTTTTAATTAACCAACCATAAGAAAATAACAATATTGCATGAAGCATTCAAAAATGAAGAAATAATTGTTAAGTTATTTTTTTTTCTTTCTTGTTTCTTTTTTTTTTAAGTATAATGTGAGTTTCTCCTTGTTGTGAAATAGTATTTAAAAAATTAACACACTGGCACATGAATCGGGGTTTATGACGTAAAATCGTTGGTAGGGTACACACTGTCGAACATGTTGACCAGCGTGGCTTACATTCGTTTGCTGTCAATGTGAAACAATTATGGATTTCGAAGAGAAAAAGTGAAAAATATGTTTATATACTTCAACATGTTTTAATAGAAAAACACGTCATTTATATTGTGAATCACCGAATGTCTCCTCAAATCGTTAAATCACAATCCTTTGCCATTATCGTTGTACTTTATGGCTTTTAGAATTGCTGACTTTTAGAAATTAAATTTCGATTTTGAAGTCATAGATTTTTAAATTATCTGTTTTTTAAATAATCTGTTTTTTCTTTCCACTTTGACATTAGACCCTGAAATTCGAGCGACATTTTTTTTAGAAAGTCTACAGGATTTTTTAATGTAATTTTTACATTAGTTCTTAATTTTATTGAATGAAAGTAAAAATGTCGGAAATAACATCAAATTTTAGAATAAGTTGAGATTTGTTCGAATGGGTCGCCTTTGGCACGAATTATGACCTTCAAATGGCCAATGAAACCGCCACATGCTGACCCAAATGTTGCTCTGCGGTATTTTGGTCCATTTCCGGCGAAGTGCTTGCTTGAGGTGATCGACACTTTGGTATTTTTTAGTGCCAACCTTGCTTTCCAATAAACTACAGACACAATGTGCGCTGGAAATGAAGCGAGGAACCTCATTTTGTGACCATTCGTGCTGAGTGCGATGGTGCTGAGTCCTGTTGGAATGTCCAAGGTCTGCGGCCAAAATGTTTGCGTGCCCACGGGCTTGAATACATCCTCCAGACATTTTCAGCTGACCTCTTTGGCAAGAAAACACGATCATTGTGTTTGTTTACAAACTGCTGGACAACGAATGTTTTCTGATCGGAGAAAACCAAATTCGGCAGTTCACCACTTTCGGCCAAGCAAAGCAACTCTAGCTCTTTTCCGTCTATTTTCTTTCTGTTGCGGTGCAAGTTCTTGCAATTTTTTGGAATTTCAATGGCTTTACCCCGAGCCCAATGGAAAATTGCGATATGGAAAATTCTCACCAAAATGTTTTTGTACGCTTGTAAACAATATAATAATTTTAACAGCTGTCGGACGAGTGGCTTAGAAATGACGGCAGTCTGAAGTTGGTTGCAGTTTTTTCATCTCACCCTGTATTAAGAAATTTTTAAATTTACTATCGCAAAGCAGTTTTTTCTTCAATTAACTTAACTTGTATAAGTAGTTACTAATAAGTTAAGTGTCTCTCTATAACAATTTTCTTCCATTTTCCCTCAGGTTTTCAAGGATATTTATTGTTTATAATAAATATTTTACAATTTGTTTACAGGAAATTCATTTTCCTTTTTCGTAAATAGACTAGGTGGCTGACTGACTGCTTTGACGAGCAAATCTTGTTTATTTGTGGTGTCTTGCGGCTGTGCCAGCCACCCTGCCAGCATCTCTCAGTAGAAAAATAAACAATATTTTTGTTTGTTAATTTGCTGTCTTTCTTTTTCTTTGTATTTTTTGAAATTTCATAAAAGCATTTCCGCGAAAATTTCATAATACAAAATTTGTTTTTTTTTAAAAAAAAAAAAAAAAAACACTGCGATGAGTCATTATCTAATGCTCTCCGTATCTCTCATAAAGATAAATATTTGTTTAGTGTTTGTTTTTGTGATTAATAATACTGGCCAAAAGGATGATGACCAATCATTTGTTAATAATAAAATCGAAAATTTCAGCACATATGCAATCTTTTATTAGCTTTTTGGATAAGGGAATTTTGTTTGACATTTCCAGAAAAAAAAAATATTAAAAAAAAGTTATAAATTATGACAAATGTTTTCAGTAATAGAATAATTATATGTATAATAAATGTATTTTACTGTATATCCAATAAGAAGAAATGCGAAAAACACCCATACTATGAGTGTTTTTAATTATTTCTTATTTTAATTCAATATTTTTAAATTAAAAAAAAAAAAAAAAACAAAGAAATTGTCTTGGGCCTGACACTGAAAACATTTCATTAACCAGATAGCTTTTGGTTTTTTGGAAATAAAAATAAAAACCCCGTGAAATTGTTTTTTTTTTCGAATTTCTCTCTTCTCCTCCTCGCATCTCTGGCTAATCTCATCTTATATCACAATATTAGCTATTGTCGTCTGATCTAAAAATAGCCAAGTAATTCAAATAATCGGTCCCTCTTATCTCATCATCGAGATATTTCTAGTTATAATATTTGATATCATCGTCATTGGATTTTATGGAAATTGCATCAGACACCTACCTATTCTACGAGTGGTGGATGGATGACTCATTATGTGATTAAGGTTTAGTTTTGGGAATAATTCTGTGTTTCTGATTATTTATTTTATTTACCTTCCACCATAGTATGGAGGGTATATTAAGTTTGTCATTCAGTTTGTAACACCTCGAAATATACATTTTAGACCCCAGAAAAGGGTATATATTCTTGATCAGCATAAAATTCTATGTCGATTTAGCGATGTCCGACCATCTATCCGTCCGTGGAAATCACTCTAAGTTCCAAACGAAATAAAGTAGATTGATACGATTTTACTTAAATGAATATTATGTCTGCAGGACTTTTGGTATTGAAAATGGGTCATGTAGGTCCACGTCTTCGTATAGCCCCATATAACGGTACCTCCCGATATTCGATAGTTTGATTATTTTAGCGACATTGTTATTCGGAATTGTTTCAAATTTGGTATTTGAAGTTCGTAATTCATACTACAGCCTATGACAGAAAATTGTCTATGCAGGTCCTCGTCTTCGTATAGCCCCCATATAACGGTACCTCCCGATATTCGGTACTTTGAAAATTTTAGAGACATTATTCACAGGAAATGTTTCAAATTTGGTATTTGAAGTTCGTAATGGATACTACAGCCTAAGACAGAAAATTATCTGTGCAGGTCCACGTCTTCGTATAATCTCCATATAACAGTTTTTATTTAAGTGGTAGTTTTCGGAAGTTTTTTGAAAATTTTCAAGTTCCTTCCAAATGGTGGGGGGTATTAAAAGTTCGGCCCGGCCGGACTTAAGGAAGTCCTTAGTTTTTTTCATATTTTTTTCAAATATCTTTTTAAAATCTTTGGTTTACTTGTTTTGTGGACATTTTTGAAAATCTTTACAATGTATACAAACTATTTTTATTGAGATTTCTTCAATTGTTTTTTTTTTTTACAAAATTCCTCCCTTTTCTAGTAGCGTGACAGACAAAAAAATGCAACATTTGGCAAAAGTCAAAATACGTTCACCAATCTTGATTGTTTTGTGTGCGAAAAAAACTCGTGTTTTAATTTTGGCAACGTACCTATTTTTTTTTTTTTGGTGGGGGGGGGATTTCTCACATAGAAAATTGTAGGGAGGGGTGTGATTTAAAATTATAGCAAATATGTTGTACCTTTTGGGAAACTTGTCAGAATATTACACAAGAAACCAAAAAAAGCGAATAGGGAAAAATAAAGAATGAAATGAAAATATTTGTATTTTTGTGGCCAAAGGCAAATGAATCGCCGTTGAGTGAGTCAATGGCATTAGGCCAAATTCTACATTATCATCTTATATAAAATAAATGGTTAAATTATACAAAATAATAGATATAACATTTGGCGATATGTAGAATGTCAGGGCAAGAATAAGCTAAAGAATTTAAGTTTATTGAAGAAAATGAAAAAAAAAAAAACTACTAATTAAGATGTGTGGTAGAGAAAAAAATGCATATATATATTGTAAATGAAAGTGTGTAAATAAAATTAATTTGAGGGCGGAAAATTCAATTCATAAAGGCAGTTAAAATTATACCAAAGAAATTTTAACAAGTAAAAAAGCAGCTAAGTTCGGCCGGGCCGAACTTTTAATACCCTCCACCATTTGGAAAGAACTTGAAAAATTTAAAAAAACTTCCGGAAACTACCACTTAAATGAAAACTGTTATATGGAGACTATACAAAGACGGTGGACCTGCTAACGAATTTTTTTTGTCATAGGCTGTAGTACCCATTACGAGCTTCAAATACCAAATTTGAAACAATTCCGTTGAAGAATATCGCTAAAATCATTAAAATACCGAATATCGGGATGTATCGTCATATGGGGGCTATACGAAGACGTGGACCTGCATATACAATTTTTTTTTCATAGGCTGTAGTGCCCATTACGAACTTTAAATATGAAATTTGCAAGTACCGAATATCGGGAGGTACCGTTATATGGGAGCTATACGAAAACGTGGACCGATATGACCCTTTTACGAACTTAACCTGCCTACTGGTAAAGTATGCACAATTTTAGCCATCTATCTCAATTCGTTCGAAAGATAGCGTGATTATAACAGACGGACATCGCTACATCGACTTAGAATTTTACGCTGATGCAGAATATATATACTTTGCAGGGTCTATTATAAATATATCGAGGAGTTACAAATGGAATGACCAAGTTAATATACCCTGCATAGAATGGTGGAAAAATAATTTCAAATTAAATATTTCATTCATTTTCCCACAATCATCATTGTTAAACAAAAAAACAGCAGTAGCACTTTAATTAATAATGTGACACATAATTCCCGGATTAAAAACGCCGGGAGGCAAAAACTTCCTTTTTTAAATATTTAAGCGATTCAGTCTCTAACCACCACCGGTTTGGCAAAAGACATGTCATCCAAATGTCCACAGACCTCCTGCCGAGTCTTTTTAGGATTTTTAATGTATATTCCTACTTTGCGACAAGAACTACACCATTGTAAAACTGTCATATTCAATCAATAACAACTTTCCAACCCTGTGTGTAAGAAATTGTAGTGAGAAAAAAATCTTTTCTTTTGTAATTTGCGATGCAAATTATTACATTTTAAGACATTTTTGAGTATTTAACCGAGATGGAAAGTTTAAAACTTCTATATCTTTTTCATTTTTATACCCTCCACCATACTATGGAGGGTATATTAATTTTGTAACTCCTCGAAATATTCATGTCAGACCCAACAAAGTATACATATTCTTGATCAGCGTAAAATTCTAAGACGATTTAGCCATGTCCGTCTGTCTGTCTGTGTGTCTGTCTGTCTGTCTGTCCGTCTGTCTGTCTGTCTGTCTGTTGTAATCACGCTATCTTTCGAACAAATTGAGATAGAAGGCTAAAAATTTGCACACATGTATTTTTTCCCAGTAGGCAGGTTAAGTTCGTAAATGGGCCATGTAGGTCCAAGTTATCATATAGCCCCCATATAACGGTACCTCCCGATATTCGGTATTTTGATGATTTTAGCGATATTATTCACCGGAATTATTTCAAATTTGGCATTTGAAGTTCGTAATGGATACTACAGCGTAAGACAGAAAATTATCTCTGCAGGTCCACGTCTTCCTGTAGGCCCCATATAACGGTACCCCCCGATATTCGGTTTTTTGATGATTTTAGCGACATTGTTTACCGGAATCGTTTCAAATTTGGTATTTGAAGTTCGTAATGGATACTACATCCTAAGTCAAAAAATGAGCCATGTAGGTCCACGTCTTCATATAGCCCCCATATACCGTAACCCCCGATATTCGGTATTTTGATGATTTTAGCGACATTATTTAGCGGAATTGTTCCAAATTTGGTATTTGAAGTTCGTAATAGATACTGCAGCATAAAACAGAAAATGGGTCATGTAGGTCCACGTCTTCATAGAGCCCCTATATAACGGTACCCCCCGATATTCGGTATTTTAATGATTTTAGCGACGTTATTTACCGGGATTGTTTCAAATTTCGTATGTGAAGTTCGTAATGGATACTTCAGCCCATGCCAGAAAATTGTCTGTGCAAGTCCACGTCTTCGTATAGCCCCCATATAACGGTACCCCCCATATTCGGTATTTTGACGATTTTAGCTACATTATAAACAGATTTTTCTTCAAGTTTCGCATTTAAATATTGTAATAATTTATGACAAGAGTTGCCTATGCAGGCCCACGTCGTCGTATAAACATTCGGTATTTTTAAGATTTTAACAAAATTTTTAACGGGTTTTATTTTTTGGAAATTGCCAAATTTGTACCAAATGGTGGAGGGTATTAAAAGTTCGGCCCGGCCGAACTTACAGCTTTTTTACTTGTTTTCACTTATTATGGTCATAGGCTAAAGTACCCATTAAGATTTTCAAATATAAAATTTGAAACAATTCCGTCGAATAATGTCCTTAAAATCATCAAAATGGCGAATATCCTCCCGATACAGGGTGAGATAAAAAAAAACTACAACAAAGTCAAACGCCATAAATTTTAAATTTTTTTTAATTCTTTTTCGGAATTTCGGAAATAGCATCAAATTTTAGAATAAGTTTAGATTTCTTCGAATTGATCACCTTTGGCACGAAGTATGGCCTTCAAACTGCCAATTAAACCGTTACACGCTGCCCGAATGGAGCTCTGCGGTATTTTGGCCCATTCCCGCCGAAGCGCTTGCTTGAGGTGATCGACACTTTGGTATTTATTAGTGCCAAACTTGCTTTCTAAAATACTCCAGACTCAATATCCAGAGATTTTGGTGGCCATGTGCGCTGGAAATGAAGCGAGGAACCTCATTTTGTAACCATTGCTGATTGCGATGGTGCTGAGTCCTGTTGGAATGTCCAAGGTCTGCGGCCAAAATGTTTGCGTGCCCGAGACTTCAAGCTCCAGAATATTTTCGCGATAATATTCGGCATTTATACCGATGCCACTGTCGATTAATGCGAGCGGAGAGCGACCATCGGCTGTTATGGCGTCCCAAACACCATCACCATGGCCGGGGCTTGAGTTCTGGTGGGCAATCGAAGGTGCACATTTTCAGCTGACCTCTTTGTCAAGTAAACACGATAATATTCTTTGTTTACAAACTGCTGGACAACGAATGTTTTCTCATCGGAGAAAACCAAATTCGGCAGTTCAACACTTTCGGCCAAGCGAAGCAACCCTTTAGCTCTTTTGAGTCTATATTCTTTTTGTTGCGGGGTAAGTTCTTGCGTTTTTCGGCTTTACCCCGAGCTCATTTTTCAATATTTGCCGAATGGAATATTGCGATATTTTCAGCTCACGAGCCATTTTTCGGCCACTGCAACGCGGGTTTCGATCAAGTCGAATTAATAAAGTATAGAAGACAAAAAATTGCAGTATTGTAAGGATCAACAAGTATTTTTAATTTAATATTAATTTTTTATTTATCTCAAAACTTGGAAGGATTTGGTCCGTCCTAGTATTATGTGATTAGCATTTAGCTCAGAAATTATTTCCATTCCCAGTCAGGGTTATTCCCACTACTATTGTTTTTTATGAAAACAAATCCCTTGGGTTTTGCCTGGGGATATTCTCGAAACTATTTTACCAATTTCGTAATTTAACCCCCCCCCCCAAAAAAAAAAAAAAAAAAAAAAAACAAAAATGTCAACACTGCTATGTACCTATTTTTATTTATAACTAATTCAAACATTACAGTTAGTTGAAAATTATACCCATGGAGATGCTCCACATTCATATTTGGAACACAAATACTTTTGGGGCTTAAAGAAATAAGCGGCGTATACTTCAGATTCTTCTAGATACCTACTTCCATTAATTGCCCTCATTTTTTTTCTATTGGGACATTGTAAACTAAAAGTCATTGCGAATTATTGATTGGCTGATAACTGTGCACTGATGTGATCTTTTGATCAAAACGTCGACGAACAATTGTCGTTTTTTTTGTGGCCCCTCACCTACCTCACCCCCCTTCCCCCCATCGTCTCAATATCTTGCGAACTTTGTTTATTTTCTTCATTTTTGCTGAAAAACAAATTGCATAACATCATTTTCTTTGGTATTTTGAGTGACTTGTGGCTGCCTTTGTCTCACTTTCACCATCCCCCACCTCCCCCACACACACACACACTTAGTGAGTAGTCTCTTTATAAACAATATTCATTTTGAATTATCAATGGCACGAAAAGAAGGTATACCCAACTGTACTCCGTCCGTACTAGAGCGGCAGCGGCGGCGGCGGCGGCAACAGCAACAGCAACGATTTCAAAATGTTGTGTTCATTATCAGTAGAGCATTGAAATACTATTTAACAACGACGCACTGTGAAACTGAGAGGGGGAGAGAGAGAGAAAATATAGTATGTAGGCATGGGTTGCCAAGTAGTACTAGGAAAAATGTGGGAAGAAATTTTAATAATTTTCAAGCGAAAAGTTATAATTAGGCTATGATGGATAAAATTCACAATTTTTGTGAAAATCAGCTTTTCCTACCCAGCAGAAATTCGGCAGGCATATGTGGCACATTCAGCATGATTTCTATTGAGAAGTACATACCCTTTGAATTACCTATACTTTCTGCATTACTGGTAAGCAAAAAATAATGCCTTATTCACCGGAATTGTTTCAAATTTGGTATTTGAAGTTCGTAATGGATACTACAGCCTATGACAGAAAATTTTAAGTGCAGGTCCACGTCTTCGTATAGCCCTCATATAGCGGTACCTCCCAATTTTCGGTATTTTGATGATTTTATCGTCATTATTCACCGGAGTAGTTTCAAATTACGTATTTAGAGTTCGTAATGGGAAATACAGTGTTTGACAGACTGTCTATGCAGTTCCACGTTTTGGTATAACTCCCATTTTTCATTATTATTTCAATATAATTTATACCCTACACCACAAGGTGGTCAGGGTATTATGTCTTTGTGCATTTGTTTGTAACAGGCAGAAGGAAACGAGATAGACCCATAGTTCCTTTTGATGATCTGCATAGAATCACATTCTGAGTCGATTTATGCATATTCGTCCGTCCCTCTGTCCGTCTGTCCATGTATTTTTGTAAACAAAGTACAGGTCGCATTTATTGCCCGATCCAGATGAAATTTTGCAAAGATCTTTTGTTTGGCCCAAGGACGAACCCTATTGAAATTGGAGCTAATCGGTCAAAATTTAGATATAGCTCCCATATATATCTTCGTCCGATTTGCTTTTTATTGTGCACCAAACGTGTAATATCAGCCCGAATTGTATGGAATTTTGCATATACACCCAAATTAGGCCTGAAAATATGTATGCCAAATTTGATCGAAATCGGTTCAGATATAGCTATAGCTCCCATATATATCGTTCATCCGATTTCTAGTATTTGTTACCCACAGCCGTAATATGCACTCCGTAACAACGATATTCAGGGAAATATATCAAATACAGCTCAGAAATATCTTTGCCAAATTTTATCGAGATCGGTTCAGAATTGGGATATAGCTCCCTTATATATCTTTATTTCAGGATTTCAAATTAATTTTGCACTAAAGGGCAATACAAGTCCGAATTTAAAAGATTTAAACTTTGAACTTTAAATTATAATTATAATTAAGCGTGTATGATTGAATTCTCACATAAAAACTTTTAATTGTTACGTAGAGTTCTACTTAATTAGCAATGTGGTGTAGGGTATCAAAAAGTCGGCCCCGCCCGACTTTAGGACTTTCTTTACTGGTTATTCTCTGAAACTTATACTTATTTTTTATTTTTTACTTAACAAAACATGGCTCCTAGATATTTGCTTACTTTGTTGCAGCCTTCTTTCCATATTTATCTCCGTCTGTCAGTTGTGGTATTGGATTTGTTATAACCAAAAAAAAAAAAAAAATGAAACTAGAACATACCAAATTATTTGACCTAATTTTTTTTCTCTATACGATATTTGTTGTCTGCTGCAATGACGTAGTTTTTCTATAATTCAGATGGCGGCGACTCGTGCCGCATATTCGTAGAGAGGGGGGGAGAGGGCGAGAGATAAGAAGCCTTGTTTATTTTGTCTTACCAAGTCTATATAGAAACAATATTTGTTGCTATATTCCATGTTGGCTGCTGGTATATAATTGTATTTTTCCAAATGTCTAGTCAAGTTATTTATGACATATGGATGGATGGATGGATGGATGGATGGTGGCGATCAGTGGATGGGAAAACTAAATTCATATTTTTTCGGTTTTTGGCCGTCCGTCTGTCTGTCTGTTCTCTACGCCATTTGTGGGTCATACGCACGAAAAATAAATCATAGACTTAATTGGTTTTTGTTTGATTCTGTTTGGAAGGAAAATATGTGTTATGGGGTTGGAGTATTGAATTCGAAATTCTAGAATATTTGTAACAAATGGAATGAAATTTGCTTGAAGCGCTTGTTTGAGGTGATCGACACTTTTGTATTTTTTAGTGCTAACCTTGCTTTTCAAAATACTGCAGACAAAATAGTCCAACGTATTGGTATCCAGAGATTTTGGTGGCCATTGTGCGCTGGAAATAAAGCGACTAACCTCATTTTGAAATCATTCTTGGGTGACACGTGCTGCGTGCGATGGTGCTGAGTCCTGTTGGAATGTCCAAGTTCTGCGGCCAAAATGTTTGAGTGCCCAAATCGTTAATACACCCTCCAGAATATTTTCGCGTCAATATTCGGCATTTATTCTGATGCCACGGTCGATTATTACGGGCGGAGAGCGACCATCGGCTGTTATTTTTTTATTATAAAATATTTTCAGTTTTATATAAATTCCGATTTTCCTGATAACATGATTGCTTTGCTCAACATTTTCTTTGTTTAATCACTTATAGCTGTTTTTCCAATTTCCAATAATTCTAATTGTCTTTTATTTCTCAATTATTTTAATCATTGTTCTCTTGTTTCGTTACAGTACAAACAATCTATTTGGATTTAACAAAGGCACATTCTCCCGATTTCTATATTGATTTTACTGCAACTGCGTATTTTGCTAGACAACTAACAAACAAAGTAAGTAAAAGCAAATATTTTCAATTTTTTTTTTAAATTTTTGATAATAAATAATAATTTTGTTCTGAGAATCGAAATAGTTTTTTTTTGTGCAAATTCCGTTTTTTTTTCTTCGATAACTTTTATGGGATGTCCTCAATTTTGTCCTTTGAAATTATTTCTCTTCTGCCACATTCTCTTTTCGAAGCAGGTTCTTGGTATAATTTCCCTTTTCATTATAATTTCGTTTGGCTTATGCCTTTCTAATCATCTGCGCCTCTTCTTACACCATTTAATGAATGCCGACTATATTAAGAAGAATTATTGATTTTTCCTCCCTTTTCAATTGTGTTCTACTTCAGTGCTAATGCCCAGTATTTCCGCTTGTGATTTTTCCAAACAGACGGACCAACTGAATGGTTGGCATCTCGACGCTTACATTCAGTGCTGATATTACAACGACGACAACACCAAAAAAAAAAAAAAAAAAAAAACTCATCAGCCATATCAAAATCAACTGTTGATTGTAATTTATACCATGCCTTCGTCAAGGCTGCTTTCTCCGTAGTTTTTGTTTTTTTAGTTTCTTCCAACCCAACGTTGGTTTGCATTGCTTTTTGTATGTATTCATCGAACCATCGCTATCGTTGTTCTATGTCCTTCATTATTTGGAAATTATTTTTTTAAAGTTTGCCTTTAATCAAGGTTTGTTGTTTGGGCCAGGAATCATCCTTTTTATGTTCCCTTTTTAGTCGGCGCCGACGATGATGATGATGCCTTTCATTGACAGATTTTTCTTCTAGGAATTTTTCTTTTATAGCAAAATATGTTTCCCAGAAAAAAGTCGTGTAATTATGTTACACAAGCAATTCAAAGAAATTTAAGGACGCCTGCCCACACAAACTGCTGTATAATAAGGATATACAATTTGAATTTTATTTATAGCATTCTTTATTATTTAAATAAGGATTTCCATGCTTTGTGAAGTAGAATAGGACCTATTTTATTCTGGGAAGCTACAGAAAATACATTCTGAGAAATTATTTTTTTTTTTGTGAAAAATTAATTTTTTTTAATCCAATTTCAAGCAATTCGAAAGGACAATTTTTGGGGTTTAATTTAATAAAAATTTTATTTAATAAAACAATAAAATATTGGTTACAATTTTGACATATGCCCCACTTATCGTTACCAATAGTTTTAAAGAGATTAAAAGGTAATTTGCCAAGGGAAGTGGCTGCAGTTTTGTATTTTGAAATAGATAAATATTTCGAAAACAATCGCCTTTGAAGCTGGATTTGAAGTTGGAAAAATGTTTTTTTGGGGTTCTGAATGTTTTGAAAAAATCTCGTTAGAGTTTGATATTTTTTTTAAATCCAGGTTTAAAGCTGTAATTTTTTCTTTAAAAAAATGCAAGTTTGAAGCACATTTAATCATGGAAAAATATTAAGAAAAAATAAGTTTGAATATGGATTTTTTTTTTTTTTGAAAAAATCCACATTTAAATCTGGGTTGGAAGAATGTTTTGAAAAATTCACATTTCAATCTAGGTTGGGAAAATGTTTAAAAAAATCTAGGTCTGAATCTGGGTTGGAAATTTTTTTTTTTAAAAAATCTACATTTAAATCAGGGTTGAAAAAGTTTTTGATCTGGATTGAAAAAATGGTTTGAGAAAATCCACGTCTGAATCTGGGTTGGAAAAACGTTTAAAAAAATCCCCTTTGAACTTTGAATACACTCCATCATTTGTAACGTACGTATTTGGCAATTTCCAAAAAAAAAAATAAATAAATAAAATAATATTCGTAAAAATTCTGTTAAAATCTTAAAACTTCCAAATGTTATATTAGGGTCTATACGACGTGGACCTGCATAGGCAACTTTTATCATAATTCATTTCAATATTCAAATGCGAAACTTGAAAAAAATCGGTGAATAATGTAGCTAAAATCATCAAAATACCTGATATAGGGAGGTACCATTATATGGGGGCTATACAAAAACGTTGACCCGCACAGACAATTTTCTGTCATAGGCTGTAGTATCCATGATGAACTTCAAATACCAAATTTTAAACAATTCCGGTGAATAATGTCGCTAAAATCATCAAAAATACCGAATATCGGGAGGTAACGTTATATGGGGGCTATTCGAAGGCGTGGACCTGCACAGATAATTTTTTGTCTTAGGCTGTAGTATGTATTTCGAACGTCAAGTACTAAATTTGAAACAATTCCGGTTAATAATGACGCTAAAATCATCAAAATACCGAATATCGGGATGTACCGTTATATGGGGGCTATACAAAGACGTGGAGCTGCACGGACAATTTTCTTTCATAGGCTGTAGTATCCATTTCGAAATTTAAATACCAATTCCGGTGAACAATGTCGCTAAAATCATAAAAATAGAGAAGAAAGGGAGGTATGGGCGCTATTCCAAAACGTGGACCTACATGATCCATTTTAATACCAAAAGTCCTGCAGACATAATATACATTTGAGTAAAATTTTATCAATCTACTTCATCTCGTTCGGAAGCTTGAGTGATTTCAACAGACGGACAGACGGACGGACATCGCTAAATCGACATAGAATTTTATACTGATCAAGAATATATATACATTGTAGGGTCTAAAATGTATATTTCGAGGTGTTACAAACGGAATGACAAACTTAATATACCCTCCTTACTAAAATGAAGGGTATTAAAACATACTGGTTTGAAGGTGGAAAAATATTTGAAAAAAAAATCCTTGTTTGAATCTAAACTAATATTTTTAAATAAATCCTCAATTCAAGCTGTATTGGTTTTAAGAAAATATTCTTGAATTCCAATTTAAGCTTAAAAATGTGTTAGTCTTAGAAAAAATATTTGAGCTGCATTTGCATACGAAAAAAATGTATTAAAAATCCCTAGTTGACAACTATTTTGATCCGCAAAAAACCAATCTAAAAAAACATTTTTATTTAGTTAGAAAAAGGAAATAATAAAATTATTTTATTGACCTCCAGCCGAACAATAAATAAATTGAACCAAGCCAACAATAAATAACAACAGCAAAATAATTTTTAACAGTTTTCCTTAAATTGATCTAAAAATCCGTATTTGGAACTGGATTGGCCTGGCCCTCTCCTCCATGTTTATGCCTCTGATAGTCCATTAAAATATAATTTTTAAATCCCGTTTAGCGCTGTGTCGCTCCTTGAACAAAAACTTCTTAAAATCTTAAAAAATATATTCTCCATTAAAATATGTTTTTCTGATCCTCGAAAAAATATATTTTAGAAATTCACAATGGGAGAACATTTAGAGCTATTTTGGTTCCAGGAAATTTTTTTTGAAAATCCACATTTAAAGGTGTATTTTAATCCCAAAAAATATTGGTAAATCTTCATAGAAAAGTTGTTTTTACTTTTCTTAATTTAAAATACCCCCATTGTTACCGCAATTAAACCACCTTCTCTCGTTTTTGCTGACATTCTCTCGTCCTCTTCTCCACATTAGCCCTTGAGAAAGTACATGCTGCTGCTGCCTGGCTGGCTACATGCATTATTTGTTCAAGTTGCCTTGCTCATTGCCACTTAAATTTCATTAAACCTATTAAATCTTTACCAAATGGGAAATCCAATTTAAAATAGTATTTAGAATACAAGCTACCCCACTGACAACAACAAAAATAAAATCCTCAAGCATTTCTTTTTCCAAATATCTACTGCGCATGTCAGTGGCGGTGGGCTTTTGTTGGCGATTTAGAAATCTTTTCTAGTGCTCTTCTAGCAGACAGAACGAGGGAAGAGAATTTTCAAAAAGAAAAAAAAAAACCATAATGCCAGCATTTCTCTTCGAAATGGAGAAGCATTAATCCTTTTTTTTTGCATTAAATCGTTTGTAGGATAGCTATGTGTTTAGTTACCCTTTAAAGCAGATTCATCATTATCATTCCTTTTTTTTGTTTGTTTGTGTAATTCTAAATGAGAAAGTATTCTTTTTTTCCTCCAACTTTTGTTTTCTAAAATCTCTCTATTGTTTACTAGTGTTTGTTTTTTATTTCTATTTTTTTCTGTTGAAATCCTTTTTTGCTCTGTTGGACTTTGCATTCTTCTATTGTCTATCAGCAGCCACCTACGCCTCGTCCCACCCACTAATGCTTGTTTTACATGTCATTCATTGTTGAAGCAATTTTAATCTGTTTTTCATCATATCGGAAGATTATATCCTATGTTTTTTTTTTTGCCCACACACAGTTCTATGTATATTTTGTGAAAAATGATTTTTTTGTATACATATGGAACAAAAAATTAATAATAATGATGTTGTATATATATACAGGGTGAGATAAAAAACTGCATCAAAGCCATAATTTTTAGAAAAAGTTTAGATTTGTTCGAATTGGTCATCTTTAGCACGAATTATGGCCTTCAAACGGCCAATGAAACCGTCACACGCTGCCCGAATGTTGCTCTGTGGTATTTTGGCCAATTCCCGGCGAAGCGCTTGCTTGAGGTGATTCGGCACTTTGTTATTTTTTAGTGCCAAACTTGCTTTTCAAAATACTCCAGACACAATAGTCCAACGGATTGGTATCCGGAGATTTTGGAAGCCATTGTGCGCTGGAAATGAAGCGAGGAACCTCATTTTGTAACCATTCTTGGGTGGCGCGTGGGTCTGGTGCCAAAATGTTTGCGTGCCCAAGGCTTTAATACATCCTCCAGAATATTTTTGCGATACATCGACCGTGGTATCATTTATTCTGATGTCACGGTCGATAAACTGAAACAGAAACTGAAAGGATAATCCGATTTTGCTCCAACTTTGCACATCCTATTATTTGCGTCAGTGCTAGGTCAGGTATGAAAATGGACAATATCGGTCCACTCCATCAGGTACCTCCCACACAAATGGTTAAAATTTTGAATAATTACAACTCTCATAAAATGTGATGTAAGAGTCCGATTGTCTTCAAATTTCACACATCCCAATATTTATATAAACCCAAGGAATGGTGTTAAGAAGGAATATATCGGTCCACTCCTTCAGGTACCTCCCCCACAAATGGTCGAAATTTTCAAAAAAATACATATTTTTTGCACAGAAAGAGAAACGATAACCTGATTTTGCTCCAACTTTGCAAATCTTAACATTTGCATCAGTGCTAGGCCTGGTGCGAGAATGGACAATATCGGTCCACTCCATCTGGTACCTCTCCCACAAATGGTCGAAATTTTCAAAAATATATATTTTTTGCGTAGAAAGAGAAACGACAATCATATTTTGCTCCAACTTTGCAAATCCTCATATTTGCGTCAGTGCTAGGTCTGGTGCGAAAACGGACAATATCGGTCCACTCCTTCTGGTACTTCCCCCACAAATGGACGAAATTTTGAATAATTACAACTCTCATAAAATGTGATGTAACATTCCGATTGTCTTCAAATTTCACATATCCAAGTATTTATATTAACCCAAGGTCTGGTGATAAGATGGAATATATCGGTTCAATCCTTCTGGTGCCTCCCCCACAAACGGTCGAAATTTTCAAAAAAAAAAAAAATACATATTTTTTGCAGAGAAAGAAAAACGACGAAAAACAAAACGCCCAAAGAAGGCGAAATAAGAATCCGACTCTCTTCAAATTTGCTAACACAAGATCTGTTGTGAAGATGCTATATATCTGCGAAACCTTTCTGGTACCTCTCCCACAAAGAGACACAATTTTCAATACTTTATCTGTCATAAATTGCAAAACAACTCAGCGATTCTTTTCAACTTGCTATATCTAAATATATGTCTCTCTGAAATTAAGATTTCCCATAAATTGGATATAAATGTTCGATTTTCTTATATATTCATAATACTACTTATATCATATTTATTTAGGTCCGATACGAAATGGACAATATTGCCCAATTTTTTCAAAATCCACTCCAGAGGGTCAAGAGTTTGAAAATTCATAACAAAAGTCAAAATATGTTTAAATAATCGAACATTGGCTGAGGGTATACATCTGTCGGCAAAACCGAACGATGCTCAATATTTTTTCTGCTTCCAGGAACGCGTGCGTTTCACTCTTTGTACAATTTCCAACGAGTTTTTCGGAGGCCTTTATTGATTTCAAATATATATTTTTTTTAATTAAAAAAATAAATATTTTTATTATTTATTCTTTTTATTTTGAACATGTATGGAAATATTTTCTATTTCTATTCTTCATGCACTATGTTGTATTCAGCTTAATTAAAAATTCTTTAGAACAATTTAAATTAAACATGTGTTACTACACACAAGACATATCACAAAAAGAGCAAATATCAAGTCCTTCCCTTTAAATTGCAATCCCGCATAATACAACACACCACTACATAAGCGTATGCAGCTTTATTTACAATTGCATGTGGACTAAACCATTATTTGTCTTTAACACTGAGGGATACTTGAATCCTAAAACCCTACGCCTTCCCACCTTCCATCTGTGATCTGTATATAATACAGTAAATACCGTACAGCAGTTCATCAACAGACATGGAAAGTTAACAAACAAGCTACAACAGCAGCTAGTAGTACTATATAAGGACTAGAAAGGATGTGCTCGCAATGGTATTGCTGGTAGTTTGATGGTGTTTACAATAACATCCACACAACAACCTCCTCCTCCTCTTCTCAAGTCAACAATAACAACAGCACAACAAACCCCCCTCCTCTTCTCAAGTCAATAATAACTCTCCACAAAATATGGCACAATATGTTGTTGTTGTTTTTTTTCGCGAGGAGCTTTTGTTTTGTTGTTTTTTGTTGGTCTGTCTGCAACGCATACATTTGCTCCCTTTTAGTCTGGGGAAAGGATAAACAAAAAAAAAAAAAAAAAAAAAAAAAAAAAAAAAAAAAAAACGACGAAGAGGCAGGGAGACATAACTGCCGCATAGCTTTGTAGTCTACCCCCCAACGTTTTTTTGTTGTACAAAAATTGCGTACTCTCCAAGTAATGCAGAAGAGTATGGCTGGCTGCTGACTGTCGCTCGAATGCTTCGGTTACTGTGACATGGCTTCCATTTAATTTCTTTATTTTTTCCTTTACAACCCATATTCATTTTGTTGCCTTGCTTTGGGATGAGAATGATGATTATGGTGTATAATGCTGCACTTTCCTCCTCCATATGGATGGTAACCTTTCTCTTTTCTCTCCTCATACTCCCCTCCATGATGAAATTTTGTTTACTTTGCCTTTAGATATCGTCGCCTCTCCAGTGTTTGTTGTGCGTGTGTTTCACTCTTGTGTTTATGTTCTCCCGTTTTTCTTCTTCTTCATCATCATCATCGTCCTCTACAACTTGCTGTCATTGCCATAAGTGATTTTTCTTCATTTCCTTTGTTGTTTTGTTGGTACATAATGTACAAACAATAAGTACATTTGTACATAGTGTGTTGTATACTTTCTTGTATGTAGTACGTACTACATGTGTACATATTGTATTTGCCCGCATGTACTTTCTTCATCTGTTGTACATTTTGCAAATGACACTGCTGTGAAAGATATCATCATTGGCTGGTTGATGATTCTCCTTTTTGCGCTCTCTCTCTCTCTCTTATCCATGGAAATTCTCTGTTTCTCATTTCCTCCCCCCTTCCAAACACAAAGAACACCACCATCATCGTCATCATCCTATATAACAAAGATAGCGACAAGGTCAATATCCTTAAAGTTGTGATGATGGAAATTTATACATTATTTATATGTATGTGCGTGCTGTACATATGTGTTGTTTTTATTTTCTTTTGTCTTTAACTTTTCATTTCTGTTTTGTTGTATTAGCCACACCACCACCGCCCCACCACTCTTCATCATCCTTGTCATTCTCAAATATTGCACTTTTGTTGTGCTCTTTCTAATTAAATTTAAATATATTTTTATATAAGATTTGAATGGAAAAGGTTTCTTGATTAATTTTAGGAAATTTACATAAAGATTTTCAATATTTCAACATTTAATATTTAAGGACAAGAAAGAACGTCTTATAACGGATAGAATATACAGAAATCTAGTTAACAACTCTTCTAATCCTCAAACATTATTAATACAAATTTCAAAAGCAAAATGTTATACCGTTGGTCCATTTTAATCTTCTATCCTGACCCTAACCTTAACCATTCACAATTTCGTGAAGCTGGGCCTTAAATACGATCTACGTAGGAAGTCAACATCTTAAACTTTGCGGTGCATTGAAGAGTTTTTACCAACCCATTTCACTGCCAAAACTGGAAGTGGACCCAATAATCATTCCCTATAATTTAATTTTAAAATTTGTATTTATCTCATGGTGCTGAGCAGAGAGCTGCAACGAGTATGCAAAAATTCAAGCATACTCGGTTTCTTACATGATTTTTGTTGATGCAGTCGTTTAGTTTGATCTGAATGAATGAATCGCTTCTGATCGAATCGAACGCTCAGTTTGAATCACTTCACTCACAATCAAACATGAGCGTTCGAGACGGTTTGATGTGTTCAGCAACATGAGTTGATCGAACAAATGAATGTAAATGAGCAATCACAACCGTGATTGTCTTCTTTGAATCGAGTTCGCTCGGCGTCATTGTTTATTCAACCATTTAATCAAGTTGGGACAGTTTATTTTGACTTTTTTAATATTTTAAATGGAGGAATATTGTGAGTGCGACCGAAATTGTTGCAAGTAGAAACTACGCAGGTGTAGGTAAACGAAAAGGTCGAAGTTTGTGAAAAATCTTGACCAATATTGTAAAATAACAAAAAAAATATTTTAACATTTTTAGTTTTCTAAATACCAATGATGTGTTTCTTTATTAAAAAAAATAATTTTGTTTTTTTTTTTAAATAAGTTATTGAAGTCTAGCATACCAAAAACCCAAATAAAATGAAAAATTGTATGCTTATTAAATATAATTTGTATCACTTTCTTTAATGGGGACATCTTTTAGTTATGAAATCCTTAGTAAAATTACAATCATGATTTCGCTCAAATTCGAACATTTGTGTTTTAATCAAATCAAATAACTCACTTAACTAGGATAAATAAAACCAATCAGACTCATCATAGATGATCGACCCGTTATGAACAGTTCAACATAAGTTCGTAAACAAATAACTCATGTGAGCTGTTTGATTGCGACCACAAAACTTCGATCAATACATGTTTGATCACAACTTTTTCGTTTGGCTTGAGTGACTCGAATGAACATGTTGCATCTGACCGACTGATTGAGCTTGATTGTATTTCCACTGTGTGTGATCAAGCCTACTCAATCATACTCATTGCAGCCCTCTGGCGCTGAGGTTCCAAAGTAGTGGGCGAATATGGCGTATGTTTTAGCTAACCTAAGTCTGATATAAATACTAGAACGTGAAAATTTTATGCTATATCGTTCCTGTATACTTCATCGTATATGAGATATGTGGTAATTTTTCGTAAATGTTGAAATATGCGCAAGGTGCGTATATAGTGGACCAAAGGATTGTGCAAAATATAAAAAAACCCAACACTTATTTTTATGGTATGAGAAGAGCCGATAAATTCCATACTCACATCAGATCTCCGGTTGAGAAGGATATTTAGATATGCCAAGTTTGAAAAGAATCGTTTACAAGTTAGAAGAGATATACAAATATTCAAAATTGTGTCCCTTTGCGGGTGTCGAAGGGGGGCGAAGCCAGAAGGGGCACAAGTTCTTGCGTTAATAAACATATATGACATGTGTAAAGCTTGAAGAAAATCCGGTGTTTATTTCGCATATTATGAGAGTTATAAATTTCCAAAACTTCATCCTGTTAAGGGAGGAGGAGTGATCCGACATATCCCATTTTCTTCATACCTGATCTTGTGTTGATAGAAATATTGGGATGTGTCGAGTTCGAAAGTAATCGGATGCTTTTTCGCATTGTATGAGTGTTCAAAATCGGATGCCAGAGGGGGCACAAGTTCTTTTGTTAATAAACATATATGACATGTGTAAAGCTTGAAGAAAATCCGGTGTTTATTTCGCATATTATGAGAGTTATAAATTTCCAAAATTTCAACCTGTTAAGGGAGGAGTGATCCGAAATATCCCATTTTCATACCTGATCTTGTGTTGTTAGAAATATTGGGATTTGTCGAGTTCGAAAGTAATCGGATGCTTTTTCGCATTGTAAGAGCGTTCAAAATGTTGACCACTCTGTGGGGGAGGTGTCAGAATGCACGGGCCAATATACAGGGTGAGATAAAAATCTGCAACAAACGCCATAATTTTTACATTTTTTTTAAATTTATTGTATGAAAGCAAAAAATGTCGGAAATATTATCAAATTTTAGAATAAGTTTAGATTTGTTCGAATTGGCCAGAGAAACTGTCACACGCTGCCCGAATGTTGCTATGCGGTATTTTGGCCCATCCCCGGCGAAGCGCTTGCCTTAGGTGATTTTTAGTGCCAACCTTGCTTTCCAAAATACTCCAGACACAATAGTCCAACGAATTGGTATCCGGAAATTTTGGTGGCCATTGTGCGCTGTAAACGAAGCGAGGAACCTCATTTTGTAACCATACTTGTGTGGCGCGTGCTGAGTACGATTGTGCGGAGTCCTGTTGGAATATCCAAGGTCTGCGGCCAAAATGTTTGCGTGCCCATGGCTTTAATACACCTTCCAGAATATTTTCGCGATAATATTCGTCATTTATTCTGATGCCACGGTCGATAAGTACGAGTGAAGAGCGACCATCGGCTGTTATGGCGGTCCATACCGTCACCATGGCCGGCGCTTGAGTTCTGGTGGCCAACCGAAGGTCCACATTTCAGCTGACCTCTTTGGCAACAAAACACGATCATTTTGTTCGTTTAAAAACCGCTGAACAACAAATTTTTTTTCTCATTGATGAAGACCAAATTCGGCTGTTCACCACTTTCGGCCAAGTGAAGCAACTCGTTAGCTCTTTTGGGTCTATTTTCTTTCTGTTGCGGTGTAAGTTCTTGCACTTTTTGGAATGTCAATGGCTTCACCCCGAGCTCGTTTTTCAATATTTGCCAAATGGAATATTCCGATATGTTCAGCTCACGAGCCATTTTTCGGCCACTGTAACTCGGGTTTCGATCAAGTTACTTCTTTACTTTTCAAACCATTTCTGCTGATGTTGCTGTTTTCTTCCGTCCACTTTCTCGACGTTGGGCTACGCTACCAGTATCACAATAACGAGCGATGGTACGAGACACAAAAGATTTATTCACATTTTAATGCTGGTGTGCTCTAACGATAGCCACATGTGGTTTTCCAGCCAAATATAAAGAAATCACACTATCACGCTTGAATTCCATCACGAATAACTTTTTTCTGGAAAGTTCTCACCAAAATGCTTTTGTGGGCTTGTAAACAATATAATGAGCTGTCACTGGAATAATTTTAACAGCTGTCAAACGAGTGGCTTAGAAATGACAACAGTCTGAAGTTGGTTCCAGTTTTTTTTTATCTCATCCTGTATATACCAGAACACAGATGTGTAAATGTTCACTCGGGAGGGTAACATGATCGAAAGCAGGATTGTTCGAAGGGTGAGACTTTTTACGAAGTCTACTCTTCATTCTTGTCTTTTTGTGGGTCTAATCCGGAGTCCTGTTTTAGTGGGAGCATAATCGCTCAACATGGAACAAATATTTAAAAATATTTAAATATGGAAACAAGAACTGAAAGAATACTCGGCAAGAGTAGAATCTGCTCGATTTTGATGGAATCTTGATTCCACTCAGATACGAGGATAATATGCTCACTCATATTCGAGCGACATCGAAATATTTGATTTTCACTCTTTAAATAAATCCGAGCGACTTTTCGGAGGTCTTATATACACCCCCTGTAGTCATATGCTCAAGGATTTAAAAATTGATAAAAAAAATTTTAAACTTTAAAAGTAACACTACAGAATATTTCACATCTGAAATATATATTTTAATTTTTTTCAAACAAATGATTTAAATCTTTCTTTCATAAAATTTAGTTTTGGAGTAGATTTTTCAAATATCACACTCGTAGTTGTTGTTTGTCATTGGATTTATGGTTTCGTGTTTTTTTCATTATGATGAAGACATTCATCAAAAAGTTGGAGAACTTTTAGTGCTGTGGTGGTCATATTATCGAACCAAAGAGCGGTAAATACCAAAGTATAATAACGACAACAACTTCGTTTGATGATATCGTAAAATTTACGATACCCAAACACACAACTTGCTTTTGCTGTGTACTTTCAATGATGGAAATGAAGAAGATATATGGGTAGAAAGTTTTTGAACAAAGGAGAAAAAAAATTAAACTGATTGGACTTGGTTGTTGGGCGACTTGATGGACAAATAATAACAAGGGTGTTGGTGAGGGGGAGGGAGTCGGGGAGCACACCAATGGTAAAGTGCAGTAAAAGCTAAATTATCATTATGTACGCAGAAACGGTTGTAAATGGATACACCATCATCATCATCATCATCATCAGCGTCCTCATTATCGTCATGTGTTGTGCAGCCATAAAAGGCAGCTATAAATGGTAAAACAAAGAAGACAGAGACCACTCCCTGAGTCAGACACCACATGAACTATGTGGTCGTCATCATCATCATCATCATGAAGCAACATACGACGACGCTATGAAATCATCCATTTTAGCTAAGGAAGCCACTATCAAAAAAAAAAAAAGTAATACTCCAACACACCGTCGGTCGGCGTCGTCGCCATCGTTCCACACACTGAAAGAAGTTCCATTAATCAATTTTGCAAAAGACATAAGCAGCAACTGTAGTGTGGAGTAAGGGCGGAGGGGGGGACATAAACAAAGGAGGGCCTGGTGTGTTGGTAAAGTGGAACGGAACTAGAATTAAATGTTAAGAAAATACATATGTGTGTGTGTGTTTGTAGAAGGAAATAGGAAATGACAAAGAAATACTGCTACTCCATGTGAGAAAAGAAAATACCTCAGTTTTTTTTTTTTTTTTTTTTTTTTTTTTTCAAAAATGATGATTGGGGGTTGTGGGGAACGTTTGTTTTAAGTGAAAATTAAGACAACGCCTTAGGGCGCAAGGTTTTGCTGTAGATGACTTCATCATCACCTGGGGTTTTTCCTTTGGTTTTCCTTGGATATTTATTTTCACATTTTCTTTATACATTTCTTTTTCAGAATATATTTCTAGATTTTTTTTTATGGTTATAAATCTTGAAACAATTATTTTTCGGCACAATTAAATGGAAATAATAAATTATTTCAAAAGAAAAATGTCAAAAAAAAATGCTTAAATAAGTGGTTGGTTATATATTGCGAAAAGAAATATGTACGCTAAAATTATATGAAATTAAACATCATAAATCATGTTGGTATTTAGAGACAGCAACAACGGTCAAAACAGCACAAATATTAAAGGAATTTCATTTCAACGAACATAAGCCGCCGCGACACAGTGGAAGACTTTTCGCAAAATCCATCAGAAATGATGTGCAAGGGATTTGAATTAATCTTGGCTATATATAAAAGAGTAGTGATATAACTGACTGACTTACTGAGAAACAACGCCCACACGAAACGGTTGAAAGAGGATCCTGCAATTTTGCACGTCTTGGTGGATAAGCGTGTTAAAAAGCTTGGCATTTGGACAGGGTACGAAAAGTGCTAACATGTGCTAACCATTGAATACTTTGAATTGAAGGAATAAGCTAGAATTATGATATTTGAAATGAGACTCCCAGATGGGCTGCAGAATAGATGTAGCAAATGGTTTTTTATACCCTCCACCATACTATGGAGGGTATATTAATTTTGTCATTCCGTTTGTAACTCCTCGAAATACTAATGTCAGACCCAACAAAGTATATATATTCTTGATCAGCGTAAAATTCTAAGACGATTTAGCCATGTCCGTCTGTCTGTCTGTCTGTGTGTCTGTCCGTCTGTCTGTTGTAATCACGTTATCTTTCGAACAAATTGAGATAAAAGGCTAAAATTTTGCACACGTGTATATTTTGCCAGTAGGCAGGTTAAGTTCGTAAATGGGTTATGTAGGTCCAAGTTTTCATATAGCCCCCATATAACGGTACCTCCCGATATTCGGTATTTTGATGATTTTAGCGACATTATTCGCCGGAATTGTTTCAAATTTGGCATTTGAAGTTCGTAATGGATACTACAGCCTAAGACAGAAAATTATCTGTGCAGGTCCACGTCTTCGTGTAGCCCCCATATAACGGTACCCCCCGATATTCGGTATTTTGATGATTTTAGCGACATTATTTAGCGGAATCGTTCCAAATTTGGTATTTGAAGTTCGTAATAGATACAGCAGCATAAAACAGAAAATGGGCTATATAGGTCCACATCTTCATATAGCCCCCATACACCGTACCCCCCGATATTCGGTATTTTGATGATTTTATCGACATTATTTAGCGGAATCGTTCCAAACTTGGTATTTGAAGTTCATAATAGATACTTCAGTCCATGCCAGAAAATTGTCTGTTCAGGTCCACGTCTTCGTATAGCCCCCATATAACGGTACCCCCCATATTCGGTATTTTGATGATTTGAGCTACATTATAAACTGATTTTTCTTCAAGTTTCGCATTTAAAAATTGTAATAACTTATGACAAATTTGCCTATACAGGTCCAAGTCGTCGTATAAGCATTCGGTATTTTTAAGATTTTAACAGAATTTTTAACGGATTTTATTTTTTGAAAATTGCCAAATTTATACCAAATGGTGGAGGGTATTAAAAGTTCGGCCCGGCCGAACTTACAGCTTTTTTACTTGTTCAAAATTTAAGGTTACGAAAAGTTCTAAAATAAATTGTACTAGACTTCTGAAATGGGGTACCATTTGGTATTATGTAAAGGGATAGAACTAAAGACTTGGTATGCAAATCAAGGTTGGAAAGTAAGTTTGATATATGAAGGTGGTTTTGGAACTGTGTACTAAGTGTCCGAACTGCTGTACTATATGATACTAAATTTGGGGTGAACGGATGAAGCTGGAATTCTAAAATTCTATATTGGGGGGGGGGGTCTCTTTTGGTGGTAGGTTCGTGATAAAAACGTGCTTTGAGAAATATGTACTGCAAGTGCAGGAAAATTACCAAACAGTACTATATTTGGTACAATTTGGTTAGGGGTGAAAGTATAGTGCTTGAATTCTGAAATTTGATATTAGGGTCGCTGTGTTCATGTGTAGCCTGGACATATGGAGATGGTCTCGGAAATAATAATTGTAGGAAAAGTGGAAAAAGGTACTAAATTTGGTAAGAGATAAAAAAACTGCAACAAATTCAAACGCCATAATTTTTACTTTTTTTCTTAAATTTTATTGAATGAAAGCCAAAAATTTTGAAAATAGCATTAAATTTTAGAATAAGTTTAGATTTCTTCGGATTGGTCACCTTTGACACAAAATATGGCCTTCAAACTCTGCGGCATTTTTTTTTTTAATTTAATTGAATGAAAGCCAAAAATTTTGGAAGTAGCATCAAATTTTAGAATAAGTTTAGATTTCTTCTGATTGGTGACCTCTGCGGTATTTTGGTCCATTCCCGGCGAAGCGCTTGCTTTAGATTATCGACACGTTGGTATTTTTTAGGGTCAACCTTGCTTTCCAAAATACTCCAGACACAATAGTCCAATGGATTGGTATCCGGAGATTTTGGTGGCCATTGTGCGCTGGAAATGAAGCGAGGAACCTCATTTTGTAGCCATTCTTGGGTGGCGCGTGCTGAGTGCGATGTTGCTGAGTTCTGTTGGAATGTCCAAGGTCTGCGTCTAAATCCTTTGCGTGCCGAAGGCTTTAATACACCCTCCAGAATAGTTTCGCGATAATATTCGGCATTTATTTTGATTAATACGAGTGAAGAGCGACCATCGGCACGCCATCACCATGGCCGGCGATTGAGTTCTGGTGGCCAACCGTAGGTGCACATTTTGTTTGTTTACAAACTGCTGGACAACGAATGTTTTCTCATGGGAGAAAACCAAATTCGGCACTTAACCACTTTCGGCCAAGCGAAGCAACTCTTTAGCTCTTTTGAGTCCATTTTCTTTCTATTGCGGTGTAAGTTCTTGAACTTTTCGGAATTTTGGTGGCTTTTACCCCGAGCTCATTTTTCAATTTTTGCCGAATGGAATATTGTGATATGTTCAGCTCACTAGTCATTTTTCGGCCACTGCGACGCGGGTTTCAATCAAGTCGCTTCTTTGCTTTTCAAACCATTTCTGCTGATGTTGCTGTTTTCTTCCGTCCACTTCCTTGACGTCGGGCTACGCTTCCAGTACGAGACACAAAAGATTTATTCACATTTAAATGCTGGAGTGGAACTGGATGATTCGAATAGGGAAAAACTTGAATCAGGAAAACCTTGAAAGTTTGAAAATGTAGTACGATGTATGAAGTTTTGATTAAAATTTGTCAATTTTTTTTGTCAAACTGAACAAATTATGCATTTTGAGTACTTTAGATGACTGAAACAAATGTTGGAACAAATCTAAAATTTTAATTTGAACTTTTCGTTGACAAAGTAGATGAGCACTTTCTAGAATTCGACATACTGGTGGTGTTTTAAAATAAATCAACCCATCTCTAATTTATATTGTTTTTATTATTCATGTAGAATACGCTTTAGGACGCCATATCAGTTCTAAACCTAAGGACCAACGTAAACCCAAAAACATATTAGAAATTCTTTAGGACTTGGTGCTTTCTCCTTCGTATTCACATTCGAATCATCACTAAAAACAGGCTCTAAAAGTTTGTGAAAACTCCACCAATAATTTAAAAAAAAAACTCAGATTTTGGAAATTTCAACTGGATCCCAATGTATTTTTTTGCAATTTTTATTTTTTTTTTTTTCAAAGAGAATACATTAAAAAGAAACATGAAATATTCAAGTAATTGGTTTCTGCAAATCGCCGTTGATGACTGAATGACGATCATAATGATGAGTAAAGCCAAAATACCCAAAATTACTCTGTAACTGCTGCTGGCTGCGGTATAACACATCAGAGTCAGTAAAAAAAAATCATGCCATCCAACATATAGAGAGGAGGAAACGTTCAACACCTGGCTTATATAAACGGAACATAATGAACTCTGCACCAAAAAAAAAAAACAAAGAAGAAAACATAAATGAAGAGTTTCTGTTCGTTTGTTTGATTGTCGAGGAAACACAAACAAAGAAAACGTCTTCCAAGAAAACAATTACCTTTCCATACAAAGTTAATCCATGGGTTTACACAAAACGAAATTCGAAAAAATGAACGGAGAAGAATATGAAACTTTATACTCGGTAGAATTTTAACACTTTGTGTGCTGTTTTGAGGTATTTGGCCCACGAAGGTCGTTCAAAGACCTTAAGTATTTTTTTTTTTTTGTAGTCATACTTATTTCTCCACCAATTTTCAAGGTATACAAAATCGAATTCATTGTTCTCGTTCTCGTTCTCGCTCTCTCCCTCTGTGTTGTATATTCACCATGAAGTCATAAAGAATGGAAGATTTCTTAAAAGACTTGTTCAAACAAACACTAACATTATCTGGCTGCCTAGCTTGCTGTGGTTGGGTAAGCCATTAGCAGTACGTCAATACAGAAACAGAATGAAAAGGTTATTGGCTCCTCCTGTCGTTGTTGTTTTTTTTTTTCTTCTAGAAGAAAAAAAATAAATTTCGTTTATCTCTCCACTACTCACCTTCCGATTTTCCCGCTTTGTGCGTTTCTCCTTGGGAAAATGGACAATGTACTCTCTAATTGCTTTGTTCAATTTTACATAAATTTGTTATTCACATTTACGGTTGAATATTAAATGAAAATTGATTTTTTGGTAACTTTTTCCATTGAAAGCTGTTTGGAATTTTTTTCAAGCATGGAATGTTGGATAAATTAAGTTCAAATTATAAAACACAGTTTTATTAAGGAAAAAACTTAATTTATTAGGGATACAAATTGATTTTTCTTCGGGAAAGCGTAAGTTTTTTTTAAAGAAACAAGTTAAAAAGTATCAGTCGGTATTGCCGACAGATATATACCCTCAGCCTGTGTTGTATCTAAATATAATTTGACTAGTGTTACAATTATTCAAACGTTTGACCCTCTATGGAGCACGTTCCGAAAGAATGGGCCAATATTGTCTATTTAGTATCGGACCCAAAAATATGATATAAATATTCCGACGTTTCTGGTATGGACTACTTCACTCCTTCACTTTATATGAGATATGTAATAATTTTTAGAAAATGTTAAAATGTGCGTGATGTACAAGATAGAATCTGCCGAAGTATTCCACTTTTATACTTCATCTGATACAAATAAAAATATAGAGCGAAATATTGGGCAACATTACAAGAAAGGATATTTATGTCCAATTTTATGGGAAATCGTAAATTCCGATAAATTTCATATTCATATCGGGCTTCTTATTGGGAGAAATATTTGATCATAGCAAGTGGTAAAGAATTGCTAAATTGTTTCGAAAGTTACGACAGATAAAATTATTGAAAATTGTGACCCCAGAAGGGGTTGGCAGATATATATCAACTTCACAACAGATCTTGTGTTAGCAAAAATATTTGAAATTTGAAGAGAGTTGAATGATTATTTCGCTTTATTTTATTTGAGCGTTTTTCAAAATCTTGAACCCTATGTTTGGGGGAGAAGAAAGGGTTCGATCTATACCACCTTTATAACAGATCTTGTGTTGATAGAAATATTGAGAGTCTAAATGGAATCGGATGTTAATTTGGCGTTTTATGAGCTTTATGCGTATTCAAAATTTCGACACTTTGTGGGGGAGGTACCAGAAGGAGTGGACCGATACATTCCATGTTAACACCAGATCTTGGGTATACAAATATATTGGAATGTGTGAAATTTGAAGACGTTCGGATCCTTACATCACATTTTATAAGAGTTATAATTATTCAAAATGTTGACCCTTTGTGGGGGAGGTACTTGATGGAGTGAGCCGATACTGTCCATTTTCGCACCTGACCTAGCACTGATGCAAATATTAGGCAAAGTTAGAGCAAAATCGGATTATCGTTTCTCTTTTTGTGCAAAACGTATTTTTTTTAAATTTCGACCTTTTGTGGGGGAGGTACAAGAAGAAGTGGACCGATACATTCCATTTTCACACCAGACCTTGGGCTAATAAAATTATTGGGATGTGTGAAATTTGAAGACAATCGGAATCATACATCACATTTTATAAGAGTTTTAATTATTCAAAATTTTGACCCTTTGTGGGGGAGGTACTTGATGGAGTGGACGGATATTGTCCATTTTCGCACATGACTTAGCACTGATGAAAATATTAGGATTCGCAAAGTTCGAGCAAAATCGGATTATTCTTTCTCTTGCTATGCAATAAATTATTTTCTTTGAAAATTTTGACCTTTTGTGTGGGAGGTACCAGAAGGAGTGGACCGAGATTGCCCCTCTCCGGACTCGATCTAAGTTTGACAAAAATATTACGATGTACCAAGTTTGGATCAAATCGGATATTCCCTTCGAGAGTTATCGTGCGCACCAGCCAGCCAGACAGACGGACGGACATCGGTAGATCGATTCCAAATGTTCTGAAACGAATTTGGTCCAAAGAGACCTAGTTATTTCGATATATCCCCTTTGTAGCCATATGGCTGAGGATATAAAAAAATAGCTGAACTGAGTTAAGTTTATTTGAGTTAATTACAAAACTGAAAAATTTATTGATAAATAAATAATAATAAAAAGTAGCTAGCTTATTTCCATGCTCTCTCCTCAAAAAAAAAAAAAAATGTTTTAAATGAACGGTTTTTGTCTGTTATTAGTCGCATGTATATATTATAATTTGTATTTTTTTTTTGATTATTCTAAATTTTACTAATTATTTTTTTTCTTTTCTTTATAGGTAAGTTTACAAAAAAAAAGACATACATGCGATTTACATGGACGCATGGTAAGTTCCTCGCTGTATTTCACATATTTGGAGGATTTGCTTTATTAGTGATTTAATAAATAATGAGGCTATGCTAGCAGTCTTCTGCGACATATGACAGAACACACTACACACTCTATATACCTCATTTTAAACGATTACCCCAAAAATCATCAGGCAGGAAAATGCTAACCTATATAGACAACTAGCAAGTATCGCTACTACTTCGTCTGCGAAAAGTCCATCTTAAAAATTTAGATTCGTTCCAACAGTTTGTGTTAGGCCTTTTTGGCATTCAAAATGCATAATTTATTCAGGTTGACAACATTTTTCAATCACAACTTCATACATAGTACTAAATTTTCGGACTTTCGCCTTTTACACCAAAAAAGTCTTCAAAATCTTTCATTTTTATGTTAGTAAAACCATTCCCACAATTTCTGTAAATAAAATTTTAACGTCTCCATATGTAAACCCTAGAAACCAACAGTGACATCAATAAAAAAATGTAAGATCTATTCCTTCACCAAGTACCAAAGGTAGCACCATATATTATTTTTCGTACAAATACAGAATTACGTACAAATAATTGAATTGAATTTAGAATAAGTTTAGATTTATTCGAATTGGTCACCTTTACACCTTTGCCCCATTCCTGGCGGGGCGCTTGCTTGAGATGATCGATACTTTGGTATTTTTTTAGTGCCAACCTTACTTTCCAAAATACTCCAGACACAATAGTCCAACGGATTGGTATCCGGAGATATTGGTGGCCATTGTGCGCTGGAAATAAAGCGAGTTACCTCATTTTGTAACCATTCTTGGGTGGCGCTCACTGAGTGCGATGGTGCAGAGTCCTGTTGGAATGTCCAAAGTCTGCGGCCAAAATGATTGCGTGCCCAAGGCTTTATTGCACCCTCCAGAATATTTTCGCAACAATATTCGGCATTTATTCTGATGCCACGGTCGATAAATACGAGCGGAGAGCGACCTGTTATGGCGACCCACACCATCACCATGCCCGACGCTTGAGTTCTGGTGGCCAACTGAAGGTGCATATTTTCAGCTGACCTCGGCCAAGCGAAGCAACTCTTTAGCTCTTTTGAGTCTATTTTCTTTCTGTTGCGGCCATTGAATATCAATGGCTTTGCCCTGAAATTTATTTCCAAAATTTGCCGAATGGAATGTTGCGATATGTTCAGCTCACGAGCCATTTTTCGACTACTTCGACGCGGGTTTCGATCAAGTCGCTTCTTTTACTTTTCGAACCATTTCTGCTGATGTTGGTGTTTTTTCCGTCCAATTCCTTGACGTCGGGTTTGCGGTTTGCCATTATATTTTCACTAAATACCAAATTGTACCAAATATAGTACCATTTAGTACTTTCCGTGCACTTATGCTTAACATTTCCAAAACCACCTCAGTTTTAACAACCCACCATTAGCAGGAACGTCAATATAAAAGTTCCAAATACCAGCTTCATCCATTAACCCTAAATCCAACTATTCCAAATTTAGTACAATTTAGTCCAGTTCAAACAGATCCCACACTTAGTAAACATTTTCTATGACTCAAACTTACTTTCCACCCCTTTGATTTTCATACCAAATTTCAATTTTTTTAGCTCTATTCGGTTACATAGTACCAAATGGTACCATTTTAGAAGTTTGATACCACTTTGGGACTTTTCGTAACCTTACTTTCCATAAACTCTGTTGATATATCTATCCTTCACGCCATCAGTGTCTCTCATTCAAATTTCAGAATTCCAGCTCATTTCGTGTTGAATTTTTAATACTTTTCGTAAACTTTTTGTAGAAATTTCCAAAAACCCAGCGTCATCTTCGTGCAAAATTTCAAGATACTAGCTTCAGCCGCTTCGTCTAGGCGTTGATTCTCAGTCAGTTATTTCACTAATCTTTTATGTATAGAAGATAAGCTGATACAAGACATATAAACTCTAAGTAATCGTCCAAATTTTATCCCATGAATTTTTTGCAACAACCCTGATATGACCTGCCTTTTTATTGAACTTCGAAATAGTTTTTTCCTCGTCCTCGTCGACCTAGAATTTTACGCTGTTCAAGAATATATATTCTTCGTAGGAGGGCCAATATGTTATCCTATGAACTTGTTGCAACAACCCTCACATATCCTGCCTTTGTATTGAACTTTGAAAAAGTTTTTTCCTTGTCCTTGTATTTTTCCCCTACCCACAACACCGTACCTCGTACCTCTGTAATACTAAATTACAAGAAATGACTAACAATCCTCAATATGGCATGGCCTATAAATATCCTGTTGTTGGCCCAACTAAAAATTTCTAATCAAAATGATTTCTTGGTAGTCGTCGTAGTTGATGTTGTAGTAGTTGCTATTCGATATTGACGTAAAATATCCACGTTAAATACGCCCAAACAACCAAAAATTGGATATCATGTAACGTAACGCTTGTGTGTCTGTGTGTGAGTGTAAAGGTCGCGTCATGGCTGTTTTATTAGTAAAATACTCGTGTTGTCCTCGAACTTTTTCCTCCACCCTGAAAAAAAACACACATAAAATACTTAACTAGCAAAGCAACAAATATAAATTACAACAACTAAAAAAGCTAGCTGTGTGGCTGTCAGTGCCATTTTACGCCCAGCAGATAGACATGAGTTCTTTTCTTTCCTTTCCTTTTTTTTTTGGTTTATTTATAAAAAAGAATATTTGGCATTACAACCTTGGCATAGAACGCTGACGACCATAGGATACAGCACAGATCTAACATGGGTCGCTCCTTCATCGTTTATGGAATTGATACTTGGAAATATGTCCTTTTCGAAGGAAGGTGGCCGCTGTACACATTTATTGCATCTTTTATCTTACCCCCACTATTCTACGTTTATGATTTTAATCTTTTGACATTTGTTTTTTTTTTTTGTCTTATATGACATTTAATTGTTGCTCTTTTTCGATTCAAGAGAGATCATTTTAAGTGAAGCCTTCCTTGGTTGTAACTAGCCCCCTAATTAGTTGTTTTCCCTTTGGAGGATTGATTTGGAACAGAAAGGAATATGGAAGAGGTCTTGAGTTATGCTTCTCTTCGATGTAATGCAAACGGAATGATAAATTTAATATCCCCCATCTTGGGATAGAGGACATAAAAATATAAAAATGGAGCGGTGGTGGAGGCATTCTCCATTCTTTTGATTTATTTCGATGTTTGTTAAGCAACGCGAGTAATTTTTTATACTTTTTTTTTGTTTTTTTTCCTTTGCTTCCTTTACTTTTGTTTTCATACCGTCGTTGATGTTGTTGTTCTACTGCGACATTTGTATGCGTTTCTTTTATTTTTGTTCATCGGACATACTGCTGATGTCCTCAGATGCAAGAGTTCAAGGAGACTCATAAAAGCAGCAACAACAGAGATGTGAAAACAAAACAAAGAATTAAAGGAAAAAAAAACAACCTTAACTCCTTTATGCCCCCGTTGCCTAAGCACAGTTCCCCAGGGTGTACTTTGTCTTGACAGATTTTTTCCATGCGTTTTTTTTAAACATTCTCCTTGGCCATCACCACATTTTTGTTTTAATGGCCTTTGTTGTTTTGGTTCTCCTTCTCTTTTTTTTCATTTTTGTTTTTTTGACGTATTTAATGCCACCAATATTTTGCCGTCTCTGAATCATGATCCTTTGTTATGGGTTTACTTGTATGTTTTGCTTTCATTTTGATTATTTGCGGTATTTATGTTGTCTCCAGTTCCTGCTGTCATCCAAATGTTTACAATGTCCAATGATGCCTTTGGCCTTTGGTATCAGACTCTTCTTTTTTCCGAACATTGCAAATATCTTTTTATTTTTGTTTTCTTTTTTTTTTGTGGATCCATGTTCTTCTTTTTGCTCTCAGGTGTTCAATGGCAGCTGTATAAATCAGATATTTTTTAGGAGAACTTTAATTCGTTTTTTTTTTTTTTTTTTGAGGTTAAAAATAACCTTATACACCTGAGGTAAAAAAAGAAGTAAAGAGCGAAAATTCCTCAGATGGTGAGAAGTTTCCTTTAAAGGTCAGGATCTAAATAGATGAGCTGGAGGTTGAAGTCCGAAGAGTTTTTACAGACGAAAGATGACTTTGTAGACGTCCTAAGAGTTAAGAATTCTGTACCGATGATTTGGAGGCCAGAGAGTCAATGACCACGAGTAGGAAGGCAAGAATTCTATGTATACGAGCTGGACACCAGCGAGTCTATATAGAGATGAGCTGGAGACCAGAAAGATTAAATATTCGAGCTGAAGTCCAGGTAGTTTATGTAGCTACAGGCGAGTTGGGCCAGATGGTGCACATAGACGAGTTGGAGATTATATGATTTATATATATTGATATATAAGCGGACTAGACGCAAAAGAGTCTGTATAGTAGGAGAGCTGGAGTCCAGGTGGTGTATATGGACGAGCTGGAGGACCTGCAGTCTAGATAGCTGGGGCTCAATTGGTATATATGGACCAGTTTGAGACCAGATGATCTAGTCTTTAGACAAATTTGGATGCCAGATGATATACATAGAAGAGTTCGATACTAGAGATTTTATATAGGCGCACTGGAGGCCAGAGAATCAATATAGGCGAGATGGAGGCCGGAGACTCTATATAGGCGAGCTGGAGGCCAGAGAGTCTATATAGGCGAGCTGGAGGCCAGAGAGTCTATATATGGAGCTAGAGTCCATATAGATGAGCTGGAGACCAGAAAGATTAAATATTCGAGCTGAAGTCCAGGTAGTTTATGTAGCTACAGGCGAGTTGGGCCAGATGGTGCACATAGACGAGTTGGAGGTTATATGATTTATATGTATTGATATCTAAGCGAACTAGACGCAAAAGAGTCTGTATAGTAGGAGAGCTGGAGTCCAGGCGGTGTATATGGACGAGCTGGAGGACCTGGAGTCTAGATAGCGGGGGGTCAATTGGTATATGTGGACCAGTTTGAGACTAGATGATCTAGTCTTTAGACAAGTTTGGGTGCCAGATGATATATATAGAAGAGTTCGATACCAGAGAGTTTATATAGGCGAACAGGAGGCCAGAGGGTCTATATAGACGAGATGGAGGCCGGAGAGTCTATATAGGCGAGATGGAGGCCGGAGACTCTATATAGGCGAGATGGAGGCCGGAGACTCTATATAGGCGAGCTGGAGGCCATAGAGTCAATATAGGCGAGTTGTTTAGGCAGGGAGTCTATAAAGACATCCATCAAAGTTGTGAATCTCAGTTGTTGGGCAGGGAGTCTATATAGGCGATAGTCTATAAAGGCACCCATCAAATCTGTGAATCTAATCAACATCCCGAAAAAATTGCGGAAATTATTAGCTAAAGATTTCCAACAAATCATTTATTTCAACATTTCAAAACAATTTTTTTGTTTTATTTACATTTCATTTCAAAGGTTATTTTAAACATTTTGCTTTAAAAATAATACAAAAAAAAAAACTCACAAAAATTGTTCATATTCACAAAATGGACTTCCTGCTCTCTTTCATTGAAATAAATCAACTATTGCAAAATTTGTTTGAATGAAATTTCAAATTATTTGATGTGAGTGTGTGTGTGTATGAGCTATGTTTGGGTGATGATGAAAAAAACGCTTATTTTATAGCTCAAGGTGGTGACCTTCAATTGTTTTCAAAGCACCAAAAAATCTGGGTAATACATCTGTATGTGTGTAATGAGTTTTTTGTTGGTAGTTTGTGTTTTTTTTTTCTGTAATGAGGCATTTGTGTGTGTGTGTTTTTTTTTTTTTTTTTTTGAAATATCTATTTTTTTTTTTTTCAAAATTTACGTAAATTATATTTTTCATGAAAACGGAAATGTAAATATTTTTATCTCACTAATGTTCTAATAAATGTAAATAAATCTACAGTCTGTCATGAAACGTTTTACACAAGGTCGTCTATTTTCATATTTGAGGGGATATTCGTGAGGCAGGTTGATTTTTTTGTATGTGTAACGAATATATTCTCCAAAAATTGGACTAGGAAAGCCATGTGTTTATATAATGTAATTACAATAATAAATAAAAATATATTTTTTGCACTATATATTTAAGTGCAATACCAAATTATATTTATTTTTAATTTAAAGATGAAAAATTTAAAAGTTTTCAGTGAGTTTTACTTTCCAAATTCAATTAAAATTAAAAATTGTGGTGAGTTTAATCTATAATATCGAATAAGATTAATTCGTAATTTTTGCTTTATTCCAACGAACCTGACGATAGACGAGTTGGACGGTCAATGATTCTTCTTAGATAAGTTGGAGCGCCATTAAGTCTTTATATAAGAGTTGTGCCAACGAGCCTTAATAAATGAGTTGGAGATTCAACGCGTTTTTATAGACGAGTAGGAGGCACAACGACTATGTATAGGCGAGTTGCAGAGCCAACGAGTCTAAAAAAACGAGATAAAAAACTTCATTTTTTTTATTTTATTGAATGAAAACTAAAAATGTGGGAAACATCATCAAATTTTAGAATAAATTAAGATTTGTTCGAATTGGTCACCTTTGGCACGAATTATGGCTCTGTGGTATTTTGGACCATTCCCGGCGAAGCGCTTGCTTGAGGTGATCGACACTTTGGTATTTTTTTAGTGCCAACCTTGCTTTCCAAAATACTCCAGACACAATAGTCCAACGGATTGGAAATGAAGCGAGGAACATCATTTTGTAACTATTCTTGGGTGCTGCGCGTGCTGAGTCCTGTTGGAGTGTCCAAGGTCTGCGTCCAAAATGTTTGCGTGCCCAAGGCTTTAATACACCCTAGAGAATATTTTCGCGATAATATTCGGCATTTATTCTGATGCCACGATCGATTAATACGAGCGGAGAGCGACCATGGGCCCACACCATCACCATGGCCGTCGCTTGAGTTCTGGTGGCCAACCTGACCTCTCTGGCAAGTAAACACGATCATTTTGTTTGTTTACAAACTGCTGGACAACAAATGTTTTCTCATCGGAGAAAACCAAATTCGGCAGTTCACCACTTTCGGCAAAGCGAAGCAACTCTTTAGCTCTTTTGAGTCTATTTTCTTTCTGTTCGGGTAAAAGTTCTTGTACTTTTTTGAATTTCAATGGCTTTACCCCGGGCATATTTTTCAATATTTACCGAAAGGAATATTGCGATATGTTCAGCTAACAAGTCATTTTTCGGCCACTGTGACGCGAGTTGCGGTCAAGTCGCTTCTTTACTTTTCGAACCATTCTGCTGATGGTGCTGTTTCTTCCGTCTACTTCCTTCACGTCGGGCTACGCTACCAGTATCACGGTAATGAGCGATGGTACGAGACACAAAAAATTTATTCACATTTAAATTCTGGAGTGCTCTAACGATAGCTACTTGTGGTTTTCCAGCCAAATGTAAAGAAATCACACTATCACCCTTGAATTCCATCACGAATAACTTTTTTCTGGAAAATTTTCTCCAAAATGTTTTTGTACACTTGTAAACAATATAATGAGCTGTCACTGGAATAATTTTGACAGCTGACGGACGAGTGGCTTAGAAATGACAGCAGTCTATTCTATCCACAAAATACCTATAGACTGTCCTTTGATCTATGGTAGACCAGTGGAAGATCTTCTATCTATAGAAGACCTGTAGCATGCTTTCGATCCGTAGACAATTTGTAGAAATTCTATCCATAGAAGATCTGTCGAAGGTCTTCTTGCCATAGAAGGCCTGCAGACCTTCGTAAAATTAGCTGTGTCATATCCAATGAATTACAGTTTTTTGTATCGAAAATTTACTACACCTAGTCTGATAAGGAACAAGACAACGAAAAAGGAAATGTGGATATTTGTTTTGTAATTAAATTCATTTTTCAATATGCGCTGTGTTTGTTAGTCGATTCAGACTGCATTTAACCGCAAATGACTAGCGTCATAAAATAATACCTCGCGCATGCACCCTCTGCTCCTCCCGCTTGTCTGACCATATTGTGTTGTAGCCACATTTGAAACCGAGAATGATGATGACCATGTGTCTGACGGCCGGTCCTGACTAGTCATCAGAAAAAAAAAAAACGGCGGCTGCTGTTGCCGTGTGTAATGGTGAAACCCAGATGACGTCATTATTTTCAATTATATTTCAGTTGTTTTTGGTTTTTATTGTATTTCTATTTTTTTCTTGTTGTTTGCAATGATAACAAAAGCAACAGACACTTTTACAAAAATAAGAACAACAACAACAGACGTAAATAAAAGTTTCTCTGCAGTCATGTGTTACGTGTTCTCATATGCTATGTAATGTGTATATACGTATATACTATGTACGTACTATACATACATATGTACCTATATACTTTTGTTGTTGTAGTTATCTTTCGTCATGAACATTTATTTTTGTTATTACATTCCGATTTATGCCAACCCTAGCCCACCACTACCCTCTCTTTTTTGTTTTGGCAATGAAAAATCATATTTTTCGAGTTTACAAAGCAAAATGTGTTTCTTATGTTTTTATTTTTCCCTTTTTTCAATTTTCTTTTGGAACTAAAATATTTATCTTTACCATGCCATTATCTGCAGAATCTGAAGATCATAGCATAGGGAGTAATATATGGCATAATACTTGGTATAGACAAGTTGCGAAGGCCAACGTGTCTGGAGAGCGAGTTAGAGAGCCAACAAGACGAGTTGGAGATCCAACAAGTCTCTATAGACGAGTTGGAGATCCAACAAGTCTCCATAGACGAGTTGGAGGGCCAACGAGTCTCCATAGACTAGTTGGAGGGCCAACGAGTCTCCATAGACTAGTTGGAGGGCCAACGAGTCTCCATAGACTAGTTGGAGGGCCAACGAGTCTCCGTAGACTAGTTGGAGGGCCAAAAAGTCTCCACAGACGAGTTGGAGGGCCAAAAAGTCTCCACAGACGAGTTGGAGGGCCAAAAAGTCTCCATAGATGAGTTGGAAGGCCAACAATTCTCCATAGACGAGTTGGAGGGCCAACAAGTCTCCACAGACGAGTTGTAGAGCCAAAAAGTCTCCACAGACGAGTTGGAGGGCCAAAAAGTCTCCATAGATGAGTTGGAGAGCCAACAATTCTCCATAGACGAGTTGGAGAGCCAACAAGTCTCCACAGACGAGTTGGAGAGCCAAAAAGTCTCCACAGACGAGTTGGAGAGCCAAAAAGTCTCCACAGACGAGTTGGAGGGCCAAAAAGTCTCCATAGACGAGTTGGAGAGCCAACAATTCTCCATAGACAAGTTGGAGGGTCAATAAGTCTCTATAGACGAGTTGGAGGGCCAACAAGTCTCCATAGACGAGTTGGTAGGCCAACAAGTCTCCATAAAATATTATTTTAATACAAATAAAAATCCAGCGAATTTTTCGTAGTACCGCAAACGGAGCGACAAATCTTATGGTGAAGAGTATAAAAACACCGTATGAAGGGTATATTTACTTTGTCATTCCGTTTCTAACTCTTCGAAATACTCATGTCATACCCAAATAGGAAATATATTCTTGATCAGCGTAAAATTCTAAGTCAAATTAGCGATACCCGTCTGTCTGTTGTAATCACGCTACCTTACGAACGAATTGAGATGTAAAGCCAAAATTTTGCACACATGTTTATTTTGCCAGTAGGCTGGTTAGTCTCGTAAATGGGCCACGTTTTCATATAACCCCCATCTAACAGTACCACCCGATATTCGGTATTTTGATAATTTCAGCGACATTATTCTCCGGCATTGTTTCAATTTGTATTTGAAGTTCGAAATGTATACTACAGACTAAGACAGAAAATTGTCTGTGCAGGTCCACGTCTTCGTATAGCCCCGATAAAACGGTACCTCCATATATTCGGTTTTTTTTTGATGATTTCAAATTTGGTATTTGAAGTTCGTAATAGATTCTACAGCCTAAGATAGAAAATTGTCTGTGCAGGTCCACGTCTTCGTAGATCCCAATATTCGGTCATTATTCACCGGAGTAGTTTCAAATTACGTATTTAGAGTTCGTGATGGGAACTACAGTCTGTGACAGAAATTTGTTTATGAAGGACCAGGTCTTCGTATAGACCCCATATATCAGTACCTCCCTATATTCGTTATTTTGGCGAGTTTAGATCAAAATACTCATCGAAATTGTTTGAGATGTCATATTTGAAGTTCATAATGCACGATACAGTCCGTGACAGAAAATTGTCTATGCAGGCCATTATTCGCCGTTTATTTCAAGGTTCGAATTTGAATATGGTAATGGCTTATGACAAACAATGCCTATGTAGGTCCACGTCGTACAGACCCCAATATAACGGCTATATGCGGTATTTTTAAGATTTTAACAGAATTTTTAAACGGATTTTATTTTTTGAAATTCAAAGTTCGAACCGGCTGAACTTACTGCTTTTTAACTTGTTCTAATGTGTTTCGATCGTTGCAGACAATAAATTCTGCCGGATTTTCAGTATTACCCAATTCAATATATATCTATTTAAGATTCTTCGTATAGCTTAATATCAGAATTCGTTTAGAAATGTCGGATGAATGTCGACAGTGCTAAGAGAGATTTTTCTGGGGGTCTTTGACACTTTTTATGCTTTTCTCTTGAATTTCGTACTGATTCGTTTGCTATAAATATTCTGCGTGAAAAAATATGCATGGGAAAGGTTGTATAGCCATTTTCATTCTCCTTCTGGCCAATCCTTGTATCCTTCTGACCAATCCTTGTATCCTTGTAATTACACCATTATGAACTCACACTACAAAAATTTGTGAGATTTTTTAGGTGTTTTATAAGAGTATAAATGACACAATAACGTCGTTTTTGTTGCGGTGATGCTGACTAGCGTTTTTTTTCGATTTTTTCTGTCAACACAATTTCCTCGTTACCTCAATCCGACACATAGCTTCTAAATTGTATTCATCATTATTAGTAAGCGAAAACAAATTGATTCAACTCCCTTCTCTCCCCATCATCATTATTTTGTATTCATTCTCGCCCAATGTCAACATTTATTTTTCAAAATTGTTGTGTGGCCATAAGTGGAAAGTTTTCATTTCTGTTACTCGTAGCTTTGTCGTCGTGATCATTTAGCACAATTACAATATTGTCTAATGAAACCTCGATTATTCTCAACGATGAGATGATGTTGGGTATTAGTCAGAAAAAATAAATATTTTCAAGCTTATATGAATTTGCAAGGTTGTGGCGGTTTTGAGAGATCATTTTTGAAAATAAAAAAAAGCATTTAGTAATTATTATTTACTAAGAAATTATTTTTAATGTGTATGACGTTGAATTTCGGTTTCCCTTGCTTTAAAAAGAAAAAAATTAAGAATGGAGCTTATAAAAAATTATAAAACCGGGAAATAATTGACCTGATAACTGCTCGATGACAAAAATAATTTTCTGAAAATAGTGAACAAATTTTCCGACTTAATTTCCGTCAGAATTCCTTCAGAGCGATTAGTAAAATTATCGAATGGAATTTGGAATATTTTTCTAGAGATTTTACAGAGCAGATTATGTTTTAAAAATTTTCCCCAAAAGAGCCATGTTTCCCTGCATTAAATTTCAGAAAAAGGATTGAAGAGAGAAAATTGTGCTAATTCCTGCCAGTTTGTCTCTGAGAAATTTCTCATTGCAGCCAGAAGTAGTTTTGAAATTGAAATTTTGTGCAAAAACACACGAATTATTTTTAAAATTTGAAAATAAATTTTCGCATTTATGTTCCAAAGTAGTTTATTCCATTAGCTTCTCCATTCCATTTCGGTGGGGAGTTGTAGTTAGCATTATTTCATTGTTTGGAATGCTGGCCCAGTTTTTTTTCATGTTAATTGTTTATGCATATTAACACCATAAAAAAATTGTGTTAATATCCTTATGTACGTACGTACGTACGGCAAGTTGTTAATTTGCACATGTATTTTTTTTTTTTTGTAATTTTTATTGGCTGATGAAATTCGTATTGCAAACAACATCAGTTTTTATTCTCTCGTTTCTAGAGATAAAGCCACGCATAACACACGCCTTATATTTCTTGACACGAATAAATGGAATGGAATTATAAATAAATACAAAAGTCAGTAAAAAAGGCAATGAAGAAAGAATTAGGTTGGCGTGGCCAAACAGATATATACTTTCAGACTAGAATTTTTTTTCAGAAAGGTTTCTTATTTTTAAAAGATACAGGGTGAGATAAAAAAACTACAACAAAGTCAAACGCCATAATTTTTACATTATATTTTTTTTAATTTTATTGAATGAAAGCAAAAGATGTCGGATATAACATAAAATTTTAGAAAAAGTTTAGACTTGTTCGAATTGGTCACCTTTGGCACGAATTATGGCCTTCAAACAGCCAATGAAACCGTCCGAATGTTGCTTTGCGATATTTTGGCCCATTCCCGGCAAAGCGCTTGCTTGAGGTGATCGACAATTTGGTAGTTTTTACTGCCAGCCTTTCTTCCCAAAATACTCCAGACACAATAGTCCAACAGATTGGTATCCGGAGTCCTGTTGGAATGTCCAAGGTTTGTGGCCAAAATGTTTGCCTGCCCAAGGCTTTAATACAACCTCCAGAATATTTTCGCGATAATATTCGGCATTTATTCTGATACCACGGTCTATTAATACGAGCGTAGAGCGACCATCGGCTGTTATGGCGGCCGACACCATCACCATGGCCGGCGCTTGAGTTCTGGTGGCCAACCGAAAGTGCACATTTTCAGTTAACCTCTTTGGCAAGTAAACACGATCATTTTGTTTGTTTACAAATTGCTGCACAACGAATGTTTTCTCATCGGAGAAAATCAAATTCGGCAGTTCACAACTTTCGGCCAAGCGAAGCAACTCTTTAGCTCTTTTGAGTCTATTTTATTTCGGTTGCGGTGTAAGATCTTGCACTTTTTGGAATTTCAATGGCTTTGCCCGCACGAGCCATTTTTTGGCCACTGTGACGAGGGTTTCGATCAAGTCGCTTCTTTACTTTTCGAACCATTTCTGCTGATGTTGCTGTTTTCTTCGGTCCACTTCCTTGACCTCGGGCTACGGTAACGAGCTATGGTACGATACACAAAAGATTTATTCACATTTAAATGCTGGAGTGCTTTAACGATAGCCACTTGTGATTTTCCAGCCAAATATAAAACTTTGGTACGCTTGTAAACAATGTCATGAGCTGCCACTGGAACAATTTTAACAGCTGTCGGACGAGTGGCTTAGAAATGACAGCAGTGAGTGGTGAGCAATAACAGAAAATCGCTAGCTAGGATGAAATCAGTTGGTTGTGCCAAAATTGAGGTCAGATTTTGGTACAAAATTAACCAGAAATCGGTATATAGGAGCCACCAAAATTTCCGGATACCTATCCGTTGGACTCTTGTGTCTTTGGCACTAAAAAATACCAAAGTGTCGATCACCTCAAGCAAGCGCTTCGCTGGGAATGGGCCAAAATACCGCAGAGCAACATTCGGGCAGCGTGTGACGGTTTCGTTGGCCGTTTGAAGGCCATAATTCGTGCCAAAGGTGACAAATTCGAATACATCCAAGCATACTCTAAAATTTGATGCTATTCCCGACATTTTTTGAGTTTAAAAAAAATTTAAAAAATCCTAAAAATTAAATTCAAAAGAATTTAAAAATTATGGCGTTTGTTTTTGTTGCAGTTTTTTTTTTATCTCACTCTGTATCTTTCAAAAATAAAAAAAACCTCTCTTAAAAAATTTCTAGTCTGAAAGTATTATTGAAACAGTCCCAAATCTAAAAATTCCACTACATCAGATGATTTCGAAAAAAATAACAATAGATATGCCTTTCAAAAAATTCTTTTGAGGTCTCTTCTATGATTAATGGAAAAATTCTCCAAACAATAATCAATTCAATTATCACTTGTGTCTCTACGCCTGAAGTCAAAGATAATCACCTCTATATCTCTCTTCCCCCATATATCTCCATTTTTAGCTCCATTACTGTAATCGATTAGTTGTTATGTGAAAAAATACAAGGCAGATCATCATTATTATTGTCATGATCCCCCGCCCCTCTGGTTTTCCAAACAACACACATTTTGCATTGTTATCGGAGATTGTGCAACAAAGTGTTGGCTGTGGCCCCTTAACCTCAACTTTGTTTTTACTGCAACAGTAAGCAATCGAAACAACAACACCAAGCGCATTATTGTTTATTACTAAGTTATTGTTATTATATGGGGTATTGTGTGTACCTTAATTTAATACACCGTCAAAACAATGTTGGCAAGAGGAATAGAGAGAGAGAGAGAGAGAAAGGGGCGGCATTATTTTGAGTGAGGTACTACTCAAACTAGTTTAACAACTCTAACTGAATATTTTAGAGCTGGTAAAACAACACAACATCCAGTCACTGCTTCGGTCTACAACATGTTGGAGTTTGATGTCCCCCAAACTTCCTTCTTCTCTCCCCTTTTGGACATATTTCATTCCTAACACAGATAATCGCTGAAGGCAATCTCGTCTCAAGGCACCAGCCAGAAGAGCGACGGCTACAGAGTCCAGAGTTGTGCGCCGTCGCGCAGCACTAGTCGACCTCAATGAGAATATTGTAATGAGGCAAGAGATAAGCAACAATAACAACAAAAACCAATATATTTCTCATTGATTTTATTGTTGTTGTTGTTTTACTCATTTTAAATAAATGAGTGATAGTAGCATAAGAACTTGAATCAAATCTTGTCCAACAACATATGTTGTTGCGGTGTATGGGGAGGGAGGTATATTTTACCAACGCTTGTAAATTATGCTTCTTAAGCTGATTTATTACCAAACTCCAGCGGAGGGAATTGTGAGAGAGGGAGAGAGAGAGAGTGTGTGTGTGTTTTATACCGCAACACGAATCCAATAAAAATACTTGAATAAAAACTTGATCTGCCTTGGCCAGAATTTTGTCCCTCCATCGTCTCTCGTTTTTCTTCTCTTGTGTGTGGGGACCAATGCATTTGCCTCGCCGTTTTGACCATGTTATTATAAAAGGCTTTATTTATAATCGTATATAAATCTTCTCTCCTTCATAAATACCAAAACCACTCCACTTCACCTTATGGTGGTATCTCAATGCTGCTGGTGATGATGACGACGACGACCATACATTTGCCACACAGTTTTAGCCGTGAGTGTTGGGAATTTGGTTTTCGGTTTAGCCCAAATGGCGTGTGGAGTTGGGTTTACTAAGATTTAGCTCACCCTGAGGTAGTTTGTAAATGTTGGGAAATTTTGAATAAACTTTGAGCCTTCAAAAATTGTATGAAAAATATTCTTGAAAAGTGCATTAAAAATATTTTTAATAACAATTTGAGAAATCATTCGAATATTTATTTTCAAATCTACAATTTTTTTTATTAACCTATAAATTACAAAAAAAAAGATACAAAAATTTAAATTAATTATTAAGCATATGGTGGATGCCTCAGCGCAATGTCAGATCGGTCTTAAATTACATTCCCGGACAATTAACGGCGCTAATTAATTTTAAAAAAATATTTTAAATAATATTCTTTAATTCAAATATTCTTCTACTGGTCAATTATCAACTAATAATGTATTTCTAATTCAGATATACAGGTATTTTTTTCAAAAAATATTTGAATGAATTTTTCAAAAATATTTCTAGAAAACATTTGAAAAATAATAATGATAGAAAATATTCTTTAAAATCTTGGTAGGATCTTAAATTGTCAACCAATACCTTGCCATGTAATTTGGAAATTAAAAAAAAGTATGGTTTAAAAAATGTGTTTATTATTTTCATGTAGGCCGCCATGAATATTAAAAAATCCCAGACTTGATATAGGTCTACAAAAAATAATAATAAAAAGAATTCCATGTCTTCATAAGGTCTAAAATAGGTTTACAAAATATTTAAAAAAAAAATCAACTTCTTATAGGTTTACAAAAAGATTAAAAAAAATCCACGACTTCATATATGTCTACAAAATATTTTTAAAAAAGCCTCTAAAAGCCTCCAAAAAATATTTTTTTGGAAAAATCCACGACTTCATGTAGATTTTTGAAAATATTTAAAAAAAAACACAACTTCATATCGACACACAAAAATATTTTTAAAAAATCCTCGAATTCATATAAGCCTCCAAAAAATATATTTTAAGAATCCAAAATTATTTTTAAAAAAATCAAAAATAAATAAAATATTTTAGAAAAATATCTAAAAATATTTTTATAAAATCTACGATTTCATATAGACTTCCAAAAATATTGTTAGATAATCCACAACTGTATATAGGCCTTCTAATTTATTTGAAAAAATAACAAACATTCTATATAGGCCTCCAAAAAATATATTTAAAGAATAAAAAATATTTTTAAAGAATCCACAACTTCATTGAAAATAAAAAATAAAATATTAAAAAAAAAAACTAAAAAACAAAGTCAAACGCCATAATTTTTACATTTTTTTTTTTTAATTTTATTGAATGAAAGCCAAAAATTTTGAAATAGCATCACATTTTAGAATAAGTTTAGATTTGTTCGAATTGGACACCTTTGGCACGAGTTATGGCCTTCAGACGGCCAATGAAACTGTCACACGCTGCCCGAATGTTGTTCTCCGGTATTTTGGCCCATTCCCGGCGAATTGCTTGCTTGAGGTGATCGACACTTTGGTAATTTGTAGTGCCAACCTTGCTTTCCAAAATACTCCAGACACAATAGTGCGCTGGAAATGAAGCGAGGAACCTCACTTTGTAACCATTCTTGGGTTTCAATGGCTTTACCCCGAGCTCATTTTTCAATATTTGCCGAATGGAGGAATATTGCGATATGTTCAGGTAATGAGCCATTTTTCGGCTAATGCGACGCGGGTTTCGATCAAGTCGCTTCTTTACTTTTCGAACCATTTCTGCTGATGTTGCTGTTTTCTTCCGTCCACTTCCCTGACGTCGGGCTACGCTACCAGTATCACGGTAACGAGCGATGGTACAAGACACAAAAGATTTAATCACATTTAAATACTGGAGTGCTCTAACTATAGCCACCTGTGGGTTTCCAGCCAAATATAAAGAAATCACACTATCACGCTTGAATTACATCACGAATAACTTTTTTTCTGGAAAATTCTCACCAAAATGCTTTTGAACCCTTGTAAAAAATATAATGAGCTTTTATTGGAATAATTTTAACAGCTGTCGGACGAGTGGCTTAGAACTGACAGCAGTCTGAAGATGGTTGCAGTTTTTTCATCTTACCCTGTATAGACCTCCAAAAATATTTTTTAAAAAATCACTGATTTTTTATAAGCCTCAAAAATGTTTCAAAGTACACACTATTTCAGATAGGTTTCAAAAAATATTTTTAAAGTAGCCCTCGAATTTTAAAATAAAACACTATTTCAAATGAATTTAATAAATTTATTTATTAACGGAAATTTGTTCTATTTTTCCTTTTTAGGTAAGTGTCAAATAAATTGGATATGCTTTTAAAAGCGGTAAGTCAGTGCAAAATTGATTTCTTGTTGGAAAATCGGAGAGCTCACAAGACATTCCGTCCTGTACTATTATTGTAATGTGGTATAGAAAAATCGGCACTGATACTCCTAATTTCGCTTTCAGTAGTCAGACACTGGTCATTCCTTTCCTTTCGTTCTCCTTTATTCCAAAATATCTTTTCCAAATTTAAACAAACTGCACAGCCTTGTGTAGTATGTATGTGTGTGTGTGCTCGTTGTATCTCTTACGATCCGTATGCCTTTTAAAAGAGATTAAAGCCTATTAAAGTTATTTCCGGTCACGTAAAACTATACCATCCACCACCAACACAGAGCGTATGACCGAAACGAAAGAAGAATTCGCGCTCCACAACAAACATTAGTTGGCCATCTCATCTTGTGGCAGTTTCGGCCATATTACCACGATGTGATGTTGGCCATTTATTGCATTTCTTTTCTCGATTTTAGTTTGGCAATAAAATTTAAACTAAAAAAGAAGAAGACATGAGCGTGAAGATGCCAAAGAGATTATTGCGCACAGCCAGCCAACGAAAAATAAGTTTCTGACTTATTTTTCGTATCTCAACATAGTTCTAGGAAATTTTTTTGCGAATCGTTCATTTAAGAAAAATTCATACCGTCACGTACACAATGATGTGAAAGGGGAGGAGGAGGAGAATGAGAAGAAAGGTGTTGGCGATAATGGAACCACCAGCATCAACCTATCATATACATGCAACTATTTCGATATCTGATAACCAAACCCCGGGCCAATATTGTTGGCCTTTACCACCATCATACCTGCCAATATAGGTTTCTTACTTCTTTTTTTTTGTTATTACTGCTGCCTTGAAACAATAATAACAAATGCAATTATTATTGTAGTTGTTGTTGGTCACTTTGTTTGGTTGCAGCAAGTGACGCCATTACGTGTCTCATTTGTCCTAAAGGTTTTATAGGTTTTTCCTTTTTTATTATTTTTTTTTTTGTAACGAAGGATTACATTGTAAAACTTATGCAATCTATATTTATTTCCTTGTCAGGATGACATCCTTTTTGGTTGGTGTCTGGTAGGATAATAATTGTCCGGCTAAGGGAATGGTCGTGGTAAGGGTGTGGAGGAAGAAGTTTTGATAATATTTTGCTGCAGTTATGAAATAATATAAAACGTGTGCGATATGTAAAACCCTAGATTGAATGATTATGTCAGAAAATGAGATGACCCTATAAGCAAATCGTAAAACTTATCAAAGTGATCATAGAATTTTTTAATGGATCCACCAAGACTGCAATGCTTAAGATTCCAAAAAAAATCATGATTAAAGGTTAAGATATTAAAAAATTGTAATAAAAAATCATAAAGGTGAGAAAGAAAAATAACATGAGTTCTTTTTATACCCTCCACCTTGGAAGAGATTATTATATTGTCTTTGTCATTTCGTTTGTAACATCCCTAAATATTCGTCGTAGACCCCATAATTCATAATCAGCATAAAATTCTAAGTCGATTTAACGATGTCCGTCTGTCTGTTGAAATCACGATACAGCCCACATTATTTGACGTAGAGCGTAACAAATTTAGCAGAACAATTTGTATTGTATCTAGGATGGTTGGTATTGAAAATGAGATATATCGGTCCACGTTTTGGTACCCCATATAACGGTACCTCTTGATATTCGGTATTTTGATGATTTTTTGCTAAAATTGTTCACGGATTTGTCTGAAAATTGGTATTTGTAGGTCATTGTGTGTATAGGTCCACGCTTTTGGTATAGCCTCGATATAACGGTACCTCTCGAAATTCGGTATTTTGATGATTTATGCCACATTTTTTCACGTATTCATATAAAAAAGAATTAACAAAAAAACATTAAGTTCGGCCGAGCCAAACATTTAATATCCTCCAGCCATTTTACAGCTCATAAAGTCTTCATTTATTTCTTAAAAAACATGATTATATTTTAATAAAACTTAGAAAAAATCACTCATGAGCTCTTAATAATAAAATTCTAACAAATCCACAAACATAGCTGAAACCAACCCTTACGAAAATTCTCTTAAAAATACAAGTGAAAAAAAATCTTTAAAATTTAAAAAAAAATCTTTAAAAAAAAAAAATAAAAAAAATTACAATTAAAAACAATGATTATAGCCCAGTAGGCCCTTAAAAAATGCTTCAAAAATTCGACAATAATTTCTTAAAACGGCTTTCATAAATTTTCTTCAAAAATCCAAAAACACGAATCTTTAATAAAAACCACGAATATTACTCAAAAGGGCCTCCATGAAAATGCCGATTGTAGCCGTTATATTAGGGTCTATATATGGACCTGCATAGGTAACTTTTGCCATAAGCCGTCACAATATTCAAATGCAAAACTTAAAAAAAAATCGGTGAATAATGTAGCTAAAACTATCAAAATACCGAATATCGGGAGGTACCACTATATAGAGGCTATACGAATGCGTGGACCTGCATAGACAATTTTCTGTCTTAGGCTGTAGTATCCATTACGAACTTCAAATACCAAATTTGAAACAATTCCGGTGAATAATTTCGCTTAAATCACCAAAATATCGAATATGGGGGCTATATCAAAACGTGATCCTACATGGTCCATTTTCAATACGAAAAGTCCTGCAGACACAATACACATTTGAGTACAATTTTATCAACCTACTTCATTTCGTTCGGAAGCTAGAGTGATTTCCACAAACGAATGGACATCGCTAAATCGTCATAGAATTTTATGCTGATCAAGAATATCCAATATATACTTTGTGGGGTCTAAAATGTATATTTCGAGGTGTTACAAACGGAATGACAAACTTAATACACCCTTCATACTATGGTGGAGGGTATAATAAAAAATATTTATTGAAAATTCACTACTATCGTCGTAACTGGAACCACAGTCCACTATTATCGGAACGAAGTATTAACAATCGAAGCTACTCAGAGCAATTAACAAAAAAGGAAAATTTGAATCCTCTGAATAATTTTTAAAAGCTGTCAGAAAAAAATCGTTAAAATACATCTAGTTGGGATACTGCGTAGTAGAACGTAAACGAATTATGTAAATTTTTGAATATTTCTCACTATTTTTAGATGTAAATAACACATTTTTTTATCAATTTCCTATAAATTTTATACTAAAATAAGCATTTTCTATTTTATGGAAAACACAGAATAATTTTACGGTATTTAGTAACGATAATAACCATAATTACATATCAAATTACAATAATAATAACAATGAAATCAAATAATTCATAGAAAACAACATTTCTCCCCTCTCCCCCTCCCCTCCCAAAAATCAATCTCAAATAAACGTTTTTAAAATATCGAACATTGTGTGGCAAATGACATATTGTATAGTTTGATATATTTTATTGAACAAGAAAAAAAAAAGACTGCTTGAAAGTTGAATATGCATAGCAGCAGAAATGCAATTATCATCAAACAAAACAAAAAACTAGTTTTTATAAAAATGAAAAAAAAAATATTTCTTTGTGTGACTAAAAATAAAAAAATAGTAAAAAACCCAGACACCTCTCGCTTTGCAATAATCCCAGAGAATTTATATTAAATATATTTTAATATTTTTCACATATCTGCCTGCCATGCCATAAACATTAAAAACCTACGCGTATTGTCGTCTGCTTGCTTTTTTTATAAAAATATATAAACCTAGGAAAAAAATAAATATTATTTTTATAAATTATCATAAAAAAACCTCCATTGCCTTTAAAACAAATTGCTTGAATTGATATACGTAGTATTAAACTGAGTAAATCGATTTGAATCTTAAATCGAATGAAAAAAAAGAATGAACGTCGTTTGTTTCAAGGCTGTTAAGCCAAGCCAGTTGTCGGTTGCGTTCACCACAATTCAGACCCAATGGCTTGGCTGGCTGGCTTTGACTAAAGATGATTGTCTTGAACTGGTTGTCTTTTCTCTCTTTTTTTTTTTGGTTTTTCTTTATTTATTGTAGCTTGAAAATGTTAAATATAAAAACCAGTTTATTTTAACTCTCAAAAATATTAACGATATTTTTTTGTTCGAGTTTTAGGAATGTTGAAAGGCATTTCTTTGTTGTTTGTTTGCACGGCGATATGAGTTGCCAAGGTAATATTGTAGGCAGTTTTTGAAATCAATGGGAGAATTAAAAGGCCGAGACGAATAGGCTTCTGAAAACCTTTAATTTCAACGAAAAAAAAAAAAAAATTAAAATTCGTGATTCTGAAAATATTTTAAATATCAATGGATCATAAGTACCCGTAAAAATAGATTTTGACCCAATTTTTTAAATCTAAACTTTAGAAAATATCCACGATTCCACGAAAATTTTTTAATCCAGGGGTTTTGGAAAAAAGTGATAGAATTTTTGAAATATTTTAACGTATTTTGGATTCATGAATGTAACAAATTGTGTGAAAATGTATGTTTCAGATTATTTTCTAATCCACGTTAAAAGTTGAGAAAGTCATTCAGAAATTTCTCTAAATGGAGTGAAAACATCAATTTGAAAATTTCAAAAAAATTCATAATTTTTAAATTGTTAAAAATTCACGTGTAAAACAATGACAGTAGAATAAATTCCTCCAGCTCAGAAATATAATTAAAAATCTACCTATATCCTCAACAATTTTTGAAAAATCATTTAAAAAGTGATAAAATTTCCAATAAATAAAAAAACCAAAAGCAAAAATCTGCAGCAAAAATTTTAAAAGAAATTCTGGATTTAAAGCTGAGAGGCCCTCAGAAAAATTCCTTAAAATTCCACAGGAAAACATTTAAAAATATTTAAATAAATGAGCTGACAATCCTTCAAAAAATCTTTCGGTAAATATTCTCAAAAAAAATATTCTTCAAGAAAAAAAATCTCAAAAATCAATCTAATGCGCTGGCAGCTCTTTTGATTCTTCTTCTTGAAATTCTTTATTAAAGAATCATCTAACGACAAAGAACCGAATATCGGATGTACCTTTATATAGGGGATATACGAAAACGTAAACCTACATACGATTTTCTTTTGTCATAGGCTGTAGTACACCTTACGAACTTCAAATACCAAATTTGAAACAATTCCGGTAAATAATGGCGCTAAAATCATCAAAAAACTCGAATATCGGATGTACCGTTATATAGGGAATATGCGAAAATGTTAACCTACATACGATTTTCTTTTGTCATAGGCTGTAGTACCCATTACAAACTTTAAAGACGAAATTTGTTACATAATTCATGAAAATACCGAGTATCGGGAGGTACCGACATATGGGGGCTATCCGAAGAAGTGGACATGCATACAAACATTTTTTTATCATAGGCTGTAGCACCCATTACGAACTTCAAATGCGAAATTTGAAATAATTCCGATAAATAATGCAGAATATCGGGAGGTACGATTATATGGGGGTATACGAAGACGTGGACCTGCATAGACAATTTTCTGCCTTAAGCTGTAGTATTCATTTCGAACTTCAAATACCAAATTTGAAACAATGCCGGAGAATAATGTCGCTGAAATTATCAAAATACCGAATATCGGATGGTACTGTTATATGGGGGCTATACGAAAACGTGGACCGACATGGCCCATTTACGAACTTAACCTGCCTACTGGTAAACTTTGCATGTATGCAAATTTTTAGCCTTCTATCTCAATTTGTTCGAAAGATAGCGTAATAACAACAGACGGACAGACAGACGGACATCGCTAGATCGTCTTAGAATTTTACTCTGATCCAGAATATACGTACTTTGTAGGGTCTATTATGAATATTTCGAGGAGTTACAAACGGAATGACAAAGCTAATATACCCTGTGGAGGGTATAATAACCCGGTGGAGGGTATAATAACTCAAAAAATAAATTATCGAAAAAAAAAAACTAAAAAGTTCAAACCCCGTTTATATAAATTCTTAAAAAAATCCATGGTTAATAATCTTTCGAAAAAAAATTAAAAACTAAAAATATAAGAAAGTGATCCCTTCAGTCCTTTAGAACCACTTTCGAATCCATGTTATAACATTGTAAAATTATCTTGCAACTCGGCTCCCAAACCGAAATTATACCTGTAATTGTTCTTAACAAAGGCGCACTTTTTTTCAATTCTTTCCTTACTTTTTTCTAACTCAATAAAATGAGTCATCGGTCTTTGAAAAACTTAATTTAAAATCCATCATTGAATCTTTAAAATCCTTAATACTTTCTGGCGATTTTTTCTTAATCTCTTAAAAACCATCTGGCAACTCTTCTCAATACAAAATAATACTGTCATTATCATTTGTTATTATTCCTAACAACAGTGCAGTTTTTTTTGTCGTTTCGTTCATTTTTTCTCTCCATCTCGTTAAAGTGGTCGTCGTCGGGTATCTATCTATCTGTGTTGTTGCTGTTGCTATTAGTCTCGTATTATTTTTGATTATTATTGTTATTACTTGCGACTGTGTGTGTGTTGTTGCTATTATTATTGCTGTTGTTAAATTAACATATATTTTTTAATTCATAATGACGTAGACCGAGACTGCCGTTCCTTTATTTAAATGTCGTGAAAGGCCTCCCCACCCCTCTCGTTCCCAACCATCATTTATTATATGGATTCCGCCTTAGATAAAATGAGAGAAAATTTAATAAATAACAGATGACAACTAACTAAACCAGAAGGAGGTGAACTCGGCGGAGGAGGTGATGGTGGTGTTGACAAATTGTGTGGTTTGTTTTTCCACAAAGAGCTCTCTGGGAGGGGTATAGGTGTGGTGGGTATTAAAAAAGGTATTCATTTTATGAGACTTTAATGAGTGACAGTGAGAAATCAAATCAAATCACAAAAATACCTTTGAGAATATAATGCCAGCCAGCTGCCCCCAAATTGTGGGTATGTTGGCTCCATTTAACAAGTCAGTCTAAGAAAGAGAGGGAAATAATTCCTGCCTGTGATATTACTTAATTTCTTAGCTTTAACGGTGATGAGAGGTACAATTTTTATGCAACGCATTTTAGTATAAATAATAATTTAGTTTATACTTACGGAAGCTGTTAGGGAAAATTTTCGAAAAATTTCGAACGATCTGTGCGCGAGTGGTCAATTTTTATGCCCTCCACCATAGTATGGAGGAGGGTATATTAAGTTTGTCATTCCGTTTGTAACACCTCGAATTATACATTTTAGATCCCACAAAGTATATGTATTCTTGATCAGCATACAATTCGATGTCGATTTACCGATGTCCACTCGTCTATCAGTCTGTGGCAATCAATGAAATGAAGTAGGTTGATAAAATTTTGCTCAAATGTATATTATGTCTGCAGGATTTTTGGTATTGAAAATGGGCCATGTCGGTATATCCCCCTCGTTTTGGTATATCCCCCATATAATGGTATCTCCCTATTTTCGGTATTTTGATGATTTTAACTACATTATTCACCGGAATTGTTTCAAATTTTGTATTTGAAGTTCGTAATGGATACTACAGCCTCTGACAGAAAATTGTCAGCACAGAACCACGTTTTCGTATAGCCCTCATAAAACGGTAACTTCCGATATTCGGTATTTTGAAGTTTTAAGCGATATTATTCACCGAAATTGCTTGAGATGTCTTATTTGAAGCCTAAGACGGAAAATTGCCTGTGCAGGTCCACGTCTTCGTATAGCCCCCATATAACGGTATCTCCTGATATTCGATATTTTGATTATTTAGCTACATTATTCACCGATTTTTTCGCATTTGGTATTCTATGTTCGTAATAGATACTACAGCCTAAGACAGAAAATGGTTTGTGCAGGTCCACATCTTTGTATAGCCCCCATAGAACGGTATTTCCCGATATTCGGTATTTAAATGATTTGAGCTACATTACTCGCCGATGTTTTCAAGTTTCGCATTTGAATATTGTAATGACTTATGTCAACAGTTGCCTATGCAGGTTCACGTCGTTGTATAGACCCTAAAATAACAGTATTTTTAAAGGATTTTATTGTTTTTGGAAATTGCCAAGTTCTTTCCAAATGGCCCAAAATTGCAGCTTTTTTTCGGCCAGACCGAAATTACAGATTTTCAATTGTTTTTTTTAATATTACCTTACCTTCTTAATAGCTAGTTTTCTGTCAGGGCCCTTTGGGTACTTTCCATCTTCGCAATTATAAAAAGGCCAGAACTGTGTGCCCCCATATATATCTCCCCATCATTTCATTTAAAATTTCCAAGTATTCTTCCCGATTCATAATGGGTCGGGTTAAACTTTTATGTTCTTCGCATTTAGCTTCAAAATTGCTTCAATCTCAGATTTTTCAGGGGGATTGTGAGATAAATGTCCATATTTCGACTAGTGCTGCAAACAAACAATTTCCCATTTCTGTTGAACTCAACCATTTACTCTTTGTTTTATTGTTTTTCTCTTCTAATATTCTTCACAGACCTGCGTAGTTTTGTTTTCCATCTCTTTCTAACTCTCCAAACCACGACGACATTTTCTAAATTGTCGAGAATTGGATTTTTTTGTTTAACGAAGACGAAGGCTGCTTGTTTGCGCTTCTTTATTTTATTCACCACTCATTTGGAGGGGAAACGTACGTTCATTTAAATCGATATCATTACGATATTCTTTATTAATTTTCCCCACACACACACTTGATTGATGGGTTGCTCTCTTTGTGTCTGTGTTGTTGGCGTTGGCGTTGGTTGTAAGTTTTACAAAATGGAAAACATCAAAAGGCCAAATTACACGCGCATACATACACACACGCTCTCATTTACATATGTTACACAATATCGTAAATAATATGAAAATTAATAATAACAAGCAAGGTGGGTAGTAGCTTCTTTGTCAGGGCATACAGTGTTGGACATAACTAAAGGCGGCTTCAAGAGTTTTAATGAAATATTCCTTAAAAATACAGGATTATATCTACTGTATCACTTAAGTATTCCTCTAAAGTTTGGGATTATAGATCTGTTTACGATTCGTTCAATCAATACTTTCAAAACCACGATTATAAATCTGGGAGAATAGCTCTTTAAAAAATATCCCCTAAAGTCCATAGGGCGAAGCTTCAAAAGTATTTTCTGAAATCCATGATTTATCTTTAAAAATTCTCGGTTTTCAGTCTGATAAACTTGCAAAATTATTCCATAGCAAAATCGACTACAGTTTTCGTAAAGCTTCAAATTATATTCATTAATAAATGCAAGAAAATAGCAATGACAACATCAGTCTTAAAAATAGGAGATCATTGCTCCGATGAGCAATTCTTTACAAAATAACTCTGGCAAGCCTTTAAAATATCTTTCTTAAAAGATCCATGAATTTGGCTCTGAACCAAGCCCTTAAAACCCACAAAATTATCTCTCTATCTCTTCGAAAAAAATCCATTAGAGTTCCAAACTTAAAAAAAAAAAAATATAAAAATCCACGAGAATAGTTACGGAAATATTCCTTAAAAACTATAAAAAGGCTTCAAAAATATGTCCCTAAAATCCAAAATTATATAGTTTCGAAATCCTTAAATATATACAGTGTGAGATAAAAAAACTGCAACAAAGTCAAGCGCCATAATTTTTATATATTTTTTTGTTAAATTTTATTGAATGAAAGCAAAAAATATAGAAAATAGCATCAAATTTTATAATAAGTTTCGATTTGTTCGAATTGGTCACCTTTGGCACCAATTATGGCCTTCAATCAATCAAAAATCAACCTTAAAGATTCTCGATTTTCAATCTGGTAGAACTTCAAAAAAATGTATATCTTAAATTCTATTAATTAAGTTCTAGCGAGGATTTAAAATACAAAGTTTACAAAACCACGAAAATAACTCGCGATAGGCTTTAAAATCCTGGAATATAGCCCCAAGAAAGAAAATATTTTCCAAAACACACGAATAAAGCTCTGGCAACGTTTCAAAAAATATATCTTTGAAGCAACATTTATATCTCTAGTAAGGCCTCAAAATATTTTCCCTAAGACACACGATTATGACCCTTAAAAACTTAAATTTTGGAAATACTTCAAATAAATTCCTCTAAAATACACGCCTGCCAATCTGATGAGGCCAAGTACACGTTGAAAATGCATGTTTTTATTTTAGGATAATCCCAAATTGTTTCACGATTATCACTTTAGCGACTCCCCAGAAAGTACTTCTTTAAAAATCCATTGTGGGAGCTTTGGGAAGCTCCAAAAATATACCTCTAAAAATCTATTCAAATATCGATTCGAAAATATCTAAATATCTATTCTATCAGCACCTTGTAAAAAATAATAATTTTCCATTTCCTTCTTATATACATTGTTCTCATAACTAATAATTTGTTTTCTCTTTCAATTTTCCTTTTCATTCAGGTTTGATTGATTGATCATCAGCAACAAAAGCACCAACAAGTCAGCCAACCGACAAACATCTGTCGCATACGTCGCAGCAGCAACAGCATTACCATTTTTGTGTTTTTGTCCAACTTGAGGAGTGACATTCATTCCTTGGAGCATCGAAGCGAGCATTACTTTATGGAAATTAGCTGATACAACAGTTAGGAGGAAATTGAGAAAGGCATAGAGATTTTGAAATTGAAAGCAACAACAAAAAGAACAGCAGCAGAAAACAAAGCAAAAGAACAGAACCCAGCGGTACTCAAGAATATAAATTTGCATTATTATTTGTTTTGGATTGATTAAACCAAAAAAGGGAACACAAAACATATACAAAACGACGTTTAGTTCATACATATTTTTTATAAATTGAATTGAGCTAGAAAAACGACAAAATTCCTCAAAGTAAATACAATCCAAAATTAAATTAAAACAAAACAAAACACTGAAAAAGACAAACAGCTGGGACCCATTCTTGCTCTTCTACACTTTTTTGCAATATCCAACAATTGTATCACGCCAAGTTTTTTGATCTCTTACGCCAACCAAGCAACCACTACTACCCTCCTCACGTGAAGAAAATATATATATAGAATTTTTATTATAAAAGAAAAACAAGAAGAAGAAGAAGAAGCAAAAAGTTCACATCACTAACTCAACAACAACAACAAAATTAGAAACAACAAATTACCTTTTTAACCGCAATAAGAATTTCGCTGGGCGAAGAATTACTGCAATTTAACTAAATTAACAAAACAAAAAAAAATATATCAGCAGCGTAAATAACAACAGCAACTGCAACCACCACAACACACCAAAACCAAAACAAAGCAATGGAACGTGAATCAAATCCGATGCAACCTATGTGCCGCTCCGGTTGCGGCTTCTATGGCAATCCAGCCACAGATGGTTTGTGCTCAGTTTGTTACAAGGTAATGTAATTTTCAATTTCAATTATGCTGGTGATATTGTTTTATTTTTTTTTACTAATATTTCTCTTCTTTTTTGTAGGACTCCTTAAGAAAAAAGCAACAACCACCTGTTGGCAGCACTCCCGTATCAGTTCCAAGCCCACAACCAAGTCCCACATTTAGTCCAGCCATTACAATACCTTCAGCCGCACAGCCAACAGTACAGAGTTTACAACAGCAACACAATGAAATTAAAGATGTAAGTAGTGTCGAAGGGTCTCAATATGAATTCACGATTTCTGCGTCGGATAAGACAAGATAGATATCTTTTTTTAGAATACAGGACTTTAGATATTATAATTTAAAAATATAGTTTAGTCTGAAACAATTTGCACTTGAAGACTTAACGGTTTACCCTTAAAAATATCCCACAGAAAACTGACCCGTTAAACTATTTAAAATACTTTTCCAAAATCTATGCTTGTGGTTCCTTTTAAACTTTTAAAGTATCTTTTTAAAACCCGCATTTTAAAAATATACTTTTAAAAAGTCAACTTAAAAAATCCCCCTAACAAAATTAGAACACTCTTCCAAAATGTTCCTTAGAAGTCGGAGGCGTAGCCCTAAAGACTGGTTAAAAATTTAATTATTTATTCTTTTCAAATATATAACTACAAAATGCAGGTTAAGATATGACATCTCATTAAAAAAAAAACATGGACCTGAAAAACCTTCAATAAATTTTCCCTAAAATCTCCACGCTTTATACCCAAACATCTTTAAATATATCACAGAAATTTCCATTTCCCGCATTTTAAAAATATCCTTTTAAAAAGTCAACTTAAAAAATCCCCCTAACAAAATTAGAACACTCTTCCAAAATGTTCCTTAGAAGTCGGAGGCGTAGCCCTAAAGACTGGTTAAAAATTTAATTATTTATTCTTTTCAAATATATAACTACAAAATGCAGGCTAAGATATGACTTCTCATTAAAAAAAAAACATGGACCTGAAAAACCTTCAATAAGTTTTCCCTAAAATCTCCACGCTTTATACCCAAACATCTTTAAATATATCACAGAAATTTCCATGTAAACGCGATTTAGATTACAACAAGTAAAAAAGCTGTAATTTTGGCAGGGCCGAACTTTAAATACCCTTCACCATTTTAACGAATTTGGCAATTTTCTCAAAAATAAAATCCGTTAAAAATCCTTTTAAAATCTTAAAAATAACCGAATGTTGCCACTGTATTAGGATATATACGACGACGTGGACCTGCATAGGCAGCTTTTGTCATAAGCTATTACAATATTCAAATGCGAAACTTAAAAAAAATCGGTGAATAATGTCGCTAAAATCATCATAAATCGCGAGGTACCGTTATATGGGGGCTATACGAAGGCGTGGTCCTGCACAGACAGTTTTCTGTCATAGGCTGTAGTATCCATTACGAAATTCAAAAACCAAATTTGAAATAATTCCGGTGAATAATGTCGCTAAAATCATCAAAGTATTGAATATTGGGAGGTACCTTTATATGGGGGCTATAACAAAACGTGGACGTACATGGCCTATTTTCAATACCAAAAGTCCTGCAGATATAATATACATTTGAGTAAAATTTTATCAACCTATTTCATTTCGTTCGAAAGTTAGAGTGATTTCCACAGACGGACGGACATCGCAAAATGGATATAAAATTTTATGCTGATCATCAAGAATATATATACTTTGTGGGGTCTAAAATGTATATGTCGAGGTGTTACAAACGGAATGACAAACTTAATGTACCCTCCATACTATGGTGGAGGGTATAAAAACGGTAATGGTTTAGCTCGACCTCTTTTTTTAAAAAAGGTATCATTTAAGAAATTCACTGTTTTTAAAATATTCTATAAAGAGACATAGTTTAACCCTAAACGCTCTTTAAGAATACATATTTCTTAAAAAGCTACGGTTTAATCTTGAACTCTCTTTAAGAACTACTTCCTCAAAAACGATGGAAGCAACATACGACACCAAAAATATTCTGTACGTATTAAAACCTAATACCCCTTCAAAACATAATCCTGACACTATAATTTAAGAGACGCTCTTTAGCTTTAAACAACTTTAAAAAAATTGCTATAAACTTCTGTAAGCTTTCTGCAGCTTAGTCCTGGAAAAAAAAAATCCCTAAAAATACGTGTTTTAAATTGATATGTCTTCAAAAAATAGTCTTTAAAAAATACTCGTTTGCTTCTCTTCCAAAATGGCCTTGGAAGTCAGCGAATTTGAATCGGTTTCATCTTCAAAGAAGTATTTTAGAACAATATCATATAATTCCTCGTTTTTTTAAATATTTCTTTAAAGATTTAGTCTTCCAAAATTATTCCTTAAATTCCAAGGCCATATCTCAATTCTCATTGTACCTTCCAAGACACAGGCCCCTCCGAAATTTGTCATGTCCCTTGGCTTTGTCTTTTAAGTCAATACTGTCAGTATTTTTTAACAAATTTCTTCTACTTCAAAATTCCAAAAACCAACTATTTTTTTTTGGGAATTAAGTTTCGCCTAGATCTATCTTCCCTTTTCGGTATCATCATTGATTATGGCAAATAATGATTCAGAGCAAACAAATATCTCACCACCAGTAACTAATTCGCAAGAAGCAGAACAGCAACAACCATCATCCTCAAAGAATTTAAAAGAAAAATTGCAAAAGATTTTAAAATCATCTGCGGACTCCTCTTGTTCCAGTTCAATTGGAAAAGAAAAAAGCAAGCGAGTGAATTTGAAGATTAAATATTTTCTCAATTCCAATCGAAAATTAGATCCCTCTTTGGCTGTGAAGGCGGCAAAAATTCTATCTACTCCTCCCAAGGGTCAGAGGCCCAGCGATAATATTGAAGTGGTGACCGTTAAAAGACCAAACAGAAATTCAAACGGAAATAATATTTCAAACTTGATCCACAAAAATTCCAGTCCAAGGAGTAATCAAATTGAAAATACTGCAACAGAAACTATTGCGAATGCCGCCGATGATCATCAGCCATCATCTGATCCACAAAATTCAAACAAATCGAAATCAATTTTTAAAAGGAAATATAACTTTTTCACAAAACCTCACACGAGAGTTATAACAAGTAATAACAACATATCTGGGGACGAAGTAACAGAAGCCACAAATTCTGCTACTGCCGCTAGTACATCTTTAAAACGACTCCCCCTTGATTTGGAAAACAAAGCCATAAAACCCATAAACGTGCCAAAGCATTTGTTACGAGAATTTACAACTAATTTTAATATCTACAGCCAACAGTTCGAAGATAATAGTTTGATAACATCACCCGTTTTACAAACTCAACCCCGTGTACATTTGCGTAGTGTTGCTTTTGACAGCATGGTTGGCAAAAAGAAATCAAATAAAAGCAATGATGCAACGAAAAAGGTTAAGAAAACGAAAGATAAGGAATCTAGGGAAACAAATGTCGAACAAGAAAAGGATATTAAAGCCGCTTCATCTTTAGCAAAGGGGGCAATTGCAAATTACTCCCTTCAAAAAGGGAGTTTGGAAAATGAAAACGAACAACCTTCATCTTCGCGAAAAAGGGTAATTGGTATTTAGATTATTATTTCGTTTCAAGCTCCTCCTTAGTCATAAAATGGATATCCTATTAAGGGTAGCATTTCGTTTGTGATTCCCAATTGAAATAACAATTTCGAACTTCAAAAATATTTCCCTAAAACTTAAAACAACGAGCGTTGGTACGAGGCACAAAAAATTTATTCAAATATAAAAACCACACACTTTTTTTTTTGGAAAATTCTCACCGAAATGATTTTGTACTCATGTAAACAATATAAATGAGCTGTCACTGGAATAATTTTAACAGCTGTCGGATGAGTGGCTTAGAAATGACAGCAGTCTGAAGTTGGTTGCAGTTATTTCCTTCTCACCCTGTTCATATTATTCCTATAACCATTTTTTAAACATTTTATCTTCTCAGATGTTTTCAAAGCTTTTGTTTTTCAAATTTTGAATAAACTTTGTTCTGCTCATTGTTATTCCAATATCTTTGTCGCTTTCAAACAAAAAATATTTTTTTTAAATTGATTAACAAATCAAAATTAGCTTCTGTTTGATTTCTTCTTTTCGTTTTTTTTTTGCCTTTATTTCTTTTTGAAAATCGTGCGTTTGTTTTTATTCAAACTACAGCTTCTGCTCTGATGCCAATTTAATTTACATTTAAAAAAAATATGTACATTCTGCCTTTCTTTCAATTTTGTTGGCACCGCCAGAAAAAAGCACCCATGTTGTCTGTCGTCCATTTGTTTTGTAAATAACTCGTGACTTGTGATGATTTTTGTTCTTGTCCCTCAATGTTGAAAAGTGGTTCTTCGCCGTTTTCTTTCTTTGTTTGGTGGCGACGACGACGACGACGATGATGATGATGAAAGAATTTCTTTAAAACAGTTTGTGTATTTCGTTTCAATGGATTCTTCTAATGGTCAAAAAAGGGCAGCATGTGGACAAGACAGCAGCGGGAGAAGGGTTGATGAGGTATAGCTTGTCATATTTTTTGTTGATAGTATTTATTACCATTTAATTGCCCAGTGATTCATTCATTATAGAAGCCTTGGACAATTTTTCAATGAAATCGAAAAGGAATTTAAGGTTAATTTTTTTACAATATTGTTGCATGAATTGCATCTTATAGATTCGAAAATGAAGCGTAGGAAAGATTTTCTTACAATACCAATCAATGGCAACTGAATTTATTAATCTTCCATTTATAATACAAAACCAATATGGCCACAAATGTATAAACCTGGGATATTTATAAGGAAAAATATTAATTGATATAATATGAATAGTATTAAAAATTAAACCTTTTATTAATCTATTGTTTCTGATTTGTTTTATATAAAGGTAATACCAATACAAATCGGATTTTCATTGCCTTGCAATTTATGACTTCTAGAAAACCCAGAACAGATGCTTTTATCCCTAGGAAGGGATATATTCCTATAATCTTTCTTTTTCTTGTATATACAATTTTTATCAAAAATTTCATTTTCTTTTTTGTTGCAGAAAATAAATGAAGAAAATTCAGCCAAAACTAGCAGCGAAACAGCCGCATCCGCCGGTCCATCAACTTCCACCGAACCAGCCGAAGAAGATAAAGACAAGGAAGATGACAAAGATTCTAAAAAGAAAAAGAACCGTTGCTCCGAATGTCGCAAGAAAGTGGGCTTGACAGGTACGTATTACCAGTATTGTAGAGATCCGGATATAACAATTCAACAACTATTGGATATGAAAAATTGAATATGAAGAAAGACGAAGAGACATTTCTGAGGAATCTAAATTAAATAGATAAAAGGAAGAAGGTTTAATAGCATCATGGAAAAATTCTTTCTTTTTTAATATTTTTTTTAATAAAATCAAGAAGCAGTTAAAGAAAGTATCCCCATCTTCTGAAAATGACCATATATCGTCTCTATATAGAACTCAATGTGGAGAATATCTATAAGAATTTGTAGCTGCTGTTTCCTAATAACAAAAACTTGGAAATGCCGATTTTTTTCTATCCTTAAAAATTGCAGAAGAGAACACTATATAGAGATAATATATTTCAAGAAAGAGAGGCTATGGGTAGGCCAGAGGAATTGTCTATTCCTACAATAGAACTGGCAGGTCTCCTCCATAGCCATTTAAGGCATTTCAGAACATTTAGCCAAGGTCAAAGGGTACTATCAAGCCGATATAGGAAGGAAATTGAAAAACTTAATGTCTTAAAAACAACTCTTGAATAGAATCAAAATTTCCCTTAAAGGTGCCATATTTGATATCACATATACAGGGTGAGATGAAAAAACTGCAACCAACTTCAGACTGTTGTCATTTCTAAGCCACTCGTCCGACAGCTGTTAAAATTATTCCAGTGACAGCTCATTATATTGTTTGCAAGAGTACAAAAGCATTTTGGTGAGAATTTTCCAAAAAAAATTCAAGCGTGAAAAGTAAAGAAGCGTCTTGAAAGAAACCTGCTTCGCAGTGGCCGAAAAATGGCTCGTGGGCTGAACATATCGCAATATTCCATTCGGTAAATATTGAAAAATGAGCTCGAGGTAAAGCCATTAAAATTCTAAAAGTGCAAGAACTTACATCGCAACAGAAAGAATATAGACTGAAAATATCTAAAGAGTTACTTCGCTTGGCCGAAAGTGGTGAACTGCCGAATTTGGGAGTTTCTCCGATGAGAAAACATTCGTTGTCCAGCAGTTTGTAAACAAGCGCTTCGCCGAGAATGTTGCAAAATACCGGAAAGCAACATTCGGGCAGCGGGCGACGGCCATATTTCGTGCCAAAGGTTACCAATTCGAACAAATGTAAACTTATTCTAAAATTTGATGCTATTTTCAATAAAATTTGAAAGAAAAATGTAAAAATGATGTCGTTTGACTTTGTCGCAGTTTTTTATCTCAGCCTGCATACACTCCACGATAAACTTTCAACGTCTCTTCAAATTTTTGACAAAAAACCCCATTGGTTGTAACCACTGATTTTATGTTTGTTTGAGATCCTGACCATACCCTTTAGCTGAAATGCCACCAGTTCAATATTTAGAGATCTTAAGAGGTGGAACACACAAATTTTTCATTTTTTTATATGGCCCCCATTTGACGGCATCCCCCAATCAATGATAGTTTGAATGTCCTGTTACGAAAAATAATTTTTCTTCGTCCTTTTAATGACTTAATATCGCCTTCACTGTTGTTAATTTTTTATATCCACATTAATTTAATGTTTTTTTTTATATAATTTTTTTAAGAATTCTAATTAATATTAATTATTTCACCCCTTTTTTCAACAGGTTTCCTTTGCCGATGCGGTGGTCTTTACTGTGCTGTCCATCGATACAGCGATAAGCACAACTGCACATTTGATTATCGGGAGCACGGAGCCCAAGAGATCAGACGCAATAATCCGGTAGTCGTTGGCGAGAAAATACAAAAAATTTGAACTTTTGTGCCATCATCTTTAAACCACTTTATAATAATAATATAATTCTTATACATACATCTATATATAAATATAAAAAAGAAGGAAGGAAAAAAACAACAGAAAACACAAAAACTTATAAATATTAAATATACATATAATAAAAATATATTAAATAATACTGAAAAAAAAAAACGGAGAAAAATACAAAAACAACAACAAACACTAAAAGAAGAAACAGAAACAACTAATTTAAAGATAAAAAAAAGAAAAAAATTAAAAAAAAAAACTGGAAAATTATACATGAAAAAATACCCCCTGCAATAGCTCTCCTACTCCATCACACAACAAGCCAGCAAACAACCATAGCCACCACCACAACCATTACTTCTCTATACACACACAAGCAGACGACACACACACATATTTTTTTATATTTAATAATTAAAATTGATTGAAGTTTCTTATTTTGTTTTATTTAAAAGAAAAAAAATCAAGAAGAAAATAACCAAAAAGAAAAACAATTAAGTTGTCTTCTCTAAATAAATTTTTTAATGGAATAATGTTTAGTTTTCATTTGCAATCCAAACAAAAACACATACAACACAAACGCCTAAAACCATTATTACACCTCCTACCAATCTACCTACCTACCTACATATATAAATATATTTGCAATTAGCGTTTTTTTCTGTAGTAGAATTTTTTTGCTTTAGTTTTCATTATTACTATTATTATTTTTTTGTTTTTAATTATATAAAAAAATAAATAATTTCAACAAATATCGAAAAGGGAAAACAACATATATATTTTTATTTTTTATTATTATAATTATTATGATTTTTTTCTTGTATAGAACCAAGTTAGAGTAATACATTACATAGAAACAAACAAACACACACACATTTTAAGGGATAAAATTAATAATAATAATAATATATGAGAAAAATTTAATATATAAGACGTTAATATTTTTTCTTTCTTTCTTATATATACATATAATTAGTAGGATATTCTATAAACAAAAGCAAATTCTCTATACTTGTTCTCTACACCATTTTCAGATGTTATACACTAAAACGATATTTCACAAATAAAATTTCGAAAATTTTTCCCAATAAACTGCTGCGGTTATTTTTTTTTTAATTGAAATGTGAAGATCTATTTTTATTTCAACAAATTTCTTTGGTGATTTTGTAAAGGAAAGTAAAAAAATAACGTAAATGATAAAAATTTCATTTTTTTTTTTTTAGTTGTGAAAATCTATAAATTTTAGGAAATTTCCATAAAAAATTTATAGAATTTCAATCTAAATAAATTGCTATGGAATTTTGGAAATTACGGATTGCCAGTAAATATTTGAAATTGTGAAATTAAACAAAAAAAATGTTCTCCAATTTTAATAGATTTGCTGCAGTGCTTCTACCCAATATCAAGTAATTGTTGTTCAGTTGGCCATCTATTGAGAATTGAAGTTTAATTTAAATGTTACACAACAAACTTTGCTGTAGAAGTTTCTTTGTCAGGGTTTCCAAGTCCTCTCAGAGTGATGCCGAACTTTTGTCGGGAAATATGATGGAAATTAGATTTCGATACTCAAATATTTCAAAATAAATATATTCAAAACAAAATAAATCCTTTTTACTTCATCTATTTAATAAATCCCATATTGCTATTTTGTTTAATATCGAAATGGTTTCAAATATGGATTCTGGCTACCTTGTTATTTTGGAAATTTGAACAAACTTCGATTTTTGAGGTTTCAAGTGAATTTGTAACGAATTACTCAAATTTAAGTTCAAATTCATTCTTCAAATGAGATATCGTCCAAGCCAAGTAATTTTAATTTTTAACGAGAAACCCTGTTTGGATTTCAATTGGATAACTGCAAATAAATCCTTTTTAACTTCATCTACTTAAACAAACCCACATTGCTATTTTGTTTTATATCGAAATGGTTTCAAATTCTGGCTACCATCTTTATGGCCAATTGTTATTTTCGAAATTTGAACAACCTTCGATTTTTAAGATTTGTAATGAATTACCAAGCCAAGTAATAATTTTTATCGAGAAAACCCTATTTGTATTTCGAGTGGATAACAAATCCGAGTGTACCCAAACCGCTGCATACTCATTTTAAAACTCGAATAGGAATTGGATTTACAAAGCTATTTCATTGAGAACATGGACTTCCGTTACGATCGAAATATTTTATTTTGGTGAGAATACAAAACTATACGCCAAAATCCAATTTTTGATTCAAACAATTTTAAAATCCCTTTGTAAAAATTGTTTAATTAAAAAAAATATTCTGGAAATATTCGTTTGAATTATTTAAATTCAACTTCAATATCTAAAACTTTTATAACTTTCAATTCAAGTCTTTGTTTTTTAACACGATAATTTACAAGTTTGAAGTGAAATATATATTTTTTTGTATAACATTTGAAAATGGTGTAGTAGTTTAAAATTATTTAAAAACAAATCAAAACATATTGAAGAAGTAAAGTGCTGCTGCAGTTTTTTTTTTTAACATAGATTATTTTTTTTTGTTCTTTTGAAAATTACTTTTCTTATTTAGAAAATTTAGTAAAAAAAAAACAACGGTAATTTTTGCTTTAAACAACAAAACTCGATATAAAAAGGAATTATTATTAAAAAATTATATAGGATTTAATTTTTATTCTTTTCTTGAAAAAATCAAAAAAAAAAAAAAAAAAAAAAAAACAACTCAATACACACCGACACCTACACTTACACGCGATTTCTTTTTAATATAGTTTTTAAATGTTTATATAATGAAAAGAAAAAGAAGGAAAAAAAAAACAAAAACAGAAAATGGAAATAATGCAAACCAAGCTCTTTTTAATGTAATTAATTATCATTATTATTAATTAATTAATATTAGTTTATAAAATATAAAAGATAAGAAAAAGGAGAAGAAAAACAAAAAAACCAATAAACAATTCTAAAAATGAAACCAACAAAACACTTTTGAAAAAACACCCTACTAAAAAAAAAAAGAAATTTTACACTAAGTTCAAAAAAACTTATTTAATACTACTACAACAACAACAAACAAGTGGGAAAAAGGAACAAACAAGTAAAACCTACTACTATTTACTAGACAAAAACCAACAACATATATAAAATCCAAGCAAACTTTATATAAATATAAACAAAAGGCAAACTAATGGACAAAAGTATTTTGGGGTTTGTAATGAAAACAAAAAATGAAAAACACAACTGCTTAACAAAAAGATACCCAAAATGCTTTTAATCTAAATTATATTTGAATAAAATATGGAAAAATTAAGAACTCTTTCAATGCTTATAAAACAAACAAAATGTTTTGAAATCTAATGAGTAGATAAATCCAGCGGGAAACAAAACAATTAGCAAGGATTTTGTATCCATCTACCAATCAAACCAAGCCCCCATCTAAAAACACAGTAGAAGTAGAGATTATTATTGATTTTATTTTCGTTATTTCTTTATTATTTTTCTTTTGAAAATTTGTGTGAGTTTTGTTTATTATTAATTTTTTTCTCTTTCTCTCTCTCCCACTATCTCTCTGAGCAAGTCTAAAGTTAATATGGTTTTAATTATATACAAATAAACAATAAAATAATAATAATTAAAAAAACACAACAATATTGAAATTGAAACTTTAAAAAACAAATAAAATAATATATAAAAACAAACAAATTACCCTTGTCTTTTGAGTATTTCTTAACATTAGGTTTGAAATTGAATGTGTTTGCCCCCCATTCGCAATGAAAGCAACAAGTAATGAAGTGGTATGACAAGGGAATGCTGCTGTGAAAGGCCAAAGCTCTTCCCCTTTCTTTCTTATCGGCTTGTTATTGACAAGAAGCTGGGAATGTTTTTTTTTGTCATGGGTTTTAAATGTTTATTGGACGATGTTTTTCAGTTTTCTCATCTAAATATCTGGTAAAATTTCTATGCGGGTTATGTTTCCTGTTTGTTTGAACGCGATCAACTAACGAAATCATAATCAAGTTATATTTGTAGATTTACAGGGTGATATAAAAAAACTGCAACAAAGTCAAACACCATAATTTTTATACATTTTTTTTTAAATTTTATTGAATGAAAGCAAAAAATGCTTCAAATTATATTCCCTAATAAATTCACGAAAATAGCACTGACAAGACTTCAAAACATGACCCTTAAAAAACGAGATCATTGCTGCGATTAGTCCTTCAAAATATTCTTTGCAGAATAACTCTGACAAGCCTTCAAAATTTCTTTCTTTAAGGATCCATGAATTTGGCTCTGAACCAAACCCTTAAAACCCACAAAATTTAAAAAATATTCTTTGCAAAATAACTCTGGCAGGCCTTTAAAATAACTTTCTTTAAAGATCCATGAATTTGGCTCTGGACCAAGCCCTTAAAACCACAAAATTGTTTTCTATCTATTCGAAAAATTAATGGATTTATTTTCCAAACTAAAAAAAAATCCAAGAGAATAGTTACGGAAATATTCCTTAAAAACTATAATAACCCTTCAAAAATACCTAAAATCCATAAATATATACATTCAAAAACGTTGAATATATCTTTTCAAAAATATTTCTTAAATATCTAAAAAATTAGCGATAATAAAATTGCATAATCCCTAAAAATTCACAACTGCAACAAATTCAAACGCCATAATTTTTACTTTTTTTTAAATTTTATTGAATGAAAGCAAAAAATGTCGGAAATAGCATCAAATTTTAGATAAGTTTAGATTTGTTCGAATTGGTCACTTTTGGCACAAATTATGGCCTTCAAACGGTTAATGAAACCGTCACACGCTGCCAGAATGTTGCTCTACGGAATTTTTGCCCATTCCAGACGAAGCGCTTGCTTGAGGTGATCGACATTTTGGTATTTTTTAGTGCCAACCTTGCTTTCCAAAATACTCCAGACACAATAGCCCAACGGATTGGTATCCGGATATTTTGGGGGCCATTGTTCGCTGGAAATGAAGCGAGAAATCTTATTTTGTAACCATTTTTGGATGGCGCGTGCTGAGATGGCGATGGTGCTAAGTTCTGTTGGAATGTCCAAGGTCTGCGGCCAAAATGTTTGCATGCCCAATGCTTTAAAATATTTTCACGATATAAGATATTCGGTATTTATTCTGATGCCACGGTCAATTAATACGAGCGGAGAGCGACCACACAATCATCATGGCCGGCGCTTGGGTGGGTTCTGGTGGCCAACCGAAGGTGCACATTTTCAGCTGACCTCTTTGGCAAGTAAACACGAACATTTTGTTTGTTTACAAACTGCTAGACAACAAATGTTTTCCCATCGGAGAAAACCAAATTCAGCAATTTAACACTTTCGCCTAAGCGAAGCAACTCTTTAGCTCTTTTGAGTCTATTTTCTTTCAGTTGCGGTGTAAGTTTTTGCACTTTTTGGAATTGCAATGGCTCAATGGCCGAGCTCATTTTTCAATATTTGCCAAATTGCGATATGTTCAGCTCACGAGCCATTTTTCGGCCACTGCGACGCGGGTTTCGATCAAGTCGCTTGTTATTTTTCGAACCATTTTTGCTGATGTTGCTGTTTTCTTCCGTCCACTCCCTTGACGTCGGGCTACGCTACCAGTATCGGCAACGACCGATGGTACCAGACACAAAAGATTTAATGAGCTGTCACTGGAATAATTTTAACAGCTCTCGGGCGAGTGGCTTAGAAATGACAGCAGCCTGAAGTTGGTTGCAGTTTTTTCATCTCACTCTGTATGATTTTCTCGATTCACGGCTGCAAACAAATCTACCCAAATGTTCATTGCCTAATAATGGGTTTCTTCCAAATCAATTTTTGACATGCCACCTGAAATAATTAGTTATTCTGTGGCCAATGACGATCGAGAAATTAGTAATTTTCATTTGACCCAAATTCTCTTCAATAAGCCATCGTGTATTAATATGCCTTTCTTCGTTTGCCGACTCCGAGTCTCGAACTCACAACCTCGTAGTCTGATGCACACACTCTTTGACGACGTTACTTTTTACTTGGTAGCGAGAAAGGAGAGTTCCTTTGCAAAGTTTTTTTAAACCCTTATTTTTTCAACTTGCTGACATTAGCATATTTTTTAATGGGTTATTCGGCCAAACATGATGGAGAGCATTGTTGGCAATTTGTACCTTACTCCTGCTGTTTTTCTACAAAGTATATATATATATATATTTTTGATCAACATAAAATTCTAAGGCGATTTAGCGATGTCCGTCTGGCTGTCTGTTGTAATCACGCTTCATTCAAAACGAATTAAGAAATTTTGCACATATCTGTGTTTTGTCTGCATGCAGGTCAAGTATGGCCCTCATATAACGGTACCTCCCGATATTCCGTATTTTGAATTGTCTGTCAACGGAATTGTCTGAAAATCCACACAAGGAGTTCCTTGTGAGTTTTTTATCCCCTGGAAAAGAATTATCTATATCGGTAAACGATATCGTACAGCCCCCATATAACGGTACCCCCGATATTCGGCATTTCGATGATTTTAGCCACATTTTTCAATGACATTGACTTAAATTCTACACAAGGTGTTCTCTATATAAGTACTCGACCCTCCGGAAGGGAATTGCCTATATAAGTCCACGATGTCGTATATACCCCATAGAACGGAATCTCCCGATATTCTGTATTTTGATGATTTTTGCCACATTTTTCGACGGAATTGTATGAAAATCCACACAAGGAGTTCCTTGTGAGTACTTTATCCCCTGGAAGAGAGTTATCTATATTGGTCCATGATATCGTATAGCCCGTATCGTAACGGTACCTCCCTTCATCCGATATTTTGATGACATTCGCAACATTATCCAGCGGAATTGTTTCAAATTTCGTATTCGAAGTTGGTAATGGGTATTACAGTCTATGCAAAAAAAATTTCGTCTTCGTATATGCCTGTCAGTATTGACAGTACAATTCAAAGCAATTGGACGGCGTACGGCTTCTCCCTTGTTATTTGACGCAGTTATGAAATAAAAACAAAGCGGGCTCTCTTACCTTTGAGTTGAGCTATTAATGAAGTCGCAACCATCCAACCAGTATGCGAGGCGTTTCACCGTTACTATTTAGTGGCTAGAAGAAGACCAATTTTGGAAAGGTCCATTTAGTCAATTCTCTATGGAACTTTTAAGACATTTACGTTTTTTTCTGTTTATATAAAAGGATTACCACCAGAACATCTACCCTGGTTTATCTTCTATATCTTCCGACTACAGGAAGGTAACTTACTTCTAGTCCTATGGAGAGAGGGTATCAAAATAGTTATGGAATTTAATTCCATTTATGCTTGCTCAATTTACATCATATTTTTAATTTTCAGTTATTGTCTTATTTATTTAAAAACTAACAATGTAAATATATCTAAAACTGATTGTGTGTGGTGTATATACATGTATTAAATAAAAAAATAATTGCAATTATAAATACCAACACTAGTTTGTCTATAAATTTAATTTTAATATTTCTCAAGAAGTATTCGACTTCAAAACATATGTTTTTTTAGCTTCTAATTGTAGCACGCATTGTATTATAAAAATAAGAACATATATGAATTAAAACCTAAATTAATAAATTTTTGGAATATAAATAAATGTTACTTAGGGACCCACTTGAAATTCAACATTTAAAAATCTTTATAATGTAATTGCATTGGTGAAGTTATCTTTATCTTTAATATTCATTTTACTACTTTTTATTTTTATATAAAGTATGTTAACAAAGTAAGATTGTTTAACCGTGATAAATAGCCAATCACAACCAATTTGACTATGGGAAACATACGTTACATTTATTGTGATTGATGGATTATCCGATCCATTCGCCACAAAATATTTGTATTTAAATAAATAATTTGGACTTTATATAGACATTTTTGTGTATCTAGATTTCTTCACGATCTATCAATCAAAGAAACATAATTTTTTTTTGTTAAAATCCTTGGACCGATTCTTGCTTTATGAAATTTTGAAATGGACCCGGATAACAGCCATTAGCCGAAATTAACAAATTTGAAGATAATTTACGAACTTACTATAAATACATGGTGATATAAAAGTTTTCAACAAAGTCAAATGCCATAATTTTTACATTTTTTTACATTTTATTGAATGAAAGCAAAAATTTCGGAATTATCAATCAAAGAAACATAATTTTTTTTTTAGTTAAAATCCTTGGACCGATCCTTTCTTTATGAAATTTTGAAATGGACCCGGATAACAGCCATTAGCAGCAATTAACTAATTTGATGATAATTTACGAACTTACTATAAATACATGTGATATAAAAAATTGCAACAAAGTCAAATGCCATAGTTTTAAAATTTTTTAATTTTATTGAAAATTTTAGAATAAGTTTAAATTTGTACGAATTGGTCACCTTTGGCACGAATTATGACCTTCAAACTGCCAATGAAACCGTCACGCGCTGTCCTAATGTTGCATTCCATTCCTGGCGAAGGGCTTGCTTGAGGTGATCGACACTTTGGTATTTTTTAGTGCCAACCTTGCTTTCCAAAATACTCCAGACACAATAGTCCAACGGATCGGTAACCAGAGATGATGGTGGCCATTGTAACCATTCTTGGGTGGCGCGTGCTGAGTCTTGTTGGAATGTCCGAGGTCTGCGGTCAAAATGTTTGAGTGCCCAAGGCTTTAATACACCCTCTATAATATTTTCACGATAATATTCGGCATTTATTCTGACGCCACGGTCGTTAAATACGATCGGAGAGCGACCATCGGCTTTTATGGTAGCCCACTCCATCACCATGGTCTGCGTTTGAGTTTTGGTGACCAACCGAAGGTGGACATTTTCAGCTGATCTCTTTGGTAAGTAAATACGATCATTTTGTTTGTTCACAAACTGCTGGACAACGAATGTTTTATCATCGGAGAAAATCAAATTCGGCAGTTCGGCCAAGCGAAGCAACTCCTTAGCTCTTTTGGGTCTATTTTCTTTCTGTTGCGGTGTAAGTTCTTGCACTCTTTGGAATTTCAATGGCATTACCCCGAGCTCATTTTTCAATATCTGCCATATGAAATATTGCGATGTGTTCAGCTCACGAGCCATTTTTCGGCCACTGCGACGCGGGTTTCGATCAAGTCGCTTCTTTACTTTACTGGTGTCGAATAACTTTTTTTCTGGAAAATTGTCACTAAAATGCTTTTGTACGCTTGTAAACAATATAATGAGCTGTGACTGGAATAATTTTAACAGCTATCGAACGAGTGGCTGAGAAATTACAGCAGTCTGAAGTTGGTTGTAGTTTTTTCATCTCACCCTGTATTAAGTTCGTCATTCCGTTTGTAACTCATCAAAATAATAATTTTAGACCTAACAAAGTATATAGATTCTTGATCCGCGTAAAATTCTAAGACGATTTAGCCCTGTCTGTCCCTCCGTCTGTTGTAATCACGCTAGAGTCAAAACGAATTAAGATAGAGAGCTAAAATTGCACAGATCAGTATTTTGTGAGTACTTTGCCCCCTGGATAGATAGTTATCTATATAGGTCCACGATATCGTATATCCCTTATATAACAGTATCTCCCAATATTCGGAATTTTCATGACTTTAGTCACATTTTTCAATGAAATTGTCTCAAAATCCACACAAGGAGTTCCTTCTCAGTACTTTACTCCCTGGAAACGAATTGTCTACATAGGTCCGCAATCTCTTATATACACCATATAACGGTACCTCGCTATATTCCATATTTTCATGATTTTACCCACACAATGAGTTCCTTCTGAGTACTTTTCCCTCTGGAAAGAATTGTCTATGTAGGTTCACCATATATATACCCCATATAACGGTACCTTCCTATATTTGGTATTTATTTAGTAGCTTTATTCAATGGAATTGTTTCAAATTTCGTATTTAAAGTTCGGAATCGGAACTACAGCCTATGACAAAAAATTATGCAGGTCCACGTCTTCGTATAACCCCATCAATTTCTGATTCAATCGTGCGAAATCAATATGCGCAGGAGACGGCGTATAAATTGAACTAGATATGTAATCGCTCCATCACTAGTTCATACGCTCATAAATGACTCATTTATTCGAATTAGCCCTTTCGTGAACCATGCAACTATTATTTGAACACTTGTATTCTATTGGTTACCAAATTTAGTACAAAACATTAAAAATTTGTTTAGTAAATTAAATAAAAAAAAAATTTTAATAGCGAACACCTGCATTTTTTCTCATTTTCATAGAACAAGAATCGGGTCTAGGATCTAATTATTTAAAAAAGGCTAAATGGTGTAGCAAAGTGCAATAGAATGAAATCTTTAAATAAATGTAATGATTACAAAACATTTACGATTTTCCAATATGCAAAAGTCTCCAAACCTCCTCAATACTTTGGAAAATTTATTACGATTTTTTTTCTAAAAAAAAAAAAAATAAATAAAATACTTAGAATAAAATACAAAAACGACTGTAGTGACGCAAAACACTAGAATTTCTAAGTTAAGAAAAAATATAAAAAATTATATTTAAAATAACAATAAGTCATTTTAAGGCAATACAGATATACAAATACAAAAACAAATAAAAAATAATAATTTTTTGATTTGCCAGCAATTAAAGTGCTTATTTAATGAGTGAAAGATAACCACGAAAAAAAATAATATCCAATCAAGTTGCATATACTTTTTTTTATTAATCTATTCATTTTGTAAACAATTTCAAATAAAATAATATATATAAAAAATAACGAAATTAATTGCAAATTTTCATTTAGCTAAATATGCGTTTTTTATATAGCCAAACTAATTAAAAAAAATAATTACGTTTATGTGGTAAGACTTACAACAACAAAATCCTTAAGAGAAATATATAACCATAACAAGCGATCATTTATATAAGAATTATAATAACAATATTATTAATTAATACATAAAACCCCCTAAATATTATAGAAATCATATTTGTAAGTTTTATGCTATTTGTAAACTAAAATTAAATTAATGCAAACGAGAAAAAAAAAAAACAAAAATAAAATGCAAATTCCCTAACCCAGAGAAAAAAAAAAACTAAATTTAATGCAAAAATATATATGAACCTAATTTAAATAATATGATATAAATAATATTATGTAAAAAGAATTCGTATTAATTTAAATGACAACTAAATATAAACCGACACACAGACACAATAATATAAAGAAAAAGAAAATAAAACCATTAAGACCCTAGCATCCGATAACTGATCATGACTTAGAGATACGCAAGCATGTATGCAAGCTAAATCAACAATGAAAATAAAAAAGAAATATAAACAAATAAAGAAATTTATTCTAAAAACTATAAAATTGGTATTTTATTTATTTTGTAACATTTTCAGCTGTTGCGGGGCGTGCAAAACGTTTACGAACAATCCCAGAAAAAACTTCCCTTTGATTCCGTAAAGATCGGGAGGTATTTTTATATGGGGGCTATACGAAGACCTGGACCTGCATACGCATTTTTTCATAGGCTGTAGTACACATTTCGAATTCCAAATACGAAGTTGGAAACAATTCCTGTAAAAATGTCGTGGAAATCATCAAAATACCGAATATCGGGGCGTACCGTTGTTTAGGAGCCATACGGTATCGTGGACCTATATAGACAATGCTCTTCCAGGGGGTAAACTACTCAAAAGGAGCTTCTTATGTGGATTTTCAGACAATTGCATTGAAAAATATGGCTACAATAATCAAAATACCGAATATAGGGAGGTACCGTTATATGCGGGATGTACCATATCGTGGACCTATACAGGCAATATTCTTCTAGGGGGTAAAGTACTCAGAAGGAACACCTGGTGTGAATTTTGAAACAATTCCATTGAAAAATATTGCTAAAATCATGAAAATACCGAATATCGGACGGGGCTAAATCGCCTTAGAATGCCTTCAAACGGCCAATGAAACCGTCACACGCTGCCCGAATGTTGCTCTGCGGTATTTTTGCCCATTCCCGGCGTAGCGCTTACTTGAGGTGATCGCCACTTTGGTATTTTTTAGTGCCTTTCAAATTAACTCCAGACACAATAGTCCGGAGATTTTGGTGGCCGCTGTGCGCTAGAAATGAAGCGAGGAACCTCATTTTGTAACCATTCTTGGGTGGCGCGTGCTGAGTGCGATGGTGCTGAGTCGAGCGGAGAGAGACCATCGGCTGTTATGGCGGCCCACACCAGCTCGAGGTTTTGCTGATGAAGTAGTGGGCCTTGGCTAGCGTATTTGTGTAAACAGTGGAGTTTGGAAGAGAAGCAAAGTCTTAAAAGTGCTCACTATAGGGTAGATACTCTCTTTTTCCCCTCTCTCCACTTACTTTGCATTCATCTCTTTCGACAACTGCATTATTCTCTCACATCGCCAGTGCACAAAGTGCATTCAACACGTCTGCATGTAATTTTTTGCAGATAATTTATTAACAAATCCAACATGAATGTGATTTTCCTAAAAATTGTTTTACTAATGTAAGAATGTGACAATGTAATTTCCCAATACAGACAATATGTTGTGCTAAATTTTAATCAAATATTACTGTGAAATAATCAAAGTGTCTTAGTATTTTTGTGTTGTTACAAAAACAATCAGTTATGTGGCCCGTTATGCTTTGTGCAGAAAATGTAAACAAATCGACATGTTATTTTGTGAAATGGTTTGGTGAAATTGTGAAGTGTTTAAAAACAGGAAATGAAAGTGACATCACTTTGGGTTCCTAATCATGGACCAAGTATTAAAATCCATAGATATCGTTGGATTTGTTTTCAAAATAGTAATTTTTTCTCAGCAGTGTAACCAGGTAAGTGTTCACTTAATTTGTTTATGGCTACAGAGAGTTGATATCATTTGAAAGGGCAAAGATGTACATACAGGGTGAGATGAAAAAACTTCAACCAACTTCAGACTGCTGTCATTTATAAGTCACTCGTCCGACAGATGTTAAAATTATTACAGTGAAAGCTCATTATATTGCAAAAGCATTTTGGTAAGAATTTTCCAGAAAAAAAGTTATTCGTGATGGAATTCCAGCGTGATAGTGTGATTTCTTTATATTTGGCTGGAAAACCACAAGTGGCTATCGTTAGAGCATTCCAGCATATAAATGTGAATACATCTTTTGTGTCTCGTACCATGGCTCGTTACCCTGGTACTGGTAGCGTAGCCCGACGTCAAGGGAGTGGAAACATCAGCAGAAATGGTTCGAAAAGTAAAGAAGCGACTTGATCTAAACCCACGTCGCAGTGGCCGAAAATGGCTCGTAAGCTGAACATATCGCAATATTCCATTCGGCAAATATTGTAAAATGAGCTCGGGGTAAAGCCATTGGAATTCCGAAAAGTGCAAGAGCTAAAAAGTTGCTTCGCTTCGCCGAAAGTGGTAAACTGCCGAATTTGGTTTTCTCCGATGCGAAAACATTCGTTGTCCAGCAGTTTTTAAACAAACAAAATGATCGTGTTTACTTGCCAAAGAGGTCAGCTGAAAATGTTCACCACCCAAACTCAATCGCCGGCCATGGTGATGGTGTGGGCCGCCATAACAGCCGATGGTCTCTCTCCGCTCGTTTTAATCGACCGTGGCATCAGAATACATGAAGAATATTATCGCGAAAATATTCTGGAGGGTGTATTAAAGCCTTGGCCACGCAAACATTTTGGCCGCAGACCTTGGACATTCCAACAGAACTCAGCACCATCGCACTCAGCACGCGCCACCCAAGAATGGTTACCAAATGAAGTTTCTCGCTTCATTTCCAGCGCACAATGGCCACCAAAATCTCCGGATACCAATCCGTTGAACAATTGTGTCTGGAGTATTTTGGAAAGCAATGTTGGCACTAAAAAACACCAGAGTGTCGATCACCTCAAGCAAGCGCTTCGCCGGGAATGGGCCAAAATACCGCAGAGCAACATTCGGACAGCGTGTGACTGTTTCATTCGCCGTTTGAAGGTCATAATTAGTGCCAAAGGTGACCAATTCGAACAAATCTAAAGTTATTCTAAAATATGATGCTATTTCCGATTTTTTTTGCTTTCTTTTGAGTCTATTGTCTTTCTGTTGCTGTTTAAGTTCTTGCACTTTTTGGAATTTCAATGGCTTAACACCGATTTTTCAGTATTTGCCGAGTGGAATATTGCGATATGTTCAGCTCACGAGCCATTTTTCGGCCACTGCGACGGGGGTCGATCAAGTCGCTTCCTTACTTTTCGAACCATTTCTGCGGATTTTGCTGTTTTTTTCTGTCCACTTTCTTGACGTCAGGCTACGCTACTAATATTACGGTAACGAGCGATGGTACGAGACACAAAAGATTTATTCACATTTAAATGCTGGAGTGCTCTAACGATAGCCACTTGTGGTTTTCCAACCAAATATAAAGAAATCACGCTTGAATTCCATCACGAATAACTCTTTTTCTGGAAAATTCTTACCAAAATGCTTTTGCACGCTTGAACAATATAATGAGCTTTCACTGGAATAATTTTAAGAGCTATCGGACGAGTGGCTTAGAAATGACAGAAGTCTGAAGTTGGTTGCAGTTTTTCATCTCACCCTGTATGTCATGGGCACAGAATATAGTCAGACAGATATAGATAGACCGATTCGAATTGTCCTTAATCGATTTTGTACAAAGAGACCTGGGAAACGTTATTTCAATGAGGCAAATTTTGATGAATCGGGTGATATTTACACTCTGTATCCATTTTTTCAATATATGGCGCAATCAATATGAGATCTTGAATGATTAAAAATCCACTCTTACATTTTTTTATACTATACATTTTCGTCTAGTCTCGTTTTGGTCGACCCTGGTTCTAAATATTAAACTTAGAAATATTTTTATACACAATCTCAGTTTTTATTTTTAATTTGAATAAAATTATGCCTACTTAGTTTTTATGATGTTCACATTTTTATACACATCTGAGAAACAGACCGAGTGAAGTATATGTCAAACGCCTGACCTTTTCTCGCTGGTTTATATTGTTTTTTGTATTACTCAAAAATATTTACGTCTCCTGTTCCAAATAGGCATAGCAATAAAATTAATTAGAATTCTATTTTTGAAGGCGGATCATCTAAGCAATTCGAATTTCAAAGTACACAAAGATTATCAGCTACTGCATTCAATCTTATCGACAAAATGTCTGCAGTACGTTTTACCTTCCTTTTGATCTCAAAGTATATGACCGCTCGCCACTGCATTTCTTAAAGATTCAATAAAAATTAATTAATTGTAGGACCTTTAAACCACAATTTTCTACGCATATCAAACAAAACAAATGCTTGCTGTTTTAAAGAGGCCATAATGTTTTGAAGTAGTGTTGACACTTAACGCCCATTGATTGGAAATTTACAAATAAATTTTAAAAAAAGTATATGGCAATTTTTTTTTTTGAGACCGCTGATTTACAGAATCATGTGATTCGAATAAAATATTTTTGATCGTACCAAGAAAAGCTCAACAATGCTTCTTCGACCTTCTAGCGTGGAATTTTCTAACTCTTTATTATGTGTTAAATTTAAACTCAGGAGAATGGTAGAATTCTGGGGTTTTCCTTTTTTAATTTTAGTACTAAAAGTTGCCAAATAATATAGCGGTGTTGATGGCCGATCAGTAGAGCAAGATCTTGAAATTCCGGAAACTATAAAAGGGTACGGGATTATTTTTTTTACCTTTTGTAAGAGACACTCTTGAAAAATAAATGGAGTTTGAAATATGGCATTTAATACCAAATGCCGCAGATAGAGTCTAAGGTTTTTTGGAAATTTATGCCAAAAGTGGCTAGTGTTTAGTGTTGAAATAACATTCGAAAGTACTACTACAAGGTGAGACAAAAAAACCGCAACAAAGTCAAACGCCATAATTTTTACACTTTTTTTAAATTTTATTGAATGAGATTTTATTGAATGAGCAGAACTTGTCGGAAATAGCATCAAATTTTAGAATAAGAAGCGCTTACTTGAGGTGGTCGACACTGTGGTATTTTTTAGTGCCAACCTTGCTTTCCAAAATATTCCAGACTCAATAGTCCAACAGATTGGTATCCGGAAATTTTGGCGGCCATTGTGCGCTGGAAATGGAGCGAGGAACCTCATTTTGTAACTCTTCTTGGGTGGCGCGTGCTGAGGCCTGTAGGAATGTCCGAAGTCTGTGGCAAAATGTTTGCGTGCCCAAGGCTTTAATACACCCTCCAGAATATTTTCGCGTTAATATACGGCATTTATTCTGATGCCACGGTCGATTAATACGAGCGGAAACCGACCATCGGCTGTTATGGCGGCCCACACCATCACCATGGCCGGCGATTGAGTTCGGGTGGCCAACCGAACCACTTTGGCAAGTAAACATGATCATTTTGTTTGTTTACAAACTGCTAGACAACGAATGTTTTCCCATTAAAAAAACCAAATTCGGCAGATCCCCACTTTCGGCCAAGCGAAGCAAATCTTTAGCTCTTTTAAGTCTGTTTTCTTTCTGTTGAGGTGTAAGTTCTTGCACTTTTTGGAATTTCAATGGCTTTTTTTCAATATTTTCCGAATGGAATATTGCGATATGTTCAGCTCACGAGCTATTTTCGGCCACTGCGACGCGGGTTTCGATCAAGTCGCTTCTTTACTTTTAGAACCATTTCTGCTGATATTGCTGCTCTCTTCCGTCCACTTCCTTGACGTCGGGCTACACTACCAGTATCGGTAACGGTAACGACCGATGGTACGAGACACAAAAGATTTATTCACATTTAAATACTGGAGTGCTCTAACGATAGTCACTTGTGGTTTTCCATCACAAATAACTTTTTTTCTGGAAAATTCTAAACAAAATGCTTTTGTACGCTTGTAAACAATATAATGAGCTGTCACTGGATTAAATTTAACAGCTATCGGTTAAAACTAAAAATGACAGAAGTCTGAAGTTGGATATTAAAAACGTTGACCGAACCTGAACTGTCTGCAGACAAATAAAAACTATATGAAAAATCTTAATTTTTTATAAACTCTAGCGTGGTTACAACAGACGGATGTATGCACAGGGCTAAATCGACTTAGAATTTTATGCAGAGCAAGAAAATATATCCTTTGTTGGGTTAAAAATGATTATTACTATGTGTTGCAAATGGAAGGACAAGTTTAATTTACCCTACATTTTATGAATAATTTGTTGTAAGGTGTACATAATCTGTCTAGTCTGACTTTTGTCCGCTTCTAACTATTTCGTATTGAATTCAGTTAATATTTGTTACTTTATAAGTGCGAACTTTAGCGTAATGAAGTAGCGGACACTTCTTACTTATATATTTTTGTATAGATGTTATTAATATTTTAGGGGATTAAAAAAGTTGGAGTAATTTTTATAACCTCCACCTTGGAAAGGAGGGTATATTAACTTTGTCATTCCGTTTGTAACATCCTTAAATATTCGTCTTAGACCCCATAAAGTATATATATTCATAATTAGCATAAAATTCTAAGTCGATTTAACGATGTCCGTCTGTCTGTCCGTCTGTTGAAATCACGATACAGCCCACATTATTTGACGTAGAGCGCCAAAATTTAGCAGAGCTATATGCATTGTGTCTAGGATGGTTGGTATTGAAAATGAGATATATCGGTCCACGTTCTGGTATAGTCCCCATGTAACGGTACCTCCCGATCTTCGGTATTTTGATGGTTTTTGCCACATTTTTTTACTGATTTGTCTAAAAATTGGTATTTGTGAGTCATAATGGGTCCTAGTTCGTGTGGCGAAACATTGTAATTATAGGACCACGTTTTGGTATAGCCCCCATATAACGGTACCTCCCGATATTCGGTAATTTGATGATTTTTGCAACATTTTTTCACGGATTTGTCTGAAAATTGGTATTTGTTGGTCATAATGGCTTCCAGCTTCGGTGGCGAAACATTGCATGCATGGGTCCATGATTTGATATAGCCCCCATAAAACGGTACCTCCCGATATTCGGTATTTTGATGGTTTTTGGCACATTTTTTCACTGATTTGTCTAAAAATTGGTATTTGTGGGTCGTGTGGCGAAACATTGGAATTATAGGTCCACGCTTTGGTGTAGCCCCCATATAACGGTACCTCCTGATATTCGGCATTTTAATGGTTTTTGCCACATTTCTTCTAGTGTTTCTTTTACTCTAAGGTGGAGGGTATTAAAAGTTTGGCCCGGCCAAACTTAATGTTTTTTACTTGTTTACTTCAAAATTAAATTCTGCGCCACGGTATAAACAGTTTTCATCGCACGTTTTTGAATTTCATTAGACGTGTCTGATATTTTCTCTAGAACTAACGCCACATACTTACCCATGGTTGGATTCTCTAGGATTTGTCATTTCAAATCATGTGTTTCTATGTATATTGTATATTTTGCATTGTTTTGAAAAGTATCAAGTATTTTTTCTTAATTACGATTTTCATCAAGTGTCTTGTTATCAAAATTTTTGGCCATTGGCAAGTTATGGGCGTGTTCGCTCTTATCTGATATTAGAAACCTCTTTTTTTATTCGCAACATGAATAGAAAAAAAAAAACAAAAGACAGATCAAAACACTTTCTTCGCATTTTAATCTAATCTGAGCTAAATTGTTTTCGAAGAAGAAACAAAATTTTGGTAAATTGTTGTTCGGTATTTTGAATTTGATAATATTTATTTATACACTTCATACACAACATCTGCTATTGACATAGAGACTGTAAATAGCAAAGTTCTGAAATTGTTTTTTTTTATAATCGATATAAAGTTCAAATTCTATTAGCTCTTATCGATATGTTTGTGATAAAACACGTGAATGCTGAACCGTCATTTGGGGTGTGAAAATCAACTTCGATTGCAAGCATTGGCTCTAAGTTAAAACATAATGAAAATTATTTATTTTTCCACAATTATCGACTGAAATTGCATAAACATTTCCCCACTTTATTTCTTTGGTAAATATTGTGAGTACAGCCACACTCCATAATATTTAGAACAGTTTACTATTTTCCCAAAGACCCCCCAAATAAGTATTTGAATAACCAATTATGATAATTCTTGCCTAAATATAAACAATAAATGTTAGCTGTTTTTTTAATTCACTTATCGGTAAATATTCAAAAAATCCACCTATCCCCAATATCAATTACCAACAATTTGAATATGGTATTATCAAAGTGAAATGTTATTAGCAGGTAGGTGTGAACGATCAATACTCAGATATGTCGATCAAGGTAATATCTGCACTTACTGTTCTTACCACTGCTAAGCGAGCTATACCATTCTAATAGTATTAACAATTATATATATTTTTTATAATGTGTACATGTGTAATGTTAGTGATAGAGATAGTATATACCATTCAGCCTCCTTAGCTCACACTCATTTCGCCACTAACCTAACACACAGAATCAATTGAATGAACAACAAATACAAAGCATAATCAATAAATATGTATGTAAGCATGTGTGTGTGTGAAAAAGTGAAAAGTTATAAAACAAGCCTGCCCTGATAAGGTGATGATAATGTGGTAATCGCTATTGTAGTATTCCTTTGATGTACCCTACGTAAATTCTTTTCACCTTTTGATAGGGTATGTTTCTGATTGTATAACTTCATAAGAAATCCCGGCCAAAATGTCATTTACTAAATATAAGATTTCTAAATATACGATTTGATGCCAAACTTTGCTATCCATTATGAAATCGCCTCACTCTAGCGTAGCACTATCCTAGGACCCTTTTTATACCCTCCACCATTCTGTGGAAATATTTATAATAGAAATATTTATAATAGACCCTACAAAGTATATATATTCTGGATCAGCGTAAAATTCTATGTCGATATAGCGATGTCCGTCTGTCTGTCTTTCCGTTTGTCTACCTGTCAGTTGTAATCACGCTATCTTTCGAACGAATTGAGATAGAAGGCTAAAATTTTGCATACATACAGGGTTGCCCATATTCGACGGACCCATCTGGCAACGCCATAACTTTTGACAGAGATGTCACATCGCTTAATGGCGCGTTTGAAGCGTCAGTCCAAGCAAATTTTTACCATGAACCAATACACGCCACGCGAGCGCTCTGAAATTTACTTTCAACAGAAGAAGTCAATTGTGAAAACTCAACGTGCTTTTAAAACATTAAAAAATGTGAGAAGTGCGCCTTCTAAGAACACCATTAAGCGTTTATACGAAAAATGTTCGACTGGTAAGGCTCTTTCTAATCCGAAGAGGCCATATAAAAGTCGACCAAGGCGATCGGCTGAGAATATCGCTGCCGTACGAGCCAGTGTTGAGAGGTCCCCTAGAAAATCCCAAAAACGCCGCTCTCAGCAGTTGGGCATGGCTCGGTCCACTTTACAACGGATTATTCGCATTGATTTGCATTTGTTCCCGTACAAAATTCAATTGACGCAAAGAATGTTGCCTGCGGACAAGCCTCGTCGATTGGAATGGGCCCAAAGAGTCATGGGTCCGTCCAATATGGGCAACCCTGTACATAGTTTACCAGTAGGCAGGATAAGTTCGTAAATGGCCATATCGCCATGACGGTCCACGTCTTCGTATAGCCCTTATATAACGGTACCTCCCTATATATGTATTTTCATGTTTTTAGCGACATTATTTACCGGAATCGTTTCAAATTGCGTATTTGAAGTTCGTAATGGGTGTAACAGCCTATGACAAAAAAAAAGCAGGTCCACGTCTTCGTATAGCCCCCATATGACGGTATTTTTATGATTTGTGCGATTTTTTCACCGGAAATGTAACTAATTTCGTATTTAAAGTTCGTAATGGGTACTACAGCCTATGACAAAAAATCGTATGTAGATTCACTTTTTCGTATATCCCCCATATTCGGTATTTTTATGATTTTAGCTATATTATTCACCGGAATTGTTTCACATTTGGCATTTGAAGTTCCTAATGGTATAGGTCAGCATTTTGATTCCACCACCAGATTCAAGGTGTTTTGCTTGTTTTAGTCACATTTTAGCACTTTTAGTTTACAGCTTGCACAAAACTGTCTCTGTAGGTTCAACTTTTTGTGTAGTTCCCATATGACACCTTCAGATATTCGGATTTTGATGATTTGTGTCAAAATTTTCAACGAAATTGTTTCAAACGTCGAATTTCGTATTCTCTTCGAATTTTCGGATTTTTTTTTTTTTGCTGGCGGGGAGATTCTAACCAGTATCCCTAGGTTTTGTAGTCTCCCGTTACTGAGATAAAATATAGTTATTTTGCCTTGTAAATGTTACAGGCATAAGTCATTATTCTTAAAGCTTTTACAATTTAAATATTCATCATTGCCATAATTTGTGAAATCACTCTCAGATTTTCTCCAAAGCGCACCCTTTTTATTATGATTTTACAAAAAATATTTTTTAAAGATATACAAATATACATACCAAATTCTTAGCTACTACGTGAATTGTTAAGGATATTTTTGGGAGGTCTATCTGAGCTATAATTGCAGTTATTTTAAGAGTATTTTGGAAGGATTTTTTTTTATTTTTTACCAAATCACTACGTTTGTTCTATTCATAGATTTCTTAAAATATTTTTTGAAAGAATTTCTGAACAATAATTGTGGATTATTAAAAATATTTGTGGAAGGTCGTTCTGAACTGTAATCGAAATATTGTTAGCAGGACTGTTTGAGCTTTAATTGTTGATTTTTTCAAGGAATGTCATTGCAAATATTCAGATTGTTCTTATTATTTTTTTAAGACTTCCTGAGCTATAATCACGTTTTATCGTAGAATTTTATGAATATTTTTAGACAGACTATCTTTGAAGGTCTCTTTCTAACCACTCATCACCATTTTTACAATGGTGCTTTTCGCACCCTTCTACATTACAAAACTCTGTCTTACGTAAGCACTTCCAGTCAAAATCATGGTAAATTGCAAGATTTTATTTTAATTTTATTTATTTATTTTAATGTTATTCTTTACTATGGACAATTAGTATTATTACATGGAGCCTATTTTAAAATGGTGCTACAATTGTGATTTCGAAATATAAAGTTTTAGACATGGTACAATAAGAAGGTAGAACAGCTTCGTAAAACTACAAACTACAAAAACTACAGCTTCTTGTCAATATTATTCAAAATAACATGCAACAATTTTTTTTCCTCATTTTTAAAATAAGTTAAATTGAGCGAAAAATGATTGAAATCTCGATTATGATCTAAGATTTTCAATATTTTAATTCTACGGTAAAACTGGTTAATATTTTTGATAATACGAATTTGACAAATTAAAAAAAATATATAAAATCCGTTAAATATTCTGTTAAAATTTTAAAGAATACCGAATGTAGCCGTTATATTAGGGTCTATACGACGACGTGGACCTGCATCATCAAATTCCTCAAAATACCGAATATAGGCAGGTACCGCTATCTGGAGGCTATAAGAAGACGTGGACCTGCACAAACAATCTTCTGTCATAGGCTGTAGTATCCATTACGAACTTCAAATACCAAATTTGAAACAATTCCGGTGAATAATATCGCTAAAATCATTAAAATACCGAATATCGGGAGGTACCGTTATATGGGGGCTATGCCAAAACGTGGACCTGGTGGACATGGCCTATGGTATTGAACAAAGGTCCTGCAAACATAATATACATTTGAGTAAGATTTTATCAACCTACTTCAACTACTTCGTTCGGAATCTAGAGTGATTTCCACAGACGAATATACGGACGGATATGGCTAAATCGACATAGAATTTTATGCTGATCCATATATTTCGAGGTGTTACAAACGGAATGACAAACTTAATATACCCTCCATACTATGGTGGATGGTATGAAAACGGCGAACGTCTACCTCAGTTATTAGGTTGGAATGTAAGGTTTTGTGAGTTCAAACAGATAGCTTTTTCCAAACAATTTTAAAACTTTTTGTTGAATCATATTTCAATTTCTCCATAAATTTTAATTTTTTTTTGCAAATATATTAAAAATATTGAGTAACAGCCTGTTTTTTGTAAAAAAATACTTTTACTTCAATCTTTCGTTTTCAAACGTATTATTTTTAAATTTGGTTATCGTTTATTTTAGTAAAGCTTTGATATGTAATACTTGCATAACCATTAGTTTGTGCATTTTTTATTATAACTCATTAGAAATGGTGTTGTTTGTTGTAACCCCAATAAATTCCCAATTTTCAACAAAATTGGAAAATGTCAAAAAAAGTATTTGCAAAATATGGGCATGTTGGATGCGTTCGCAAAAAATTGATGTCCTAAAATAATTTGGTCCGAAATGTACATATCGTAATATTGCTACAAAACTTAGATCATGTTAGAATATAAACCTCCCATATAAGTAGCCAACATATTGGAGATCATAAAAGTACTTCAAATAATAGCAACGAATTACTCGAATTTGAGTGGGAGTACTCTTACGAGTAAGGAAGAAATCGGTTATGCCATATTTTTCTATGGGTGAAGAAAATCTGGTTCAATAATTTTCAATTTTTTTTGTAAGTGGAAAACCAACTTGAGGAGCTTTGTCAGTTAATGTTTAGTTCTCTCAATTCATTAAAAAGATACCATTTTATTTCACCTTATTTTTTTAATTGAGTTTGCACTAATTTGATCTGGAAGTGATACATTTCAAGATGGGATTACGAAATGAGATCAATTTAATTCTACTAAGCATGTGTGCATCTATTTATTTAGATTCCTACGATATGACATGATTATGTATAGTTGATGGAAACTAAATGTCTGAATGGAAACATCTGACAAGAAAAACGATGATAACTTATCAATGGTGACTTTCCACTAAAGCCACACAATTGAGGCGGCGTCGCTTATCTGTTTACAAATAGTCTAACATATCTACCGCCTGTAGGGTATATCCCATAGTCGTTGATAATTCGCCAAGAAGATTATCAGCGGTGTTTAGTGCGAAATGGCAATATGACGAATTATGATTTACGTTTGAAATCTATAACAGCGGTGGTGGTGCTGATGGTGGAATATTTAACATTCAAAATAGCGGACAAAACTTAAATTCAGTTGTTTTCTTAAAATCGTCCAGTGAAGGTCGTACAGTGTGCCGAGTGTGTGGTACACTTTCTGCGAAAAGGAAAAGAAAAATATTCGGTGAAGAAGTGAAAAGAAATCTAGAAAAAAAGAAAAAAAAAAATGGGTGGTGGTTCAAACGGCGTAGAAGTTCAGATGGCAAATGAAAAACCCACGAATGGCATAAAATCTCCTGCCAATGCATCAACAGTAACAACAACGACAAATGGAGCCAACAAAGCCATTATCAAGGAAAATCTAAATGGCAAAATTGTCATACCAAGTGCAAGTTGTAAAATTCCTTCTCAGTTTGAGGCAAATGGTGAAATTATTGATCCCCATTGTGATCCTAAAAATCCTCAAAAGATCTCATTCCATGACATTACTTCGGCTGCGTTTTTAATTAAGGATGGCATTGAGAGGACACCGTGTCCGGTAAGTGTTTTTTTTTTTTTGAAATTGAAAGGAAATTCAAATAAGATGTGTTTTACATTTATTAATATTTCTCAACAGCGCTCCACGACATCAGATTCCTATGGCATGGACTTATATTTGAAAAAAGATTTCCTTCAATACACAGGAAGGTAAGTTATTAAAAGATTTTTTCGAATCTAATATGAAATATTTAAATTAATTTGTTGTGGCGGTTAAGTTTTTATACCCTACAACACTTTGTGTTGGGGGTATTATAAGTTTGATTGGGCCAAAAATTATATAACACCTCGAAATATTGATTTCCCACATAGGAAAGTATATATGGATCTTCCTATCTCGCCGAGCTGAGTCGATCTAGCTATGTATGTCCGTCTGTCCGTCTGTCCATGTTAATTTGTAATCACTCTACAGGTCACAATTATGGCCCGATCTTCACGAAATTTAGAATGTAGGTGGGGTTTGGACCAGAATAGAACCCTATTGCTTTTGGAGATGATCGGCAAATGTTTAGGGGTTGAAATGGACCAAATACTGAAAAAATGTCGGATTTTGCAGTAGCTATACAGGTCGCAATTATAGACCAATCGACGCGAAATTTCGCATGTAGATAGAGTTTAGGGCGGGGAAGAAGCCTACTGATTTGGGTGGTCATCGGATAATATTTAGCGGGTAAAATAGACCATATCTTTTGTGATGAAAAAAATCAAAATTTTTCATTAAACCGTGAATATTTTAAATCCCGACGAAATCACAAAGCCATCACAAGGTTACTTCTGATCTTTACATTGATGTTAACATCCATCAAATCGGATATATAGCAAAATATGTGCGATATATATGTCTATCAAAGAAGATATGCTTGAAAGATCTCTTATATGTCGAGAACGGCTGAACTGATTTTGACAGTTCTCATTAATTCAGAATGGTCTCTTGGCAGGAAAGAAAAAACGTCTAAAAAATCGCCTAAAAATATCTCTCTAAAGATGAAAATTTTGATTTTGTAAAATTTTCTCATATTTTTTTCAATTTTGTCACATTTTTGGCATATTTTCATTTTGAATTAAATATTTGGTAATATTTCTACAGCTAACAAAACTAAGTAGTTAGGATATCAGGATATCATATACAGATCTCATTTATGGTCCGATCCTTACGAAATTTTGCATGGGGATAAGATGAGGGTCAAAATAGAAGCCTACTCTTTTTGAAGATGATCGCCATATATTTAGGGGTTGAAATGGACCAAAAAACTGCAAAATTGTCAGCAGGTCGTACTTATCGCCCGATCCTCACGCACATTTGAATGGGGGTTACCGGACATTGCAAAAGCCAAGCAGTTTCGGATGGCCATCCAAAAATATTCAATGTGTGAAATAGTTTGCCAACTTTTGTAGACAAAATACGAAAATGTCCATTCCAGTGACTTTTTGGAGAATTCACAAATACAGGAAAGACGCACTTCCGACTATTTCGTTAACGCTGATTTCGTTGAAGAATATAGTCAAATGTCTGTATCTCATATAGATGCATTTCAGTCAAAAACCAATAATAAATGTTAATCTTTTGCCACTTTTGAGAGGTTATAGATCTTTGGGAAATATTGGTTCCAGATCTAGGAACTTCTACCAATAAATTGGAAATGAGCAAATTAGTTTAAGTTGCTATTATTCGAAAATTAGAAAACGAAACCTGATGGTTTTCTTTTATTATTTGTCACAATATCTTGTGGAATTCTGTCGAGTATTTCGCCTATATAAACTGTATGGTTTATTATAGTGTTGTAGGGTATTCAACTGTCGGCCCCGCTCGACTGTAGCCTTTGCTTACTTGTTAGAAATGATTTTATATAAAATTATGTTAAGTTGAAATTAACTTTTTTTACTGTGGAGAAACCGTTTGAAAAATGAGTTTGAATTTATTCATCGATTTTTCAGACAGCTATATATGCTCACCCCTTAAGAAAAAAAAAATGTTAACTCTGTTAATCCTATCCAATAATTAGATTACCAATCGTCGTTCGCCATAAATATTTTAAATATTATTACAGTACACTCTTTGTGAAAAATAGCGGAGGAGTATGGCAAAATTTACAGAATCGTTCATGGTTAACGAAGGAAGAAATACAACAGCCTTAGTTAGCTTTATTTAAGATTTTGAATTGGATCTGTAAATTTAATATTCAAAACTAACATATTTCTGGACCAAAATGGAGTAAATGTTTAGCCAAAGATGAAGAAGAGTAAGAAGAGGACCTCTTAGTTCAAACTTTCGAAAATGGTTTTGTTGGGATATGGAAATTTTGGTCCTAATCAGGAGCTTCCTTCAAAAGTTAAATTGTGTACCATCGCCGCTTGGTTAGAGTTTTTGTGTTAACTGGACTTTATAAGCCTTACGACCCAAGACTTTATGCAAAATTCGTTGTACTGACGCTTTAATAGGGTACAGAAATAATACCGGCAACTGTTCTTCAGAGACGTGCACGGATTTTATTTTGCTCGACAACCCAAAAAATGTTAGCTGCTTACTATTTTTTGCAACGATGGCGTAGTTGTTAATTGTCAAAATAAAACCTCTTGTTTGAAAACGCAGTATGTAATTTATGATTTTCAAATATAATGTTGACCGTTTGTGAGGCTTGAACCAGAATATATGAACCGATTATCTAATCTATACACAGTATTTCATATAAGCAGAAATATTAAGATGAACAATTTCTATGAAAATCGTTGGAACATTTCTCATTTTATGAGTGTTGCGATTAATTTATTATGATCCGAGGAACCGGAATTTATTGTGATCCGAGAAACCGGAAGATGTGACCCATAGGTTTTACATTTGATTTAACGATTCGGAGGAGGAGAGGCCGGCTACTTAAAAAGTTTAAAATTTGGAAAACTTGGGTTCGTGTTAGCTGGACATACCTAGAGGAGAAAAAAGTTTAAAATTTGGAAAATTTGGTTCACGTTAATCGTTGTCGGACATACCGAGAGAAGAGTGAAAATCTCCAAATCTTACAAAATGAAATAAATTGAGAAAACTTAGGTTCGCGTTAGCCGCTGTTGGACATACACGGAGTAGAACATCTAAAGACGCGACCGAAGGCCGGCTACTTACAAAAAGTTTAAAATTTAGAAAACTTGGGTTCGCGTTAGCTGGAGGTGAAAAAAGTTTAAATTTACAAAAAGTTTAAAATTTACAAAACTTAAGTTCGCGTTAACCTGTGCCAGACATACCCAGAGAAAAGAGAAAATCTCAAGCCCCGGCCGGAGGCCGGCTACTTACTAAAAGTTTAAAATTTAGAAATCTTTGGTTCGCGATAACCGGTGCCGGACCTACCCAGAGGTGCCGGACCTACGCGAAAATCTCAATTTTTCCGTATTTTGAGGAATTTATCGAATTTCTAATATTATTCGTAAAAAATCTGGTATTACGAGTTCGTAAAGGGTTCTGCATCATGTGGCAGAATATTGACTATATTGCTCCACGTTTTCGTATATCCCCAATATACATAATTGTACCTCAACAATATTCAGTAATTTTACGACCGGAATAATATAAAATTAGGTATTTAGAGTTCATAACGGGTTCTACTTTCTGTTTCTGGATATTGTCTATATTGGGCCAAATTTTCCTATTGGTCCCATATAATAGTACCTACCGATATTTGGCATTTTGACTTTTGATTTTTACCACAGTTTTTAGCGGAATAGATTAAATTTCGGTAGAGCAAATAGAAAGGTGGGTACTAGCTACCGATATTTTCAAAATTTATTAATACGACACAAGGCAAGGGGAGTATCATCTCTTTTCAAAACATCGAACATTACACGATTTTGGTAAAATATTGGGTCAGGTATTAAATTGGAAAACATAGGTCCATTTCCTTTGCTACCTCCTTCACACAGGGAGTAAACTTATGTGAGGTAAATCGTGAAACCTATGATCGTTGCGTATTGTGACATAAACCTTCAAAATATCGAAAATCGGGAGGGGGCTATAGCCATTAGTGGACCTGTAGCGAACACCTTTTCGCAGGAAGAGAACAGACTTTCCCAGAACCCTAATTGTTAAGTTTCAGCTCTGGATTAAACAATATGAATTCTATTGTGATTTCAACAGAAAGACAGACTAACATCGCTAAATAGCCTTATAATTTTAATCTGATTAGAAATATGTATACCTATTTTGGTTTCCGACGATATTTCGAGGAATGACATCTTACACATACCCTTCATTGTATGGTGGATGGTACACAGTGTAGGGTGTAAAAATGGTCGTAGACTGAGGATATATATTTACCTAAGTTTTGCCGATTAACATTCAAGTCCAGAGTCAAATTCTAAGTTCGTTAGTCTGTTGGATTTACAAATTATGATAGGAAACAGACATTTTGGAATTTAAGTAACAGAATTGTAATCAAGTCAAAATCGAAAATGCAATTTGTTAGTTGCATTGTTGGCTTCAATTTAGCAGCTTGTGTTCTCAGTGAAAAAAAAATGTTTGATAAAGGACACTTTTTATTAATTGGAACCTACGATCTATCTAACTATACACAGATTTCAAAGATGATGTCTCTCATTAATAAAAAATTGTTACATATATAAAAATCAGTTTTTAGAAAAACGCTTTGATAAATTAATTTGTAATTTGATTTTACACAAAAACTTAAAAAAGTTGCTGGTCAATTATTTTCAAAAGTGTCACTAGATATCTGCGTCAAATGCGCAAGCGTGGTTTGAATTATTTGAGTGCCCCATATAATCAAAATGCCGTTTTGATGAATTATGTCAAACTTCATAACCCTAACGCCTTGAATTCTACAATATGATAATTGGATGGAATGATAAAGTAAGTTGAATAGAAACAAGTAAGCAAAGGCTATAGTCGTGCGGGGCCGACCATGTGATACCCTACAACACTACAATATGTTAGAAGCACCCTTATTTCCAAGTCCATTTTGGAAGATTTCCCTTTTGAAATTTTGTCATGGAGCACTGCCCAGATATTGCCCTTTCCATTTTGACCAGGGACATTTGAGGCTCTTAATATTTTGTTATCATCTCCAAAAGCAAGAAGCCGCTCTGCACCTACAAATATAGACCCATCTATATGATTTGCAGCATAAAAAACCAAAAGTTCGCCTTTTGTGTATTTCGGATATCGCCTGTAAGTAATATATTTTTTTTTTCACACAAAAGTAGTGGCCCATTCTACCCGCTGTCCGAAACCCTAACTACATGCGAGATTTCGTGTCCTTTGGTTTCTATTTGCGATCTTATAATGGCTGCAAAATCAGGAACATTTTTAGTTGTTGGTCCATTTCAATCCCTAAATATATTGCGTTCATCTTTTAAAACAATAGCTCATTTGAGCCTAACCCTATCCTTCTGAAAATTTTCGTGAAGATCAGACAATAATTTCAATCTGTATATAATAACCCCAACCCGTGTTGTAAGGTGGAAAAATTTTACAAAATTTACATTTCAAAATTATAAGTCAAACTGAAAAAATCGCATGCGATAAAAAATAAAAAAAATCACAAAATGTTACAAAATCTATAATAACATCATTATTGGCACAATTTTTTGCGATTTTTTTAGATTTTGTTCTCCTATGCCAAAAAGGCATTCTGAATTGACAAAATTTGTCAAAATCGGTCCAGCCATTCTTGAGATATAAGCATTCTAACTAACATCCCCTTCCTTTGTATATACACATTGTATATATTTCGCTATATATATCCATTATATTTACTATCGGCATCTACGTAACGGTCAGAATTGACCTGTTCGTCTATTCGTGATTTCGCCGGGATTAAAAATATTCGCGGTTTAATGGAAAATTTGACTTTTATTTAACACAAATGTTGTGGCCTATTTCACCCACTAAATATTACCCGATGACCATCAAAATTGGAAGGCTTCTGCCCAGTCCTAAGCTCTAGCCCCATGCTAACTTCCGCTTTGATTGGTCTATAATTGCGACCTGTAGAGCAACTGCAAAATCAGGATTTTTTCAGTTTTTGGTCCATTTCAACCCCTAAATATTATGCGATCATCTCCAAATGAAATAGGGTTCTATTCTGACCCTAGCCCCACCTCCATTCTAAATTTCGTGAAGATGGGGCCATAATTGCGACCTGTAGAGTGATTACAAATTAACATGGACAGACGGACGGACGGACATACATAGCTAGATCGACTCAGAGAGATAGGAAGATCCATATATACTTTCCTATGTGGGAAACCAATATTTCGTGGTGTTACATAAATTCTGGCCCAATCAAACTTATAATACCCCCAACACATAGTGTTGTAGGGTATAAAAATCAGTTTTTAGAAAAACGCTCTGATAAATTAATTTGTAAAAGTAGCTGGGCAATTATTTCCGAAAGTGTCACTAGATATCTGCGCCAAATGCGCAAGCGTGGTTTGAAAACTCAAAATGCCGTTTTGAGGATTTATGTCAAACTTCATAGCCCTAACGCCTTGAATTCTACAGTATGATAATTGGATAGAATAATAAAGTAAAATGCATAGAACAAATAAGAATTACTAACTGGAAATATACATTTTATGAGTTATGCCACTCTTTGAGTAAATTACCGGTTTCTGTATATTCAGAGGAAATATAGGAAATAAAAATAGTTTATAAAAAAACAAACACAGCCATGAAACGGAATGACTGGACGTCTGCATTGCATTACCTTTATGTTCCGTCTCATAGTCCAGACGCATATAATATAATCGTCATGGTTTTTTCCTTATCAAATAAATGTCTGCCTCTCTTTATTCATTATGACAATCAGTTTATAGTACGGTCAATGGAAAAAAGTTTTCCAATCAGCCACGCTTCGTATTGCATTCTAGTATCGGCAGACATTTCACGTTTCATATTCTTTTTTTTTTTAAATCCGTTGATACAGGAAAATGGAAATGGGTGGAAAATTATGGGGAGCAAAGTTCAAGTTTTTCTAATAAGTAAAGTGGGAAGAAATTTTAAATTTGTGTTTCTACACAATACACTAAAAAAAAGTTAAATTTCTTTTGATAACAAAGGCTAGAAGAACTACATCGAAATATATCATTTTCGAACTTGATCTTGATAAGCATTAGTTTAGAGCAAAGTTTGCATCATAAGAAAGCTTATATATACATGAATGAATATTGAATTAAAAATAAAGATTTTATTCAAATACATAAATATTTAAAAAATATGTATTTCAAATACATATTTCAAAATCATTATATAAATGTATTATATTTTTGACTAAATAAAATGACTTTTCAATAAACTTGAAAAGTAATTTTATTTAGTCAAAAATTTCTTCTCGTTTAATTTTATATTAATTATAATTAATTTTAATTTTATATTAATTATAAAAAATAAATAGTTCCGCTCCCATATTTAGCACCCAATACAAAAAATGCGATAAGAAATGGTAATTAAGACATTTTTTACTAGATTTCATTTTAAAATGCATTCAACTGTGGCTATACGTGTGTGCCGTTTCATTTTTTATTTTAAATAGGACAAAGGTCCACGGCTCTAAATAAAACGCCGAGATATCATCGCTGGCGAATTTTGCTTATGTTTGAATTTTGTTTCTCAATGTTAATTAGTCAACAATGGCAAATTACTCGAAAAATTGTTTGAGTTTGAAATCCGCTTAGTTCTGGATTTAAAACGTGTCAAAACAACAATTCATAAACAAAGGGAGAATATAGACCATATCTGTTTAATTTTTATGTACTTCCCCCTCAGATTTATAACGTTTTTGAGTCGAAAACAAATCTAACAGATATGACATACATTTTTCACATTTTTACAAATAAGTAGTATTTTTAAACATTTGAAACTTTCAAATATTATCTAAATGGTTTCGGAATCACATCAAATTCGTCGCCATTTCTAATTACTTATGTTCGGTGCATTTTCCACCAGAGAAAAGAATTTGTTCGATTGAGATGAAATTTTCCACAAATCATCGAATCATATTTGGATACAGCTCCCATATATAGTATCGTCTGATTTCGTAAATATTGCGCACCAAATGCGTAATATCAACCCGAAAATGAATTTTAGTACACAAGGTCAAGCTCAGTCCAGAAGTATGTCTGGAAATTTTGTTTCAAATTTAGATATATCAGTTCAGATTTAGATATAGCTCTCACATATATTTTCGTTCAATTTCAATTTTAATGCCATATGTGTAATATTCGTCCAAATTGGATGGATTTCGTCCCATCCGATCGAATTCAGTACTTCAAATTTGGTGAAAATCGGTTCAGATGTAGTTATAGTTGCCATATGACACATTCGTAATATGCGCTCAATGATATTTGGAACCAGATATCAGATACGCCTCAGAAATAACTTTTCCAATTTTTAGATTTGGATATAGCTTTTATCTATATATATTTATCTGATTTTAGGTTTATTGTGCACAAAATGGTTAACATCAGTCCAATTGAAGTGGATTAGCAGGAAATTCTTCGAAGTTGGTGAAAATCGGTTTAGATGTAGCTATAGTTCCCATAGTTATGTTTTATGCGATTTGATGTTTAGGTCCCTCACATTCATACCACAATAACATTTGGTACCAGATTTAAGATACAGTTTAGAAATACCTCCACCAAATTTCAGCCAGATCGGTTCAGATTTGCACATATAATGATTAATATCAGTCCATATATAATGCAATAATGGTTAAATTTGTCATTCCATTTGTAACATCTCTAAATATTCGTCATATTTATGACCAGCATAAAATTCTACATCGATTTAACGATGTCCGTCTGTGTGATGAAATCAGGATACAACCCACCATATTTGTCGCAGAGCTTTACAATTTGGCACAGTAGTTTGTATTGTGTCTAAGATCGTTGGTATTGAAAATGAGATATATCGGTCCACGTTTTGGGATATCTCCAAAATAACGGTACCTACCGATATTCGGTATTTTGACGATTTTTGCCACATTTTTCCACGGATTTGTCCAAAAAATTGGTATTTTTAATTCGTTGTGGTTTCTAGCTTCGGTGACGGAACGATATTCGCTATTTTGATCATTTTTGGCACATTTTTAAACGGATTTGTCTAAAAATTCGTATTTGTAGTTCATGATGGGTTCTAGCTCCGGCGGCAGAACATTGAATATCTAGGTCCACGTTTTCGTATAGCGCACATGTAACGGTACCTTCGGATATTCGGTATTTTGACGATTAAGAAAACATTTTCTAATAGATTTGTATACAATTTAGTACTAGTGCTCCATAAAGGGTTCTATATAAGGGTACCCACTGATATTCGGTATTTTTGTAATCCTAGGCATATTTACCCACGAAATTTGGTATTTATTTCCCGCAATTAATAATCATCCCGCTTTTTGGTATAGCCCCATATTTACCCACGAAATTTGGTATTTATTTCTCGCAATTAATAACCATCCCGCTTTTTTGGTATGGCCCCATACAACGGCTCAAGCTACTTTATTGAGAACTTTTCCTATCGATCTTACTAGTGCTTGTAGTTTAGAGCGGAACACGTTTGAATCCAGAAAAATTTATATACAAATGTTTTCTTTGCCTAATTGTGGAGGTTAATCGGCCTGGCCGAACTTGATGTATTTTTACTGGTAAAATAAACCTTCTCGGGGTTTTATTATGCACTATATATAATGTTTCTATCAAATTTGGTGGAAAACGATTCAAAGTTGGATATACCTCTCATATAATTGTTCCTACTGATTTCAAATTATAACTGCTCTAAAGCCGTAATACGCACTTCATTCAATGATCGATGCAAGAATTGGGAGTTTTTGGGCATTAAAATCGAATTATAAAAAAGGGTACAAATGTCATAATCCAAATTTGTGCAAGTCAGGTCGATATTAAAACATCCCGATATTAATGTTAGGAATAATTCATTATTTTTTAGCTTACTGGTAATGCAGAGAGTATGTAGTTGTCATTACTATGCTATAGTGATACGTGTGCTTACCAATTGTTGGTGGTATCAAAATAGGCCCTTGACAAGAGTCAACATTTTGAAAAAATACAATACAATTTTTTTTTAAAAAACCTCTTTATTTCAGCTTCAAAGAACGTGGTGCTCGCTATGCTTTATTGTCTCTATCCGATGAGCAGAAGAAAATCGGTGTTATTTCGGCTTCGTTGGGTAATCATGCTCAGGTAAGTCCCAAACCTTCATTTTTACGGATTTCAAAATATTTCAACATTTATTTTTTCCACTCTTTAGGCTCTCAGTTATCATGGCTGGAAATTGAACATTCCTGTGACAGTGGTAATGCCCAAGGCGGCTCCGATTATGAAAATTCAAAAATGTCGTAACTACAAGGCCAATGTTATTGTCGAGGGTAAGGATATGGGCGAGGCCAAGGCCTTAGCCATGAAAATGGCCAAAGAACAGAAAATGTTGTACATCAACGGTTACGATCATCCACACATTATGGCCGGTCAGGGTACTATTGGTTTGGAGATTCTCGAACAAGTTCCAAATCCCGATGCAGTTATTATACCCGTTGGCGGTGGTGGCCTCATTGCGGGTATTGCAACGGCCATTAAGGCCTTGTCGCCAAAAACAAAAATAATTGTAAGTCGAAACTTGGCGATTTGTTTGAATTTTTTATTTTAATTTTAAAATCTCCATTCTAGGGTGTTGAATCAGCCAAATGTCCCAGTTTCTCTAATGCCATGGAAAATAATGGCCCCATTCACACACCTATTAAGAATACCTTAGCCGATGGTTTAGCTGTACCCAAAGTGGGTTACAATGCCTTTGTCACAGCCTTGCCATTGATTGACAAAATGGTGGTGGTGAAAGAAGAATGGATTGCCTTGGCCATTTTACGTCTGGTTGAAGAAGAGAAATGTGTGGTTGAAGGTGCTGGAGCTTCGGGTTTGGCTGCCATTTTGGCTGGACAGTTGCCGGAACTGAAGGGCAAGAAGTAAGATTTTCTTAAAGAAAGATAGATATTTTTAAGCTTCGACCAAATTTTTTTTTATAGAGATTGAATGTTGACCAAATTTTTGTTAGATATTAAAATTGGACTGAATTTTCGTTAGAGAAAAATTTTGAACCAATTTTCCGATAGAGATAAAATTTAGACCAAGTTTTCGTCAGAGATAAAATTTGGACCAAATTTCCGGCAGAAATAAAATTTGGACCAAATTTCCGTAAGAAATAAATTTGGACAAAATTTTCTATAGAGATAGAAATCGGACTAAATTTTCTATAGAGATAGAATTTGGACCAAATTTTCTATAGAGATAGAATTTGGACCAAATTTTCTATAGAGATAGAATTTGGACCAAATTTTCTATAGAGATAGAATTTGGACCAAATTTTCTATAGAGATAGAATTTGGACCAAATTTTCTATAGAGATAGAATTTGGACCAAATTTTCTATAGAGATAGAATTTGGACCAAATTTTCTATAGAGATAGAATTTGGACCAAATTTTCTATAGAGATAGAATTTGGACCAAATTTTCTAGAGATATAATTTGGATCAAATTTTCTATAGAGATAGAATTTGGACCAAATTTTCTATAGAGATAGAATTTGGACCAAATTTTCTATAGAGATAGAATTTGGACCAAATTTTCTATAGAGATAGAATTTGGACCAAATTTTCTATAGAGATAGAATTTGGACCAAATTTTCTATAGAGATAGAATTTGGACCAAATTTTATATAGAGATAGAATTTGGACCAAATTTTCTATAGAGATAGAATTTGGACCAATTTTCTATAGAGATATAATTTGGATCAAATTTTCTATAGAGATAGAATTTGGACCAAATTTTCTATAGAGATAGAATTTGGACCAAATTTTCTATAGAGATAGAATTTGGACCAAATTTTCTATAGAGATAGAATTTGGACCAAATTTTCTATAGAGATAGAATTTGGACCAAATTTTCTATAGAGATAGAATTTGGACCAAATTTTCTATAGAGATAGAATTTGGACCAAATTTTCTATAGAGATAGAATTTGGACCAAATTTTCTATAGAGATAGAATTTGGACCAAATTTTCTATAGAGATAGAATTTGGACCAAATTTTCTATAGAGATAGAATTTGGACCAAATTTTCTATAGAGATAGAATTTGGACCAAATTTTCTATAGAGATAGAATTTGGACCAAATTTTCTATAGAGATAGAATTTGGACCAAATTTTCTATAGAGATAGAATTTGGACCAAATTTTCTATAGAGATAGAATTTGGATCAAATTTTCTATAGAGATAGAATTTGGACCAAATTTTCTATAGAAATATAATTTGGACCAAATGTTCTATAGAGATATAATTTGGACCAAATTTTCTATAGAGATAGAATTTGGACCAAATGTTCTATAGAGATAGAATTTGGACCAAATGTTCTATAGAGATAGAATTTGGACCAAATTTTGTATACAGATAGAATTTGGACCAAGTTTTCTATAGATATAACGTTGGGGCCAAATTTCCGATAGAGGTACAAATATGATCCAATTTCAAATTGGACTAAACTCTCCATGGAAATAACATTTAGACCAAATTCTCTATTGAGATAAAATTTGGACCAAATTCAGTATTGAGATAAAATTTGGACCAAATTTTCGATGGCGATAAAATTTGGACCAAATTTCTGATAGTGATAAAATTTTGACCAAATTTTTGATAGTGATAGAATTTGGACCAAATTTTCTGTAGAAATAAAATTTTGGCAAGTTTTTCTTTAGACCCACATGGACTCACATAGATATAAAACTGAACTTGCAAAGATAACTACCATCTTCATTTTTCAACTTTCCAGGGTTGTCGTCCTCCTATGTGGTGGTAACATCGACACAACAGTGTTCGGTCGCTGTTTGGAACGTGGCTTGGCTGCCGAGGGTCGTTTGGTTAAATTCAATGTTGAGGTATCCGATCGTCCCGGTGGCATTCATGAGCTGTGTGAAATTCTCTCAGAACTTGGTGTATCCATTAAGGATATTATGCATGAACGAGCCTGGCTAAAGGATATCTATACAGTGGAAGTTAAGGTGGTGTGTGAGACCAGAGATTGGGCCCACAGTACAGAATTGAAAGAAGAACTGAAGAGACATTATTCGAAAGTGCAATTTTCTGAAGAGCCATTGGCCATACATGAACAAATGATTAATCAAGGCAAGAAGTAGAAACGCGAAGTCCTTGTAGCATAAAATCCTTGTTATTATTATTTTTATAAAAATGTATTTAATCAATAAATTATTATTTATTTAAGTAACTACTAAAATTTGTTTGTTATTATTCTTCCTCCTCCTCCTCCTCCTCCTCTTCTTCTTCTTCCTCATCATCATCACTTGCTTCTTCCTCAGATTCATGAGTTTCATTTTCATAATCACCCAAATGCTCTCCCATATCCACCAACTGCAGTTCCTTTTTGAGCAAACTTAGGCGATAGGCTTCCTCCATTTCAACACTGGGATCAGTGGTCTCCACAAAATCCATTGGCATATGAGGATATTCCTCAGCTGGATCTGGTATTTGTTGCCATGCCATATTACGTGCCACATACTTATGACCCCAACCCAAATAAATGGAATCGCAAAGATCCTCAAAAGCAAAGGAAAAGGCTCCTGGCCATAGATTGGATCTCATTATCAGAATACGTTCATTTTTATTGGTAAAATTGCTGGTGAAACGTCCAACCCATGGCACCGGAATTTCGGGGTTTACATCTCGAGAACAAGGACTCAATATCGATGGTCCATATTCACGTAAATCAGGTTCTTCAAGTTCCTCTTCTTCTCCGCCTTCTTCGGAATCGGTTTCTTCGCTTTTGTCCTCTTCATCGCCTTCTTCTTCGTTGTTATCTTCTTCTAAACCCATTTCTGCAAGCTCACGTTGTTTCTCCAAGCGTTTAAGTTCCCGCTGTCGTTCACGTTTTGCCTTTTCCTCATCGAACCAAACAACACGTCCTTGTTTTAAAATGTTGGGCCTTGTGTGAAGCCATTGCGTGGCTTCGGTTAAGGTTTTTAAAGATAACGGATTATAATTTTCATTCTTGACCAAAACAATATCATTATCTGAAAATTGGTTTTAAATTTAGAAAATTTTTTATAAAACAATAACAATAGAATAACTTTTTGCATCTAATTTTGAATAATTTTAATAAAGATATGTTTATTCAGTCCCTAATCGGAACCCCCCTTCTGAAATCATCATGCGTATCATCTGGGTAGAAGAATACAAAATGTCGGGTTTCGTATGAACCCTTGTGAGTTCTAAAACACGTTTTTTAAACAAATAAACCTTATATGTATTTTCAAGGTATTTGAATTGAAGGAAGATAAAGTTTTTGTTTTTGTTGGACAATCATACGATTATTTAAAATTTTGACCCAGAGAGAGATAGGGAAAGAAATATAGATAATGCGCCTGACACCCTTGCCTTTCAATGAGATATGTTTTTGGGACAGGTACCGTAAAGTGTAGACCGATATTGTCCATTTTCGTACTTAATTCAAGTTGAATGAAATTAGAAAAAATTAGAATTCGACTGGTTATTGAAAGTATTGATCGTTTATGGGAGAGGTACCAGAAAGCCTAGATCCACATACCCAACTACATATTGTCAGATTTGACTTTACCCTTAGTTTGAGTGTTACATCTCAAGAAATTTTAGTTTGGAAAAAACACATATTACGTCGTGGTTTAAAATTTGACTTCTCAAATTAGAACGATTATTACCATACCTCCGAGAATCGTTCTTTAATCTCTCTCTCAAAAAAAAAAAAAAAAAAAAAAAAATTGGGAGGATATATTTCCCATCTCCGAACTCGATCTAAGTTTGATAAAAATATTACAGAGTGAGATGAAAAAATATGACAACCAAATTCAGACTGCTGTCATTTCTAAGCCACTAGTCCGACAGCTGTTAAAATTATTCCAGTGACAGCTCATTATATTTTTTATAAGGGTACAAAAGCATTTTGGTGAAAATTTTGCTGAAAAAAAGTTCGTAATGGATTTCAAGCGTGATAGTGTAATTTCTTTATATTTTGCTGGAAAACCACAAGTGGCTATCGTTAGAGCACTCCAGCATTTAAATGTGAATCAATCTTTTGTGTCTCGTACCATCGCCCGTTAGCGTGATACTGGTAGCGTAGCCCGACGTCAAGGGAGTGGGTGGAAGCAACATCAGCAGAAATGATTCGAAAAGAACAGAAGCGTCTTGATCGAAACCCGCCGAAAAATGGCTCGTGAGCTGAACATATCGCAATATTCCATTCGGAAAATATTGGAAAATTGGCTCGGGGTAAAGTCATTGAAATTCCAAAAAGTGCAAGAACTTACACCGCAACGGCAATAGAAAGAAAGAAAATAGGCTTACAAGAGCTAAAGAGTCGCTTCGCTTGGCCGAAAGTGGTGACCTGCCGAATTTGGTTTTCTCCGATTAGAAAACATTTGATGTCCAGCAGTTTGCAAACAACCAAAACGATGGTGTTTACTTGCCAAAGAGGTCAGCTGAAAATGTGCACCTTCGGTTGGCCACCAGAACTCAAGCGTCAGCCATTATCATAATGGTGTGGGCCGCCATAACAGCCGATGGGTGCTCTCCTCTCGTATTAATCGACCGTGGCATCAGAATAAATGCAGAATATTATCGCGAAAATATTCTGGACGGTGTATTAAAGCCTTGGGCACGCAAACATTTTGGCCACAGACCTTGGTCGTGCCAACAGAACTCAGCACGCACCACCCAAGAATGGTTACAAAATGAGGTTCCTCGCTTCATTTCCAGCGCACAATGACCCCCAAAATCTCTGGATACCAATCCGTTGGACTATTGTGTCTGGAGTGTTTTGGAAAGTAAGGTTGGCACTAAAATATACCAAAGTGTCGATCACCTCAAGCAAGCGCTTCGCCGGGAATGGGCCAAAATACCGCAAAGCAACATTCGGGCAGCGTGTGTAGGTTTCATTGGCCGTTTGAAGGCCACAATTCGTGCCAAAGGTGGCCAATTCGAACAAATCTATACATATTTTAAAATTTTATGCTATTTCCGACATTTCACTTCAGACTGAATTCAGCCAAGAAGCAAGTACTTTAAATTTTGGTGAAAATCGGTTCAGATTTAGCTATAGCTCCCATATGCATGTTTCAGCCGATTTGAAGTTAAAGCCCACCACATGAGTAGTATGCACTCCACAACAATTTATTTTTATACCTGATATTAGATACAGCTCGAAAATACCTCTGCCAAAATTGTATCGATATCCGTTCAGATTTTTTTATAGCTTCAATATACATCTTTATCCGATTTTATGCTTATTGTTCACCATATATGTAATATCTGCACAAATTGGATATATTGGTTCATATTGAACCGAATTTTTCCATTTGCTGAAACTCAGTCCGGTTTATTTATTGCTTCAATAAATATTTTTTAATATCATTTTTTATCGAAGTCATATCATGCACTAACTATACAGCAATATTATTTTGTACTAGAGGTACAGAATCCTCCGTCAAATTTGTTGAATATCGATTCAGAGTTGGATACAGTTCCCAAATTTTGACTACTCTAAAGCCATGATACGCATTCAAATTAGGTTCATAGTTGGTATGATCTACTTCACATAAACTTTTTTTCGTCCCTTTTTTTTGACCTTTCCATACTGTGTTTTAAGTAACCAGTTCTCTTAAATCAAAAGTTTATCAAACAAAGCAAATCAATTAATTATTTTTTCCGTTACCTGGTTCTTCATCTCCCTCATCTTCTCCTTCGCCAAAAAAGGTACTTGCATTTCCTTCGTCTTCTTCCTCTTCACCCATTTCATCATCAACTATACCATCAAAAAGTCTTTTCTCACTTTTCGTCATTTTGCGATAATATCCCTTGGGAGCTATTTGGGTCCCAGCAGTAATGCGAGCAATCATTGCCCGCAAATAATGTTTCTCTTTGCCCGGAAAACAGGGATATGAAATAATATCAGCTTCCAAATCACCGGTTAAAAATTTCTTAATTAGGCGAGACACTGCAATTTGTTTGGGTGTACAAATCGGCAGCTCAATCCACTCATCTGAAAGGCAGTTCACCACAAAATATGAAAAACGATTAACTCCCTGACCTATGGGTTCGGGAGGTATATCGAAAAGTTCTTCGCGCCTCACAGTGGGAATGGGCATAGCATTAGGTTTCATATTTTCCAGTTCATCGTGGGGATAATTTTCCCAACCTACCGATCCTGGTATTAGCTCTGGACCTATATGGGAGGGTAGTTTTACTTCGTCTGGCATTCTCCATTGATTTTCGGCAATTTCCTTATGCATTTGCAGAAATCTCGAATCGATTTCTTCGTTTGTCAACAGGGCTTCGACAATGTAATACGACGACTTCAGGCCATTAATCATGCCCCAAAAACGGCACTGCCTAATGGAGGGATGTGTCTGGATACGATCCATGGAACAGGCCAGCTGGAATATATCTTCAGAGGAAATGCTAAAACCACATTGGTTCCAATAGAATTGTAAATATTGAACACGTTCATTGAAAATTCGAATTTTATAGGGAAATTCTGGTTTTAATTCCAGTTTTAGGTTTTCTTCTTTTTGGAGTTCCTCTTCCAGATCTTCCTCGGAGATGCCAGGTTTGGTATAATCGACTTGGGGTAACTTCATGGACATCAGCTGTTTCTTTGCCACCTGATATAGACGATGTTCTTCGTATACTCCATTCGGAGGAAAGCGTTCGGGGAGATGTAGTTTCTGCTCACGAACATTGCGACTGAACTCTTCGAAAAAATCAATGACATTTGGTGGCCTCTCGTCTATGACACGTTTTATGATGTCCGATAAATGATCGAAACTGTAAAATATTGAAATTAGAAAATTCAAATTTTCGAGGTCTTAAGGAAGAGTGGACTCTTCCAATCAAAACTTGTTGCTACTCACAGATTATCGCCACTAATACTGCTGTATTGCTGCATTATCGATTTGGCCAATGCCAATTCATAGTCAATATTTGGTGCTGCGGGGCGGGATAATTTTTGTTTCCGGCAATCCTGATTGAAAAGTGCACTGCTAATTAGGGAGGATGAAGAAGAGCTCGATATTATCACAGAGGGACATTGCACAAACGATTGTTTTGAAGTTTGTTTTGATATCTTCTCTTCAGATTCTGCACATGCTGGCTGTGCTCTGGGAAAGGGATAGTCACCACCAATTTTAACACTACTGGAAGTATCTGTTGGTATAAAATCCCCACATGAGAAATTCGTATCCAAATTCATGATTTAAATCGGCTGTATGGGTAAATATGTATGTTTTGGAGTTTGAAAGTTAATAGAAATAAAAATAAATTATTTTTAATGGAATTGACGTCGATTGGATTGGTAATGGCAACAAATCTGAAAATTTTAATAAAAATTGTTCAGACGTAGTCCAAAAACAATACTCGATATTTCGCGATTCGAAATATATTTCTAATGGCCATAAAGTTATGGCTTTGAATGGATGGAAATATTGTCATATTATGTCCTCCAATATAAAATTTGCGGTACACAAACGTTATCATTACAATTTGTAATTCTTCCAAAAGGTCGTTTAAGACTCTTGATCAACGTAAAATTCTCCAAGTCCATGTCCTTAACAAATCCACATAGGAAGTTAAAATCTCACACAGAGTTACCGCCAAGTCAATTCAAATCGGCTTTAATAATCCTTCATTATTTTCCTGCATTTTTATACCCTCCACCATACTATGGAGGGTATATTAATTTTGTCATTCTGTTTGTACTCATGTCAGACCCAACAAAGTATTCATATTCTTTATCAGCGTAAAATTCAAAGACGATTTAGTCATGTCCGTCTGTCTGTCAGTGTGTCTGTCTGTGTGTCTGTCTGTCCGTCTGTCTGTCTGTTGTAATTACGCTATCTTTCGAACAAATTGAGATAGAAGGCTAAAATTTTGCACACATGTATATTTTTCAAGTAGGCAGGTTCGTAAATGGGCCATGTAGGCCCCATATAACGGTACCTCCGGATATTCGGTATTTTGATTATTTTAGCGACATTATTTACCGGGATTGTTTCAAATTTCGCATGTGAAGTTCGTAATGGATACTTCAGCCCATGTTAGAAAATTGTCTGTGCAGGTTCACGTCTTCGTATAGCCTCCATATAACGGTACCCTCCGATATTCGGTATTTTGATGATTTTAGCGACATTATTTACCGGAATTGTTTCAAATTTGGTTTTTAAAATTCGTAATGGATACTACATCCTAAGTCAAAAAATGAGTAATGTAGGTCCATGTCTTCATACAGCCCCCATATAATGGTACCCCCGATATTCGGTATTTTGATGATTTTAGCGACATTATTTAACGGAATCGTTCCAAATTTGGTATTTGAAGTTCGTAATAGATACTGCAGCATTAAAAAGAAAATGGGCTATGTAGATCCTCGTCTTCGTCCATGTCAGAAAATTGTCTGTGCAGGTCCACGTCTTCGGTATTTTGATGATTTTAGCTACATTATAAACAGATTTTTCTTCAAGTTTAGCATTTAAATATTGTAATAATTTATGACAAAAGTTGTCTATGCAGGTAAACTTCGTCGTCGCATTCGGTATTTTTAAAATTTTAAATGAATTTTTAACGGATTTTTTTTTTTGGAATTTGCCAAAATTTGTACCAAATGGTGGAGGGTATTAAAAGTTCGGCCCGGCCGAAGTTACAGCTTTTTTACTTGTTATACACTCAGCGTGATACGACCAAAACGTGCCTCATCGAAATGACGGTTTTAGACCCTAGGTTTATTTGTATCAAATCCGTTTTAGGACATTTGAAGTCGATCTAGCGATGTCCGTCAGCGATTCCTTACAACTTACTATATCTAAATATTTCTCTCGACCAAAAGCCTGGGATGAATAAAATTGGATATAAATGTTCGATTTTCTTGTAAATTTGCCCATACCAATATTTATACCCGACACCACATAGTGGTAGGGGTATTATGTCTTTGTGCATTTGTTTTTAACAAGGGAGAAGGAAGCTAGATAGACCCATAGTTACTTTTGAGGATCTTCATAGAATCACTTTCTGAGTCGATTTATGCATGTCAGTCAGTCCGTCCGTCCGTCCATTCGTCCGTCCATGTATTACTGTGAACAACACGCAGGTCGCATTTATTATCAGATTGAGATGACATTTTTCCAAACAATATTTGCTTGGCCCAAGGACGAATCTATTGAAATTGGTGATAATAGGATCAGATATAGCTCTCATATATCTTCAACCCATTTTTTATACCCTACAACACTATGTGTTGGGGGTATTATAAGTTTGATTGGGCCAAAAATTATGTAACACCTCGAAATATTGGTTTCCCACATAGGAAAGTATATATGGATTTTCCTAGCTCGCCGAGCTGAGTCGATCTAGCTATGTATGTCCGTCCGTCCGTCTGTCCGTCTGTCCATGTTAATTTGTAATCACTCTACAGGTCGCAATTATGGCCCGATCTTCACGAAATTTAGAATGGAGGTGGGGATAGGGTCAGAATAGAACCCTATTTCTTTTAGAGATGATCGCCAAATGTTTAGGTGTTGAAATGGACCAAATACTGAAAAAATGTCGGATTTTGCAGTAGCTATACAGGTCGCAATTATAGATCAATCGACGCGGAATTTCGCATGTAGCTAGAGTTTAGGGCGGGGAAGAAGCCTACCAATTTGGGTGGTCATCGGATACTATTTAGCGGGTAAAATAGACCACATCTTTTGTGTTGAAAAAATTCAAAATTTTTCATTAAACCGCGAATACTTTTAATCCTGGCGAAATCCAAAGCCATGTCAAGTTTACTTCTGATCTTTACATTGATGTTAACATCCAACAAATCGGATATATAGCAAAATACGTGCGATATATATGTCTATCAAAGAAGGTATGCTTGAAAGATCTCTTATATGTCGAGAACGGCTGAACTGATTTCGACAGTTCTCATTAATTCGCTATGTCCTCTTGGCAGGAAAGAAAAATCGTCTAAAAAAATCGCATAAAAATATCTCTCTAATGATGAAAATATTGATTTTGTATTATTTTCTCATATTTTTTCAATTTTGTCATATTTTTGGCATATTTTCATTTTGAATTAAACATTTGGTAATATTTCTACAGCTAACAAAACTAAGTAGTTAGGATATCAGGATATCATATACAGATCGCATTTATGGCCCGATCCTTATGAAATTTTGCATGGGGATAAGATGAGGGTCAGAATAGAAGCCTACTCTTTTTGGAGATGATCGCAATATATTTAGGGGTTGAAATGGACAAAAAAAAAACTGCAAAATTGTCAGCAGGTCGTAATTATCGCCCGATCCTCACGCACATTTGAATGGGGGTTACCGGACATTGCAAAAGCCAAGCAGTTTTGGATGGTCATCCAAAAATATTCAATGTGTGAAATAGTTTGCCAACTTTTGTAGACAAAATACGAGAATGTCCATTACAGTGACTTCTTGGAGAATTCACAAATACAGGAAAGACGCACTTCTGACTATTTCGTTAACGCTGATTTAGTTGAAGAATATAGTCAAATGGCTGTATCTCATATAGATGCGTTTCAGTCAAAAACCAATAATAAATGTTAATCCTTTGCCACTTCTGAGAGATTATGGGTCTTCGGGAAATATTGGTTCCAGATCTAGGAAGACCATTTACTTGCAACATCTACCAAAATAAATTGGAAATGAGCAAATTAGTTTCAGTTGCTATTATTCGAAAATTAGAGAACGAAACCTGATGGTTTTCTTTTATTATTTTTGGTTTTCTTTTATTATCTTGTGGAATTCTTTCGAGTATCTCGCCTATATAAACTGTATCATTTATTATAGTGTTGTAGGGTATTCAACGGTCGGCCCCGCTCGACTGTAGACTTTGCTTACTTGTTTAATTATGCGCTAATGACCTGAATTTTGGCACATCTGATCGAATTCATTCTAGAAGAAAGTACATCAAATCGGTTCAGGTATAGCTATAGCTCCCATATATATATATATATATATATATATATATATATATATATATATATATGTTTCGATTTGGGGTTTTAAGTTCCTCACACGTGTACTATGCATTCCACAACGATGATAGTTGGTAACAGATATCAGATACAGCTCTGAAATAAGTGTATCAAATTTGTCAAGATCGGCTCAGATATGGATAATCCAAATGGCCTGAATTTTCGCCTATCCGACCGAATTCAGTCTGGAAGCAAGTACATTAAATTTGGTGAAAATCGATTCAGATATAGCTATTGCTCCATATATGTGTTTCACTCGATTTGGTGTTTAAGTCCCTCATATTCGTAATATGCATTCGACAACAATGATATTTGATACCAGATATCTCAGAAATTTGTTTGCCAAATTTTATCGAGAACGACTAAGATTTGGATATAGGTCCAAAATATATGTCCTTAATCCGATTTCAGGTTTATAGTGCAAATAATTGCTAATATCAGCCAAAATGGAGTGAATTTCGGAACGAACGTTAACATTTTGTGGAACTCGGCTCCCATATATTTTTTAACGAAGTGATATCATGAACTGTACAGGGTTGTCCATATTCGACGGACCCATCTGGCAACGCCATAACTTTTGACAGAGATGTCATATCGCTTAATTACATACCGCGTTTGAAGCGTCAGTCCAAGCAGATTTTTACCATGAACCAATACACGCCACGCGAAATAGTTGAAATTTACATTCAACAGAAGAAGTCAATCGCGAAAACTCAACGTGCTTTTAAAACATTAAAAAATGTGAGAAGTGCGCCTTCTAAGAACACCATTCAGCGTTTATACGAAAAATTTTCGACTGGTAAGGCTCTTTCTAATCCGAAGAGGCCATATAAAAGTCGACCAAGGCGATCGGCCAAGAATATCGCTGCCGTACGAGTCAGTGTTGAGAGGTCCCCAAGAACATCCCAAAAACGCCGTTCTCAACAGTTGGGCATGGCTCGGTCCACTTTACAACGGATTATTCGCATTGACGCAAAGAATGTTGCCTGCGGACAAGCCTTGTCGATTGGAATGGGCCCAAAGGGTCATGGGTCCGTCGAATATGGGCAACCCTGTATAGCAATGTTTTTTGGTATACAAGATTAAAATGTCTCCGTCAAATTTAGTGAAAATCGATTCAGAATTGGATATGCCTTCTGAAACCAAACTGTGACTGCTCTAAAGCCAAATGTTGATAGGTGGTATGATCTACTTTAAATATGCACATTTTTATGCCCTCCACCATACTATGGAGGGTATATTAACTTTGTCATTCCGTTTGTAACTCCTCGAAATACTCATGTCAGACCCAACAAAGTATATATATTCTTGATCAGCGTAAAATTCTAAGTCGATTTAGCGATGTCCGTCTGTCTGTCTGTCCGTCTGTATGTCTGTCTGTTGTAGTCACGCTATCTTTCGAATGAATTGAGATAGATGGCTAAAATTTTGCACACATGTTTTTTTTTTTCCAGTAGGTAGGTTAAGTTCGTAAATGGGCCATGTAGGTCCACGTTTTCATATAGCCCCCATATAACGGTACCTCCCTATATTCAGTATTTTGATGATTTTAGCGACATTATTCACCGGAATTGTTTCAAAATTGGTATTTGAAGTTCGTAATGAATACTACAGTCTAAAATAGAAAATTGTCTGTGTAAGTCCATGTCTTCGTATAGCCCCCATATAACGGTACCTCCCGATATTCGGTATTTTGATGATTTTAACGACATTATTCACGGGAATTGTTTCAAATTTGGTATTTGAAGTTCGTTATAGGAACTACAGTCTGTGACAGAAAATTGTCTGTGCGGATCCAGGTCTTCGTATAGGTCCCGTATATCAGTACCTCCCTATATTCGGTATTTTGACGATTTTAGGAACAATACCCACCTAAATTGTTTGAAATGTGGTATTTGAAGTTCGTAATGGATGCTACAGCCTGTGACAGAAAATTGTCTATGCTGGTCCAGGTCTTTGCACAGCTCCAGTTTAACGGCACCTCCTTATATACGATATTTTGATGATTTTAGCTACATTATTCACCGTTTATTTCAAGTTTCCAATTTGAATATGGTAATAGCTTATGACAAACAATGCCTATGTATGTCCACGTCGTATAGGCCCCAATATAACGGCTATATTCGGTATTTTTAAAATTTTAACAGCATTTTTTAGGATTTTATTTTTTATAAATTTTCAAATTCGTTGCAAATGGTGGAGGGTATTAAAAGTTCGGCCCGGCCGAACTTAGTGCTTTTTAACTTGTTATATTTTCTAAAAATTAATCTGGTGCGTCGCAATATTTATATCATATTTATTTAGGACCGATACCAACTTGACGCTATTGGCCCATTCCTTCGGGACCTTCTCCATAGAGAATAATCATAACACAAGTCAACATATCTATATATTTAAATAATCGAACATCGGATAAATCGACCGATACTTTTTAACTTATTTTAATATATAACAGGTCGTTGAACTGTTCAATTGCATTTCAATTCCACAATTAATGCAGTTCATTTCGATGGTTGCTACTTAAATAAGAACTCACAACTTTGTTTTTTTTTTATTAAACAAATTAAAATCATATGATCTAACAACAAAACATTGAGTCAATAGTGTGTCGTTTTGTTTGGGTTTCAATAAATTTATCGAACAAAGAAAGTTGAAACGCATTTGCCGGCGGAGAATACTCTCCAGCTACCTGCAAGAAGGAAAGCAAGAGGTGACTTTTTAATGCAATTATCATATGATACAAAAAAGTGTAAACATAAATATGGGATTAAAAAATAACAACAGTGGCAAACTCGAACAGATATCTAGATAAGATATCTTCTACCTCCATTGTATTGCAAAGTGGTAAACAAAAATTGTTATTATTATTATTGTCGTAGTCATTTGCTGTGTGGGAGTTTAAATAAATAAACAATATGTAGCTTAAAATAGTCAACAGTTGATAGAATATTCTATTAACATATATTCTATTTGAAATAAATAAATAAATAAAAGAAAGACCTTTTAGGTTTGTCATCTCGATTTTGAATATGATCAAGGGGTAAGTATGGTTGTGTCCAATCAATATTGGACACTAAAATAAAAAAAAATAATAAAATCTCAACATTTTTTTTTAAACTCATAAAAACTAAAGATCTAAAAAATTACCCACTAATGTGACAGAAATACGACACATTTTAGCAGTTCTTACTGGAAGACACATTCAGAATGTAATAGTAAGCTTACGGTGATTGCAGATTTAGTAAACCCTCAAACCATACTATAATGGAAGATATTGAATTTCTTTAAACATGATGGTCAATTTTTGTAGTTATACCCTACAACACTATGTGTTGGGAGTATTATAAGTTTGATTGGACCAAAAATTATGTAACAACACGATCTTCCTATCTCGCCGAGCTGAGTCGATCTAGCTATGTATGTCCGTCCGTCCGTCCGTCCGTCTGTCCATCTGTCCATGTTAATTTGTAATCACTCTACAGATCGCAATTATGACCCGATCTTCACGAAATTTAGTATGTAGGTGGGGTTAAGGTCAGAATATAACCCTATTTCTTTTGGAGATGATCGCGTAATATTTAGTGGTTGAAATGGACCAAAAACTGAAAAAATTCCTGATTTTGCAGTTGCTCTACAGGTCGCAATTATGACCAATCAAAGCGGAAGTTAACATGGGGCTAGAGCTCATGGCTGGGCAGAAGCCTTCCAATTTTGATGGTCATCGGGTGAAATAGTAGGTAAAATAGGCCACAACATTTGTGTTAAATAAAAGTCAAATTTTCCATTAAACCGCGAATATTTTTAATCCCGGCGAAATCACAAATAGACGAACAGGTCAATTCTGACCGTTACGTAGATGCCGATAGTAAATATATCGGTTATATATAGGAAGGGGATGTTAGCTTGAATGTTTATATCTCAAGAATGGCTGGACAGATTTTGATAAATTTTATGCCCTCCTGACATAAAAGAATAAAATCTAAAAAAATCGCAGAAAAATATGCCAATAATGATGTTAATATAGATTTTGTAGTATTTTGTGACATTTTTTTATTTTTTCATATTTTTTATCGCATGCGATTTTTTCAATTTGACTTATAATATTGAGGTGTATATTTTGTAATATTTTTTCACCTTACAACACAGGTTGGGGCTATTATATACAGATTGCAATTATCGTCCGATTATCACCGAAATTTTCACAAGGGAAGGGTTGGGCTCAGAAGGGCTAGGCCTATTGTTTTTAAAGATGTCCGCAATATATTAGGGGGTTGAAATGGACCAACAACTAAACATTTTCCTGATTTTGCAGCCGTTATAAAGGTCACAAATAGAAACCAAAGGACACGAAATCTCGCATAAAGTTAGATTTTAGGACATCGGGTTGAATGGACCAATAATTTTGTGTGAAATAATACCAGCATTACTTACAGGCGATATCCGAAATACACAAAAGGCGAACTTCTGGCTTTTTTATGCTGATTTCGTTGACGAATATAGCCAAATATCGTAGACAGGCAAATCATATAGATGAGTCTAAATTTGGAGATACAGAGGGGCCTCTTCCTTTTGGAGATGATCGCCAAATATTTAGGGGTTCAAATGAAACAAAAACAGAAAAAAATTCCTGATCACACAATTGTAGCCAATCGACACGCCTGAGAAGAGATTTAAGGACAGGGAAGAATTCTAGCATTTTGGATGACCATTGGATTATTTTTAGCTGTAAATGGACTACAACAACTAACAGCCCAACGGAGTGCATAAATGTTGGGCAAGTGTCCCTAGTCAAAATCCTAATTACAAAAGCGAAATCTTCTAATATGGATTTGGACATAAGGGGGCTTCTAACATATTGTTGTGTTGTAGGGTATAACATAGTCGGCCCCGCACGACTATAGCCTTTGCTTACTTGTTTTTAAATAAAAATCTTAAACAAAAAGATGCATTCATTCAATATCGATCAAAAATGGACCTCAGAGACTATTAAATGCCTTAAATCTGTTTTTATTATGGGAAAAGCATATATATCTATAATTTCGAGAACATGAACAAATGTTATACAATAGTACCGACGGGTACTGTAGATGCTGATCATCTGAATATAAGTATGTTTTTAATCAAGTTTTATATGAAGATGACAACTCATAATTGTATGATAAACCAAGAGATACATCAATATAAACAAAAATAAACACTTTCTCTATCTTCGTTTATCAATTCTCTATACATATTTACATATACACTTGAATATATAATTTTTTATAATATTAGAATGGGTCGAATATAATGAAAAGAAAATAAACAAGTAAAACAGCAGCTAAGCACCATTTGAAAGAAGCTTGAAAATTAAAAAAAAAATCCGTCGAAAAATACCTCTCTAATGAAAATCGTTATATGGGGACAATACGAAGATATGGTCCTGCATAAGCAATTTTTGTCATAGGCTTTAGTAACGGTTCCGAACTTCAAATACGAAATTTGAAACAATTCCGGCGAATAATGCCGCAAAAATCAGGAAAATACAGAATATCTGCGGGTTCCGTTATATGGGCGCTATACTAAAAAGTGGAGCTTTATAGACAATTCTCTTCTAGGGCATAAAGTACTCCAAAAAAACCCCTTGTGTGGATTTCAAGACAATTCCATTGGAAAAATTGACTGAAATCATCAAAACACCGAATATCGGAATATCTCTTCTAGGAAATAAAGTACTCACAAGAAAATCCTTCCATGGATTTTCAGACAATTCCGTTGAAAAATGTGGCTAAAATCATCAAAATACCTATTATGGCGAAATACAGTTACATGGGAGATATATGATATCGTGTACCTGTATAGATAATTCCTTTTCAGCTATAAAGTACTCAAAATGCGGCTAAAATCATCAAAATACAGAATATCGAGACGTGTCGTAGATAATTCTCTTCCAGGGGATAAAGAACTCACAAAGAACTCCTTGTGTAGAATTTCAGACAATTCCATTGAAAAATTTGTCTATAATCATCAAAATACCGAATACCGGGGGGTACCGTTATATGGGGGTTATCGGATATCGTGGACCGATGTAGCCCATCTTCGAACTTGTCATGCCTTTGCAAAATTTAAAATATTTTCAATTTTTAAATACTTCCTATCTTAATTCGTTTTGACTGTAGCATGATTATAACAGACGGACGGACGGACAGGGCTTAATCGTCTTAGAATTTCACGCTGATCAAGAATATATATACATTTTTGGCATTAAAAATTATTATTTCAATGAGTTACAAACGGAATGACGAACTTAATATACCCTCCCTACTATGTATGGTGGAGGGTATAAAAAATGTGATATTCAGAAGGAGTAGACCGATTTCTATCATATTTATGTCCAGTATTGTGTTGATAGAAATATTGACATGTGCCAACTCTGAATTGTATCGGATGTTAATTTTATGAGCTTCATGAATATTAAAAAAAATGTTGACACTTTGTGGGGCAGGTACTTGATGGAGTGGACCAACATTATCCATTTTCGCACCTGAGCTATGCGGCATCTCCGATAGTAGCCGATATTGATAGATTATCTAAGACAGACGGACATTGTTAAATCAACTTAGAATTTTATGCTATATGCGCCTACGACGAATATTTAGAGGTGTTACAAACGGAATTTCAAATTTAATATACCCTCCTTTCCATGGTGGAGAGTATAAAAATTGTATATATTTGATTTACATGGCCTACAATAAGAGCAAAAATAGTTAATAGTTTTAGTTATAATTTTAGAATACTAATAGAGTACTAATACCAAATATTTCCAAAAATAATTCAATAAATCGTCAATATTTCTACGAATATTTTTCGCTATTATCAGAGAAATAATTGTCGATTTTTCTTGGGATGTATTTTTCTTGGAATTTTTATGGAGAAATATTTTTTGGCTTTTTCTTAAAATAGTTTTTTCCTAATAATTTTTTGAACGAAACCAACAATAGCGTACATTTCTATCAGTCTAAATTATCGACCCATTCTAATGTATATACGCTCATAATTATGTATGTTTCATTGTTTTTGTGTTTGTTATTATTTTATTCACTTGATAACAAATAGCTCTTTTAAAAATTGAATGCAGATATGAACATTTTGTGCTCTCTCTCTCTCCTTTCAACAACAGAAACCGGCCGGTTTTATTATCATTTTTCTCTCTTTCCCAACCAATTGACAATTGTTGAGGCCTTTCTACACCCGAAGTGTTTTTCAAAGGCTTCAGTTTTTCAGAGTCATCGCCAGAGTGCAGTTGAAAGTTTCTTGCATTGAAAACAAGTGAAAGTATTGTGTTGGCAACAGATCAGTGATCTATTTTATACATTTCTGTTTTGTTTTTATTTGTGCAATTAAATTTAATATTTAATCAGTTGTTGATTTTTTGCATTTAAATTAATCTATCTTGTCATCGGTCACAATGCCAATTGTCCAAACAGGTAAGTAGTTAGTGGACAATGGAATCTAATCTAGAAACATACATACATTCGTATAAACATATATATGGCAATACATATGTGTGTTTGCCAATGTTTGTGGAGTGCGTTTATGTTGCGATCATAAAGTAATAATTTATTGTGTTTGTTGTTAGCATTACAAAGTGTGGGGGGTTTATTTGAATTTATCTCAAGGAATTTGTGTCGTTTTAAAACAAAGTGGGCAATATAGATTATTTATGACAATAACTCGTGATCTCTTACTAGTAGAAACACCAAAAACAGCATTTAAATTGTGATGTGGTTTGAAAATATGAAACTGTTGTTAAATATTTTTATGAGCTGGAGAGAATAGTTTCAGAATAGTATAATGTCAGAAAAATACAAATTTTTTATATTAGAAATATCCACAATTATGATTCCTCCCAGAAAATATATTATTGCTAGGACAGTCTTTAAAAGTAATCGTAAAACTGATTGTTTTGATAATTCCATAATATTTGCATAAAAATGCAAGGAAATTTCTCTTATAGTCCCCAAAATATATTAATAGTTCTTAAAGGACACTTTTTGAAAAGTCAACATTTATTGCTGGAACGATCATTAAGGAAATATTTAAAGAAAAAATCCAGAATTTTTATAAAAAATATATTAAAAATTTTATAAAATATTTTCAGGAAAAACCACATAATGGCTTCAATAGTAATCAAAAAAATATAAAAAATAAATATATACATAGAAAAGAAAACGATACTTGACCTAACTGTCCTCAATATAATTCTTAGAAAAAGTTGTTCTGAAAATCCCCAAAAAATATTTCCAGAGAAATTCCGTACTCCGGATAATTAGATAAAGCGACAATGATTGCTTCGATAGTCCCACTATTTCTTCAATCAATCACTGATAAATTCGAAAATCCCTCAAAAAGTATTCTCCGAAAAATCCTGAATGAGGATACCAATATTTCACGAAAGTACTCTTCAAAAAATCCACACAAAAATATTCTTCGAGAAATGCACGATTATAGCTCCAAAATTACTCTAAATACCTTAAAAATGTTCTTCGAAAAATCCACGATTATTGTCCGAATAGTCTTCCAAACAAAAAAAAAAGGAATATACCACAAAAAAAAAAAACAACGATTTTTTGCCGTTACTACTCCGATAGTCTTCCAAAAATATTCTGAGAAAAATCTACGACCATTCTTATTATAGTCCTCTAACTTTTTCTTTAAAATGCGCAATTATTGGGTCAATTAACCACGATTGTCTTCTAAATCTATTCGTAAAAAATTCGACGATTATTACTCTGACATCCCCCACAATATTACTTAAAAAATTGCATGGTCATAGCTTCGATAGTCCTCCAAAAATATTTTTAGAAAAATACAAAATTTATTTTTAAAAACTCCACGATTATTGATAGTTTTCAAAAAATATGTAAAGAAAAAATTCAAGATAGTTCCTCTGATAGTTATGTGCTAAAATCATGGAAAAAGTTAGTAGTGATCAAAATTATTAAAAACAAAAAAAGTTTTTTCCTCGAAAATTTTTTCTTTGGCAGTTTTTAAAAGTATATTGTAGACGAATCCATGATTATTGATCTGATCTTTCTTTACTAATATATTTAAAAAAAATTTCGATTATTGATCTAATAGTCCTTTATAAGTATTCTAATACTTCTTAACAAGGAATCCAAAATAGATTTTTTAAGAAATTCATGTTCTCATAATCTTCCAAAAACTATTCTTTGAAATATCCACGAATATTTATGTGAAAGTCCTTTAAAAGTATTTTTAGAAATATATCTGATAATCCTCTAAAATTCTTCTTCAAAAATCCGAAATTAGGGTTTAAATATTCCACGACACACTGGAATATTCCCAATTTTTATACCCTACACCAAAAGGTGGTAAGGGCATTATGCCTTTGTTCATTTGCTTGTAACAGGCAAAAGGAAACGTGATAGACCTTTGATTGTCTGCATAGAATCACATTCGATGTCGATTTATATATGTCTGCCCTTCCGTCGATCCGTCTGTCTGTCCATGTATTTTGTAAACAAAGTACAGGTCGAATTTATTGCCCGATCCAGATAAAATTTTGCACAAATAATTTGTTTTACCCAAGGACGAACCCTATTGAAATTGGAGATAATCGGTCAAAGTTTAGATATAGCTCCTACATATATCTCTTTATCCGAGTTGCTTTTTATTGTGCACCAAACGTATAATATTAGCCCAAATAGTATGGAATTTTGCACATACGACCAGATTAGGTCTGGAAATAAGTATGCGAAATCGGTTCAGATATAGCTATAGCTCCCATACATATTGTTATCCGATTTGTTATTTGGAGAAATATATCAAATACAACTTAGAAATACCTTTGCTAAATTTTATCGACATCGGTTCAGATTTGGATATAGCTTCCATATATATCTTCGTCCGATTTGCCTTTTATTGTGCACCAAACATGTAATATCATTCCAAATGGGATGGAATTTAGTACTTACGACCAAATTGAGTCTAGAAATAAGTGTGCAAATTTGGTGAGAATTGGTTCAGATATAGCTATAGCTCTCATATATATTGTTCATCCGATTTGTTGCAATTGTCCTGCACAACCGTAATATGCACTGCGTAGTAACGATATTCCGGGAAATATATCAAATACAGCCCAAACTTTATCGAGATCGGTTCAGATTCGGATATAACTCCCATATATATCTTTATCCGATTTCAAGTTAGTTGTACACCAAATGGGTAATACAAGACCGAATTGAAAAGGCACAAATGCCTAGGCAAGTTTAGTAGAAATCGATTCAGGGGAGAATATTCCCCTCATATATTAGTTCCTTTGGACTTTAAATTGTAACTATAATCATAATTGGTATGATTTAGTTCTCACAAATTCTCCATAAAACCTGTTTTTGTTATGTGAAGCTCTACTTAATAAGTAAAGTGATGTAGGGTATCATAGAGTCGGCCCCGCCCGACTTTAAGACTTTCTTTACAGGTTTCGGATAGTTTTTTGAAAAATATTTCTTGAAAATTCACTGTTCCGATAGTCCTCCAGACAGACAGATAGTCTTTTAAAGATATTTAAAAAATACTCGATTTGTCTAGTCATTCAAAAATAATCTTTGAAAAGTCCTCTAAAACTATTTCAAAAAAATTGAAATCAGCCCTTAGAATAATATCCTATAAATCCGTAAAAATTGCTTAAAATGTCGTCAAAAAATATTCCATGGTTATTGCACTGAAAGATCTCCAAAAATCTTTCGTAAGAACTTTCGTAGAACCCATTATGACCTACATATACCAATTTTCAGACAAATACGTGAAAAAATGTGGCAAAAATCATCAAATTACCGAATATCGGGAGGTACTGTTATATGGGGACTATACCAAAACGTGGACCTATAATTACAATGACTCGCCACACGAACTAGGACCATTATGATCTACAACTACCAATTTTCAGAGAAATTCGTGAAAAAATGTGTCAAAAATCATCAAAATACCGAATATTGGGAAGTACCGTTATATGGGGACTATACCAAAACGTGGACTTATACATACAATGTTTCGCCACACGAACTAGGACCCATTATGACCTACAAATACCAATTTTTAGACAAATCAGTGAAAAAATGTAGCAAAAACCATAAAAATACCGAATATTGGGAGGTACCGTTATATGGAGGCTATACTAAATCGTGGACCCATACATGCAATGTTTCGCCACACGATCGTGATTTCAACAGACAGACGGACATCGCTAAATCGACTTAGAATTTTATGCTGATTATGAATATATATATATACTTTATTGGGTCTACGACGAATATTTAAGGATGTTACAAACGGAACGACAAAGTTAATATACCCTCCTTTCCAAAAATGCTTACAGAAATCGATAATGGCCTAAAAAATATTCATAGAAAATGCTGGGAAATCCCGATGGTTATTGCTTCGCAGGTCCTTCAAAAGATATTCCTTTAAAAATCCAAAATAATTGCTTTGAAAGTCCTTTAAAACTATTCCTCCTAAAATCCTCGATTATTGTTCTATTAGTTCTCGAAAATGTTTCTTAAAAATACGTCAATGGTCCTCCCAAAAAAAAAATATATATATATATATCTTTAAATATATATTCTTTAAATATATTTATTTAAAAAATATTCATAAAATTTCCACGATTATTAAGTTACCAGTGATCCACTTTTTTTTGGAAAAAAATTCCTTAAAATTTTTAATAATGTTTTATATATCTGAAAATATAAAACATTTTTAAGAAATCTACAATTATTAGCAAACATTCAAAATTAGATAACAACGTTCCAGGGGAGGTATATGACAAGGTAATAAATCAAATGCTTTATCATTTGCAGATAAAACATTAACATTAAGAAACGGAAAATTAGAACAATTATCAAATCATATACATACATACATTTGTATGTGCTTTAAGATCAAGAAATTTTAATCGAAATATCTGTTTGTTTTCTTCTTTAATTCACAGTTTTGGGACCCATTGATCCAAATCTCTTGGGTCGCACTCTCACCCATGAACACATCGCGCTGGATTTTGAGGGTTTCCACTGTGACCCACCAGAGGATTTCAAACCATTTTTGGAGGGAAAATTGCGTATGGAAAATTTGGGATTTGTTCGTCAATATCCCTATTCGAGCCGTGACAACACCCGATTCTATGATGAGGAAACTCGTGTAGCTGTGCTGAAAGACATCGAATTGTATAAGAAATTTGGTGGTGGTACCATTGTGGAAAATAGTTCGCATGGCTTGAAACGTAATATGGAATTTATGGTGGAGGCCAGTAAAAAGACGGGTGTCCATATTGTGGCTGGCACGGGACATTATGTCCATGACTTGCAAGAGAAAGATCATGTCGGCATGACTGTGGAGCAAATGACAGATTTATATTCCAAGGAAATTATCACTGGTGTGGAGTTGGAAGGTGTTGGCATGGTGAAGTGTGGTTTTATCGGCGAGGTTGGCAGTGTTTATCCCATTCATGGTAAGCAAACGACTACGTCGAAATATTTACTTGTACCCTACGCCACAAGAAGGTCTTGGTATTATGTCATTGAGCATTTGTTTGTAACACGCAAAAGGAAACGAGATAGATCCAAAGTTCATTTTGATGATCTGTATAGAATCACATTCTGAATCGATTTATGCATGTCCGTCCGTCCGTCTGTCCATGTATTTTTATAAACAAAGTACAGGTCGCATTTATTGTCCGATCCAGATGAAATTTTGCACAAATCATTTGTTTGACCCAAGGACGAGCCCTATTAATAATAGGTCAATATTTAGATATAGCCCCCATATACAGGGTGAGATAAAAAAACTGCAACAAAGTCAAACGCCATAATTTCTACATTTTTTTTTTTTATTTTATGAATGAAAGCAAAATATGTCGGAAATAGCATCAAATTTTAGAATATGTTTAGATTTGTTAGAATTGGACACCTTTGGCACGAATTATGACCTTCAAACCGCCAATAAAACCGTCACACGCTGTTCGAATGTTGCTCTGCGGTATTTTGGCCCATTTCCGACGAAGCGCTTGCTTGAGGCGATCGACACTTTGGTATTTTTTTAGTGCCAACCTTGCTTTCCAAAATACTTCAGACACAATAGTCCAACGGACTGGTATCCGGAGATTTTGGTGACCATTGTCCGCTGGAAATGAAGCGAGGAACCTCATTTTGAAACCATTCTTGGGTGGCACATGCTGAGTGCGATGGTGCTGAGTCCTGTTGGAATGTACAAGGTCTGCGGCCAAAATGTTTGCGTGCCCGAGCCGATTATACCCCTTCATAATATTTTCGTTTAAATTTAATTTAATCTGATACCACGGTCGATTCATACAAGCAGAGAGCGACCATCGGCTGTTATGGCGGCCCACTCCATTACCATAGCAGGCGCTTGAGTTCTGGTGGCCAACCGAAGGTGAACATTTTCAGCTGACCTCTTTGGCAAGTTAACACGATCATTTTGTTCGTTTACAACCTGATGGACAACGAATGTTTTCTCGTCGGAGAAAAACAAATTCGGCAGTTCACCACTTTAGGCCAAGCGAAGCAACTCTGTAGCTCTTCTGAGTCTATTTTCTTTCTGTTACGGTGTAAGTTCTTGCACTTTTTGGAATGCCAAGGGCTTTACACAGAGCTCATTTTTCAATATTTGCCAAATGGAATATGGCGATATGTTCAGCTCACGAGCCATTTTCGGCTACTGCGACGCAGGTTTCGATCAAGTCGCTTCTTTACTTTTGGAACCATTTCTGCTGATTTAGCTGTTCACATCCGTCCACTTCCTTGAAGTCGGACTACGCTACCAGTATCGCGGTAACGAGCGATGGTACGAGTCACAAAAGATTTATTCACATTTAAATGTTGGAGTGCTGTAACCATAGCCACTTGTGGTTTACCAGCCAAATATAAAGAAATCACATTATTAAATTCCATCACGAATACCTTTTTTCTGGAAAATTCTCACCAAAATGCTTTTGTACGCTTGTAAACAATATAATGAGCTGTCACTGCCATAATTTTAACAGCAATCGGACGAGTGGCTTAGAAATGACAGCAGTCTGAAGTTGGTTGCAGTTTTTTCATCTCATCCTGTATATCTTTGTCCGAATTGCCTTGTATTGTGCACTAAACATTTAATATTAGCCCAAATGGGATGGAATTTGGCACTTTCGACCAAATTTAGCCTAGAAACAGTTATGTCAAATTTGGTGAAAATCGGTTCAGATATATATTGTTCATCCTATTTGTTATATTTTTAATTGGTTATATGAAGTCTACTAAATATGCAAAGGGGTGTAGGGTATCATAAAGTCGGCTCCGCCCAACTTTTTGTCTTTCTTTAGTGATTTTTATAAACTTTCTTTTATTCCACCTTGTCCAATCTAACTTAAAGAAATAGTTTTTGCTTTGAGCTTGAGGTTTGGGGTTCCTTTATTTATTTGCAATATATCAATTCATTTCCTCAAGCTCAAAAAATTGTTTATTCAAATTTTATAAATTTATTTAATGATTTATTTATTCATGTATTTAAATACGTATTCATTTATTTATTCTCATTCCTTATATTTTCTAGATTTCGAAAAGCGCGCCATTAAGGCCACCGGTGAGATTCAGGAAGTCTTGGGTTGTGGTGTCTCCTTCCATCCCGGTCGTGATGCTGAGGCTCCCTTTGAAATTGTCCGTTTGTATTTGGAAGCTGGTGGTAAGGCATCGAAATGTGTGATGTCCCATTTGGATCGCACCATTTTTGATATTGATCAGCTATTGGAATTTGCCAAAATGGGCACATATATTCAATACGATCTTTTCGGTACTGAATGCTCTTTGTATCAACTCAATTTAACCGTGGATATGCCTTCGGATGCCCAACGTATTAATAATCTAATGCGTCTGATTGATGAGGGCTATGTGGATAAGATTCTCATGTCGCACGATTTGCATACAAAACATCGTTTGGTAAGTAATTGGAATATTTTTTACTGTCGTTTGTGAAAATATATTAAGAATTTTCGATTTCTTCTTTAGACCTCCTTCGGTGGTCATGGCTATCATCATGTCCATATGAATATTTTGCCACGCATGTTTGCCAAGGGCCTGTCCGTGGAGCAAGTTGAACAAATGACTGTCACCAACCCAGCCAAGTGGTTGGAATTTAATATTTAAGAAGCCTTAACTGTCCTTGATACTAATGTGTATATTTAAATATTAATTATATTTTAAAGGTTGTTTTACTCGATTTATGCTCCATACTTATAATTAACCTCTTTTCATTATATATTTTGTAAAATGTATTAATATTGATATATACATATTCTCGTCGTTAAAGTTTTTAATAAAACTCCAAGAATATCTAGTCTCCAAAAACAAAACACAATGTCATAGAACCAGAGTTGCCGTACTTGATCTTGCACAGAAATTTAACACCTTTTTGCCAATAATTGCGTTATATCACTCTTTGTTTAACAATATTTTTTATTCGGAGGGAGCCTGCATAGACAATTTTTTGTCATAGACTGTAGTTCCAATCACAAACTCTAAATACAATTTGAAACAACTTCTGTGAATGATGCCTCTAAAATCATCAAAATATCCAATATCGGGGGTACCGCCGTATGTGGGCTACACGATTATCGTGACCTATATAGACATTTCTCTTCTCAGGGGTAAAGTGCTTAGAAGCAACTTCTAGTATAGATGTTTAGACAATCATCAAAATTCCGAATATAGGGAGGTACCGTTATATGTTGGTTATACGATATCGTGGACCTACAGGGTGATATAAAAAAAACTGCAACAAAGTCAAACGCCATAATTCTTACTTTTTTTAATTTTATTGAATGTAAGCTGCCCGAATGTTGCTCTGCGGTATTTTGGCCTATTCCTGGCGAATCGCTTGCTTAAGGTGATCGAAACCTTGGTATTTTTAGTGCCAACCTTTTTTTCCAAAAAACTCCAGACACAATAGTCCAACGGATTGGTATCCGGAGATTTTAGTGGCCATTGTGCGATGGAAATGAAGCGAAGAACCTCATTTTCTAACCATTCTTGGGTGGCGCGTGCTGAGTACGATGATGTTGGGTCCTGTTAGAATGTTTAAGGTCTGCGGTCAAAATGTCTGCGTGAGCAAGACTTTAATACACCCTCCAGAATATTTTCGCGATAATTTATTCTGATGTCACGGTCGATTAATACGAGCGGAGAGCGTCCATAGGCTGTTATGGCAGCCCACATCATCACCATGGCCGGCGCTTGAGTTCTGTTGGCCAACCGAAGGTGCACATTTTCAGCCGACCTCTTTGGCAAGAAAACACGATAATTTTGTTTTTTTTTACAAAATGCTGGACAACGAATGTTTTCTCATCGGAGAAAACCAAACTCCGGAGTTCACCACTATCGGCCAAGCGAAGCAAATCTATAGCTCTTTTGAGTCTATTTTCTTTTTGTGGCGGTGTAAGTTCTTGCACTTTTTGAAATTTCAATGGCTTTATCCCGAGCTCATTTTTTAATATTTGCCGAATAGAATATTGCGATATTTACAGCTCACGAGCCATTTTTCGGCCACTGCGACGCGGGTCTCGATGAAGCCGCTTCTCTATTTTTCGAACCATTTCTGCTGATGTTGCCAATTTCTTCCGTCCACTTCCTTGACGTCGGGCTACGCTACCAGTATCACGGTAACGAGCGATGGTACGAGACACAAAATATTTATTAATATTTAAATGATGGAGTGCTCTAACGATAGCCACTTGTGGTTTTTCAGCCAAATATAAAGAAATCACACTATCACGCTTGAATTCCATCACGAATAACTTTTTTTCTGGAAAATTCTCACCAAAATGCTTTTCTACGCTTGTGAACAATATAATGAGCTGTCACTGGGATAATTTTAACAGCTGTCGGACGGGTGGCTTAGAAATTACAGCAGTCTGAAGTTGGTTGCAGTTTTTCATCTGACCCTGTATAGTGCCTTTGACAATATAACTGACAAGCATCAGAGCAATATTTCTGTTAAACCAATTTACCCTCAATCGAGTTATTAGGTCTTTCCAAACTGTTCAAAAACTCTATTAAGATGTGATCGTATCGGATCAAAATATTTTTCGAAAATTGTTTTGTCACGAACCTTTACTGTAAATCCAGAATGTACTCAACCTCTGACTAACCTATATCCCGAAATTTGAAAAAAAAAACATGTTTTGGGCTTTAAATCGCACTCAGTCTGGGTTTATGCAAAATATGTAGTTCCATAAAACATAATCTTAAGCGGATGACGTCAAAGACAAACATATTCTACGTTAAATTTTAAAATTAGTCACCAAAGACAAACAAAATATTTATTTACACTAAATACAAACAAAATATTTAAGTAAATGTTGCCGAAAAAATCACAAAGATATTTCCCTTGCATTTTTTATTTGATACGTGAAAGTAATATAAATTACCGTTTAAGACGAACAGGGAACAGTGTCAAGGGAAGATACATTCCATTCCTCTAACAATTTCCCATTTCTGACTATTCTCATGTAATTAGACCGATTAGTGGCTTTTCGAAAAAAGTCTGCTGTAAATTTGCCTTGATTCAGAAAGTGACCCTAATTTGCCACCAATGCGCAACACCCGCAACAATTCTACCTTAGATGTAGTGATTTATCAACTATTCAACGCGAAAAATCCTTATTTCCGCTTTTTCTATAGTATTTTCATATCTGTAGAAATTCCATAATTTCTGGGTTTATTATTATTTTTTTTTAAAACAATAGAAGCCCATGACAAAACTACAATATTTTCCCTAACATGTGGTGAAAACTTCATGCAAATAGCTCCTTTCATTGCTGAGTTATAGCGATTTGAATTTTGGTTTGATGCCAAATATCCCTGCTATTCGATGCTGTTTGCCTGATACTTGAGATTGTCACCACAATGTTACTGAAAATCTCAAAAAGCTACAAGAAAGTGGAATGTTGCCAGATTTACTACCAAAAAATTATATAGTTGAGAAGTAATAATATGGAGCATACTCTTAGGCGTCAGATGTTTCTCCTTTGTGATGTTGCCAGATGCATTATTGCAAAGATGTCCAACATAAAACAATATGGAGCATACTCTTAGGCGCCAATTATAATTCTTAACAAAATGGACAAACTCACTGTTTTTCTTTTTTAATATTTTATGTATGTTTTTATTTATTGAAAATAATTTTTTATATATAATAAATTTTATATATATCATAATATATTGTGTTTTTTTAATTGTAGTTTATTGCATATTAAATATATATTTTGATTTTTATTGTAAGTTTTCCCTTAAGATCTTTTTTGTTTTTGTTAAAATATAATATTTTTTAAACATAAGCATTTACATTAAACAAGAGCAAATCAGTAATAAGTTGGTTCTCTTTATACAAGGAAAATAAAAAGAGTTTAAAACAATTTTACTTAATAACTAATTAAAAACAAACATACCACTTAAGAATTTATAAGAATTCTATCAACAAAATGAGAAATTCGGGTGTAATTTAAAGATACACAAGATGCGTGTTACTTTTAGCATTGATTGCAATTTGAATACAATTACAATTCGGAGTCGAGATACAGAAAAGAGGTAAGGGAAATTTCATGAATTGACAATTGAATTTTTTAAGGAAGGTAATGAGATTAGGTCTAATATTCTTTGTTTTTTAATTCAAATTTTTCTGTGCTCGACTACCGTGTCAGGAATTTATATAATATAAAATACAGGGTGAGATGAAAAAACTGCAACCAACTTCAGACTGCTGTCATTTCTAAGCCACTCGTCCGACAGCTGTTAGAATTATTCCAGTGACAGCTCGTTATATTGTTTACAAGCATACAACATCATTTTGGTGAGAATTATCCAGAAAAAAGTTACTCGTGATGGAATTCAAGCGTGATTGTGTGAATTCTTTACATTTGGCTAGAAAATCACAAGTGACTATTGTTAGATCACAGTTGCCGTTGACAAATGAGCTCGGGGTAAAGCCATTTAAATTCCAAAAAGTGCAAGAACTTACACCGTAACAACAACAGAAAGAAAATAGACTCAAAAACGCTAAAGATTTCTTCGCTTGGCCACCTAAATCTTCGGATACCAATCCGTTGGACTATTATGTCTGGAGTATTTTGGAAAGCAAGGTTGGCACTAAAAAATACCAAAGTGTCGATCACCTCAAGCAAGCGTTTCGCCGGGAATGGGCCAAAATACCGAAGAGCTACATTCGGGGAGCGTGTGATGGTTTCATTCGTGCCAAACGTGACCAATTCGAAAAAATCTAAACTTATTCTAAAATTTGATGATATTTCCGACATTTTTTGCTTTCATTCAATAAAATTTAAAGAAAAATTTAAACATTATGGCGTTTGACTTTGTTGCAGTTTTTTCATCTCAACCTGTATACATAAAATAATAAAAATTGTGAATAATAATATGCATTATACATAATAAAACAAACAAAAATATATACAGTCTGTCAAGAAAATGTGTTAAAAAATCAGATTTAATTGAAAATAAATTACAATTGCATAAGAAGAATTATGCAGCACTTCAAATGCGTACTTCAAAAATCATTCATGTGCAAAATAGCCTTGCAGTCTTTCAAAAAACAAAAAAAAAAATGTATTCAAGTCTGATTTAAATGAAAATAAATTAATTATGTTAATATTAATTTATTTTTAAGTTGTTACTGCATTTCATTATCATCCATTCAATTTAAGACACCTTGCAAATATTTTTGTTTTCTGATTTCGTCTTAATTTCGGGTTTGTTTTATGGTTTGGCACATTATACAAGAAAAAAAAAATTATATAAAATATAAAAAAGCACACACACACACTAATTTAATTCAAAGATGATTTTTATAAAAATTGTTACTCACAATTACAATTTTTTTGTGTTTAACCTTTTCAATACAATATTGGGTTAATATAGTAGTAAAATGCTTTATAAAAAATATGATTGATTATTTGTTTTTCAATTTCATTTTCCTCATCAAAAGAAACATTCGTTGCCTTTTTATCAATTGCATTGGGAAACATTGCTTTCAGCCTCCATTAGTTGGGCGGTATAGATTTCGATTTTATCTTTGTTTTCAAATTTCATTCTCTCAGAGTATTACTTAATAATAGCTTAAATATTAGTTTTATACTTAACATTTAAAAAAATTAAAAAAAAAATAAACACATTTTTAAAAGCTTAAATAATAACAACAGATATGCAATAACACATATTATATAAGTAGTATATGTACGACGAAAAAAAATTAATGAATTTTATAATAATATTTAATTACAAATGTACTTACAACTAAAAACATTGATGAGTGAGATTTCATTACAAATATGAATGTTATATGCATGTATATTTGTTTTTGGGATGTGATTGAGTGAGGATATATTTTTATATGCAAGAGTATATGGATGCTATGATTATTATATTTTGTATGTATATAAATGTAAAGTAATGAGTATGGTGTCTATTTCAGCGTTTTTGTTGTTGCAGAATTTAATGACTATTGTCTAAACGTAAAATCAGTGCATCGACGACATTGTAAATTTCATCGAAATGTGGACGAGATTCTGGTTCAGCAGCCCAGCATTTTAACATTAAACGATACATTTCCGCTGGAGCATTATCGGGGGCTGGCATACGATAACCTGAAAATAAAAATAAATTTGTTAATAAAACAAATTCAAAATCAATAAAGACAATGTAGAATTAGAAGAAATAAAACAATAGAACAATATTTTTGATCATTATAGGACATTTTTGTTGATTTTTATAAAAAAAATTTTAAGGAGCAAAAATCGTGGAAATTTGGAAAATATTTTTGGAGACGTAAAAATCGAGGATTACTCAAGACTATTTTTGGGTAACGATTTCTGAAAAATATATATTTTTTAAAAATACTAAAAAATATATTTTTATGGCCAATAATTGAAGTTTCTTTAAGAATATTTGTTTAAGGGCTACAAGACCAACAATCGTGATTTTTTAAGAATACTTCTTCAAAGTCCATTATGCCGGAATTCTTGGATTTTTTGATATTTTTATGTTTATTAGAGCATTTTAAACATGTTTTTTCATTGTATTTATAATTCTGGATTTTTAAAGAAAAATTGTGTAATTTTTGATCATTTTTAACGACTATTAAATCAAAAAATTTACATTTTTAAGATTGTTTTCCAATAAACATTAATTTAACGTTTTGGACAATCATCGTTAATTTTGTAAGAATTGTTTTTAAAGATCAATCAGCCAATATTTGTTGATTTTGTAACAATAGTTTTTCCAATAATTTACCAATCAAGGTAAATTTTTAAGGATGTTTTTCTAAATGTAAATTTTTAACAAAAATTTTATCAGAACCATTCAGACAGAAAGTTAAAAAAAAAAGAAACAAACAGATGTGAGTCTTCCATATGAAACTTTGAGACGAACTGAAGTGTCTTCATAGATGTAAATTAAAACCAGTAAGGAAGGGTCAAAAGTCGGGCGAGACCGACTATATGATACCCTTTTATACGAAATCATAAAATTCGACAAATTACATATTCATATCAGATTTCTGGTCAAGAGAAATATTTAGATATAGCAAGTTGTAAAGAATCTCTTGATTCGCAAGTTACGGCAAATATAAGTAAGTGAGTAGGCAAGGTACCAGAAGGGGTTGGTAGATATATATCAAATTCACAAGATATATTGCGTTAACAAAAATGTTTGGATGTGTGAGATTTCTTTGAGTATTTTGTTTTCCAAAAATCTTGGACCCTTTGTGGTACAAGAAGAAATGGTCCGATCTGTACCATCTTTATAACAGATCTTGTGATGATGGAAATATTGAGATGTACCAAGTCTGAATGGAATCGGATGTTCATTTCGCGTTATATGAGCTTTATGGATATTCCAATATTGCCCATCTTCGAACTCTATCTAAGTTTGACAAAAATATTACGATGTACCAATTTTGGAGCAAATCGGATACTCTCTTCGAGGGTTATTGTGCACACCAGCCACACAGATAGACGGACGGACGAACATCGCTAGATCGACTCCAAATGTCCTAAAACGGATTTGGTCCAAAGAGACCTAGGGTCTAAAACCGTTATTTCACGTTTTGACCGCATCAAATGATGCGCATCAAATGATGATAAATAAATAAAAATATTTCACCAAATGAAAAAATCTATTAAATTTGAGCTGATATTACATATATGGTGCACAATAACATTAAAATAGGATGAAGATGTATATAGAACCGAATCTCACCAATTCCATTCGTCCTTGGGCCAAACAAATATTGTTTGGAAAATTTCATCTCAATCGGATAAAAATTGATACCTTCATTTTGTTCACAAAAAATACATGGAAAGACGGACTGACATGCATAAATCGACTTAGAAAGTGATTCTATGAAAATCCCCAAAAGTAACTATGGATCCATTTCGCTTCCTTCTTCATGTTACAAACAAATGCACAAAAACATAATACCCGTACCACTATGTGCTATAGGATATAATTATAAGGTAGCGGCGGTTAGTTTATGTTGAAGAGAAGAATTTGAATCAAAGTAACAGTAGAGTTTTAAAACTACCGAAAAAAATATTTTTTATAGAGCAGTAGAAGAGAGTCTTTATTACCGATCTGAAAATGCTTTATTACGAATCTACATAGATGTATATAGATTAACGGATATGAGTTTTAATGGACGAACAGAAAAAAATAACAAACGAGATAAATAGGGGATTTTATATAACATCTTAAACCGATTCTCTGTGCCAGGGGAAACGTAGCCTTATAAGAAGAAGTGAGTTTCTAAAGACGAGTCTTGACAGACGGATTAGAAATTAATCTTTTTGAACACCAGGCAACAAAACCCTCTGTGGATTTGCAAGAAGGCTGTCTTTATTGACAGAGGAGTTTTTGTAGACAAGCTAATAAGAATATTTACAGATAATGTGAAGGTCCTTACAGCCCACCTGAGAAAGATACAAAGAAACATTTGCAGGGATTCAAAGGAATATTTACAGGTATTTAAGGCCTTCATTTGTTGATGATTGTGATGACGGGCGAAAAAGCCAAAGAGTATAGAATTATGTTTTATCAATTACTTTTAATATTTCGTATTATTGAATTCTATTCTTGGGTTATTTTCTACTTAAAGTGGTTTAATCAACTTACCATGATCAATTTTTTCTCTAGCCTGGGTATTTGTCATACCCGAATACGGTGTATCACCCTTTGAGAAAATCTCCCACATTAATATACCATACGACCAGACATCACACAGTGATGTATATTTGCCAAAGTTTAAGGCTTCCGGTGCTGTCCATTTGACGGGAATTTGTTTCATGCCATCCGATACTGAAATCGAGAGATATTTAAAATTAAAAATGTATTCCTTTAGGGAAGAAATGTAAAATATTTCTTACCGATATACTCCTCTTCCTCCCTTGACATGCCGAAATCAGAGATCTTTACGGAACACTCTAAATCAACTAAACAATTGCGGGCTGCTAAATCACGATGTATACAATTTTTCGATTCCAAATAACGCATGCCTGTAAAGATGGGAGAAATATTGTTAATATTTGAAATTGTGTTGTCATGTAAAATAATGTTAGCAATTGCAAAACACTGGATTGATTTTTCAAAATAATCCAGTGTTTTTGGTTCGATACTTTTTTATATTGGGGGAAAGTGTGGCATCGAATATACCAAAATGGAAATGACAAGTTCAAACGTTAAAACGGATAACAATCCGGACTATTTTGGAAAATTAAAATGCAATCGAATAATGTGCATTTTTAAAGAAATATCGTATGGATATTACCTATATGACTTGGTTGCGTGGAATTTAAATAATTTGCATTGACCGCGCTATCTTAAGTTTAATTTAGCCTGAAGGAGGCAACAAATTTGTATTCAATTACTTCTGCAAATAGCAGTGATTTGGAGTGAATTAAAATGCAATCTCTGGAATGTTTTCAAAGTATGGATATGGTTGTCATAAATATTTACTTCTTAATCATAGAAATTTTACAATATTAGTATTCATATTAATATGATATATGATTATATTGTTATAATACTTTTTTATACCCTCAGCCACACGGCTAAATAAGTGTATATATCATTTGACACGGTCAATAAAGGTTTTTTGATCCTAGGTCTCCTTTATCCCAAATCCGTTTCAGGACATTTGGAGTCGGTCTAGCTATGTCCGTCCGTCTGTCGGTTTGGTTGGCTGGTGCGCACGATAACTCTCGAAGGGAATATTGGGTTTAGTCCAAACTTGGTATATCGTAATATTAGATCGAGTTCGGAGATGAACAATATCGGTCCACTCCTTCTGTTACCTCCCACAAAAGGCCAAAAATTAAAAAAAATATTTTACAATATATATGATATATTTTTGCACAGAAAAAGAAAGGATAATCCGATTTCGCTCCAAAATTGCAAATCCTAATATCAGTGCTAGGTCAGGTGCGAACATGCACAATATCGATCCACTCGATCAAGTACCTCCCCCACAAAATTTTGAATAATTATAACTCTTATAAAATGTGATGTAAGAATCCTTCAAATTACACAAATCACAATATTTTGGTACATGACAATATTTCCATCAACACAAGATCGGTAGTAAATATGATAAAGATCGGACCATTTCTCCTGGTACCTCCCCACAAAGGGTCAAAGTTTTGAATAACAAAAACTATTATAAAATCCCAAATAAGCATCTGGTTCTCTTCAAAATTCACACATCCCATTGTTTTTAATAAAACAAGATCTTTTGATATCTTTTTCCACAAAGGATCAAAATTTTGAATATCCAAGAAGCTCATAAAACGCGAAATTATCATCCAATTCCCTTCAGACTTGGCACATCTCAATATTTCCATCAACATGGAGTATGAACATGGAATACTTCGGTCGACTATATCTCAACTATACCTCAGGCACATTTTACCATTTTCTAAAAACTATCACAAATTTCAAACAAAGTGAAGGAAGTAACCAATATAGTCCAAATCTGGCACGTCGCAATATTTATATCATATTTATATAGGTTCGATACTATAAGGACAATATTGGCCCATTCTCCATAGAGGATCAATAATTTGAACAATCATAACAGAAGACAACATATATTTAGATAATCGAACATTGGCTGAGGATATACATTTGTCGGCAAAACCGACTGACACTCCATAACTTGCTTTAATAGATTATTATTATTATTCGAATGGCAAAAAAAAGACATGCCATGAAGATTTTTATAAAATCGCTTTTTTCGCGCCTTATTCAGAATAGAGCCGATATGCCAATCCTATTTTAAGAGCAAAACTATTTTTAATCTTAAACAATTTTCAAATTTTTCAAATCTTTGTGAATATTATTACTGACTAGATGTGTTTTTTGCTGATTAAGACTTACCGGCTGCTGCATCACGACACATTCCCATTTGCTGCCGTGTTGTTAAGATATTTGAATTCTTACGCAAATAATTCAGCAAGGAGCCACCTAATGTTGGACCAAAAAAATTATAATTAGGAAATTATAAAAACAGCAAAATCTGTGTATTTACTAACCTGGCACCAGTTCCATAACAATCATTATCGGTTGCTTTTGTACACAAATACCAATCAATTTGACAATATTCGGATGGTCATATTGTTTAAGGATACGACCTTCCTGTAAGAATTTGCGTTTCTGTTCATCGGGTAGGGTCATGCGACATGTTTTGACGGCCACATCCTTTTTGGTTGACTTCAATTTGGCCTTATAGACATCACCAAAGTTACCCTGGAGACAAATTAAGAAAATTAGAATTTAATATACAGTTTTTAAATTATTTTAATATTATCGACTTACACGACCAATTTTCTCACACAGGACCACATCATCATTGCTTAGCTCCCAGATTTCACGACGTATGGGCGTTCTGAGAATAGCACCTGATTTCACGGTAACTGGCAACTCCGATTGGTATTGATGCAATATCAACTCTTGTATACTGGGGAATGGTGGACCCTCGAAACGGAAATGACCCTCCACCGTGGTTTGAACTATGAAATGTTTGTGTCCATTCCAGCAGACGCTCAATACAATTTGACTTTCCTCATTACGTATGGTTTCGCGGACAAGGAAATCACCTTCATTGTTGAGCAGACGTACAACTTCTTCACGCGGTAGAACACCATGGAACCATTCTTCTTCGTAGAGCGGGCGATTTGTTGAGAGGGATACCTAAAGAGAAGATACATAAAAGAATGTCATTAGTAATGGTGTTTAGTTTTGGTTCAGATGGATATTAGTTTGAATTGTAAACACCAAGGAATAAAAGAAGAAGCAAAGGAAGAATTTCAAATAAACAATAAAATAAGGCAAATGAAAGTAAATTAAAATTGGCAAGTTTGGTTAATAAAAAAAACAATGTCTAAAAATATACATGCAATTTTTCTTACATCTAAATTTAGCATTAAACAAAAAAAGTTATAAAAAGTTGCCCACAAATGTATTTGGTTGTTGTCAAAAATGCATGAGAAATTTGGATATAATCCAAAAAAAAAAATTAATATATATTTTTTTTGGAAATTTACGTCATTAGAAATTACACATTTTAATAACACAGCACATATGACTCCATAATTCCAGGGATTAAAGGATGAGGCTAAAATGTGTCTATATGTCATCTAGACCGGGTTGAAGGAGTCTATAGACGGTCATATAGGATCTATTTAGACGGACTGAAAAAAGTATACCTCAACGAGCTAAACGCAGTCTATAAAGACAACTTGAGGGGTCTTTCTAGGCGAGTCAGATTGAGTCTTTCTAGACGAGCTCCATGAAGTTTTTCTACACTAACTAAAAGGAGTCTATAAGACTAAATAAAGGAAGTCTTTCTATTCGAGGGCGAGCTCGAGAGTCTTTATAAACGAGTTTAAAATGTCTGTGCAGTCGAGTTCAAGGGAGTCTTTATAGACGAGCTGAAGGGAGTCTATATAGACGAGCTGAAGGGAGTCTTTATAGACGAGCTGAAGGGAGTTTTTATAGACGAGCTGAAGGGAGTCTTTATAGACGAGCTGAAGGGAGTCTTTATAGACGAGCTGAAGGGAGTCTTTATAGACGAGCTGAAGGGAGTCTTTATAGACGAGCTGAAGGGAGTCTTTATAGACGAGCTGAAGGGAGTCTTTATAGACGAGCTGAAGGGAGTCTTTATAGACGAGCTGAAGGGAGTCTTTATAGACGAGCTGAAGGGAGTCTTTATAGACGAGCTGAAGGTAGTCTTTATGGACGAGCTGAAGGTAGTCTTTATGGACGAGCTGAAGGGAGTCTTTATAGACGAGCTGAAGGGAGTCTTTATAGACGATCTGAAGGGAGTCTTTACAGACGATCTGAAGGGAGTCTTTACAGACGATTTAAAAGCTGTCAAGCTGGAGGGAGTTTAAAAGAGTCTTTCCAACAATCTGAAGGGAGCCTACATAAACGAGCAGAAGAGGGTCTCTATATATGATAAACAGAGGGTCTTTATCGCCAATAAGAAGACAGTATTTATAGAAGTCCTAAAGGAAGACGTTATATACGTCATTAGAGAATCTTACTTGACAAGCTGAAGGAGTATTTATGGGCTAGCGGAAAAGGTTTTTATAGGAGAGGAACTTTTTGTAGACGAGCTGAATGGAGTCATTACTGAAGGGAGTCTCTATCTATAAGCGGGTTTCTCTCTCGCTCACACACTCTACGACGGGTTGAAGGGAGTCTCTTTTTACAAAAGACCTGCAAAAAGTCTTTTGAAAGAAGGGAATCTTTTAGGTAAATTGTAGGAGGGAAGTATGGACGAACTGAAGGAGTAGAGCATAAGTGATTTAAAGGTATAGAGAAATGTTTACTTGGATCTTTTCTGGTGTCCTTATATCGATATGAGCTAATACAATTTTCTTCCTTCCACAGGAGATTCCATGTTTTGGGGTCTTACAATGTAAGGAGCTAGTAACTTAATCTGTAAATTGGAATTCTATTCATCTTTACTCCAACGTGGAGGACCGTGGTGTTCTCATTCAAAATTAATATTTTCCCAATATAATTGTTCACAACTACAGCTAAAGTATACTAATCTTATTTGCATTATTTACGAAATAAAATATTGCATCAACAAATGACGAAATTTTGCGTGGGTAGTTAAGACAATTCGACAATTTATAGTATTAACCAAATTGACTAATACAAATAAATATTTCAGTATTGAAGTGCTTTGTTTATATAAAACAAAATTTTTGGATTGTTCACTTACATTAAACATGGATTTGGGACGCTTTTTGCGTGCCGGTGGCTTTGGAGGACCATTTAAATTGTGGCAGTTATGAAAGAATATCAAAGAGAAATTTCCTGCCGAATCACTGCAGTTGCTACTTTGACCGGATGTACTACTCATGTTGACAACGAAGAAGTAAATTTCCACAAAATTTATTTATAAAACATGATTTGATATTTTTCAATTTTAAATGCAAATTATTTATAAATGCTAATAAATTTTTAAATTTAATTTGTGATATATTAAATATTTATAATTTGTCACAATTTATTTAAATATATCTAAAAAATTATGTTAATTTCCACTCAACAACACGTCACTATAAATCTTTACGCATTTTCTTCAATGAAAAAAATATACCGACGTTCGCCCGGTTCTTTAGGTAAATTCAGCGAAACGAAAATATTACCGCACAACAATTGATATTGAATGAAAAACTGTTTTCAATACCCAGAATGAAAATCTTTTCGAAAACACACACATACCTCAAAACCTACGACAATAAAATAAATGTATATTTTAAAATCTCATTTCCTCTCTAGCAAAAAGAGAAAATTCAATAAAACAATCTCTTGAGAAACCCGAAATTCGCTCTGAAAATCTTTGTTGTTGCTTCCATCTCAATTTCCTGTTGAACTTGTAACATTTATCTGGCTGCCGTTAAAAGTTCATCAGTAATGACATTTAGCTGTCGGTGGGGGGAATGCTTTAAAATGTTAAGTTATTGAAAGAAAATTCTCAAGAGGTTTGTTATTCATTCGTCAGCAGCCAGAATTTACTTTGACGATTTCCCATCAACTTTTCCTTTTTGGCATAGTGACAACAATGATTTCCAACGCATTTCTGTTTTCTTTTCACCTACCCTAAAAACACCGACTGCGTCATTCTTTTTGCACTTGGTAGAATGAAATTTTGTGAGAGACCTTAATATGTGTGTATATTTATTGCTATTTTGAAATGTATCTATAGATATTTCGAGTAAAAGAAATTTTGAGAATGAAAATCTTTTTTAATCTCAGTATTAGCGAATATTTTGAGAAATGTGAAAGATTTGATATTCTCTAGAGAATTTGTAAGTTGAGGTCTTGATTAATTAACATAGGGTGCACCGAAACGAAAGCAACATTACTAGAGGAATGAGTCAGATAATATTGTGGGTAATTTCATCATAATCATCAAAATCATGGAAATATCGCAATATCGGGATACTCCAGGATAATAAAATATAAAATAACAAGTTAACATGTTATATACCCTCAGCCAATGTTCAATTATTTAAATATATTTTGACTTCTGTTATGATTATTCAAATTGTTGACCCTCAATGGAGTAGGTTCCGAAGGAATGGTCCCATATAATCCATTTCGTATAAGGCCTAAATAAATATGATATAAATAGTGCGACGTACCAGGTTTGGGCTATATTGGTCACTTCCTTCACATTATATGAGATATGTAATAATTTTAAGAAAATGTTAAAACGTTCGTGATGTGTCAGATATAGTCGACCGAAGAATTCCATTTTTATGCTTCATCTAATACAGATACAAATATTGATATGGGCCAAATTACAAGAAAATCGAACATTTATATCCAACTTTTTGTGAAATCATAAATTCCACATTCATATCAGATTTCTGGTTGAGAGTAATATTTAGATACAGCAAGTTGTAAAGAATCACTAACTTGTTTCGCAAGTTATAACAGATATAAATTTTGAAAATTGTGACCCTTTGTGGGTGAGGTAACAGAAGGAACTCGTAGATATATATTATTTTCACAACAGATCTTGTATTAGCAAAAATGTTTGTATGTGTGAAATATGAAGAGGATTAGATGCTTATTTCGATTTCTTTAAGCGTTTTATTTTTCAAAATCTTGAACCACATGTGGCGGAGGTACCAGAAGAAATGGTTCGATCTCTACCATCTTTATAACACATCTTGTTTTAATGGAAATATAGAGATGCACCCAGTCTGAATGGAATCGGATATTAATTTCGCGTTTTATGCGTTTCATTGATATTCACATTTTTGACCCTTTGAGAGGGAGGTACCAGAAGAAGCGAAGTGATATATCCCATCTACACAAAAGATCTTTTTTTTTAGCAGAATTGTGTGCAATATGAAGAGAACCGGATGCTTATTTCGGAGTTTATAAACGTTTTGGTTATTGAAAACTTTGGCCCTTTGTGGGGGAGGTACCAGAAGGAGTGGAGCTATATATTCCATCTCAACACCAGATATTGGGTTTATAAAAATATTTCGATGTGTGACATTTTAAGACAATCGGATTCTTACATTACATTTTATAAGAATTGTAATTATTCAAAATTTTGACTCTTTGTGGGGGAGGTACTTGATGGAGTGGACCGATATTGTCCATTTTTGCACCTGTCCTAGAACTAAGTCAAATGTTAGGATTTGCTAATTTGCAGCAAAATTGGATTATTGCTTCACTTTCTGTGCAGAAAATATTTTTTTTGAAAATTTCGACCTTTTATGGGGGAGGTACCAGAAGGGGTGTACCGATGTATTCCATCTTAACACCAGACCTTGGGTTGATAAAAATATTGGGATGTGTGGAATTTGAAGACAATCGGATTTTTACATCAAATTTTATAAGAGTTGTAATTATTCAAAATTTTGACCGTTTGTGGGGGAGGAACTTGATGGAGTGGACCGATATTGTCCATTTTCGCACCTGACCGAGAACGGAGGCAAATATTAGTATTGGCAAAGTTTGAGCAAAATCGGATTATTGCTTCTCTTTCTGCACAGAAAAAATATTTTTTCCCAAAATTTCAACCTTTTGTGGGGGCGCTACTAGAAGGAGTGGACCGATGTATTCCATATTCACGCCAGACCTTAGGTTAATAAAATTATTGTAATGTGTGTAATTTGAAGACAATCGAACTCTTATGTTCCATTTTATAGGAGTTATAATTATTCAAAATGTTGACCCTTTTTGGGGGAGGGACTTGATGGTGTGGACCGATATTGTCCATTTTCGCACTGATGCAGATACTAGGATATCCTATCCCTTTCTGTTTTTGAAAATTTCGACCTTTAGTGGGGGATGTACAAGAAGGAGTGGACTGATATTGCCCATCTCCAAACTCGATCTAAGTTTGTTAATAATATTCTAATGTAACAAGTTTGGACTAAATCGGAAATCCCCTTAGAGAGTTATTGTGCGACCAGCCAGACAGACGAACGGACAACGCTAGATCGAACTAAAATGTCCTGAAACGTATTTGGTCCAAGGAGACCTAAGGTCTAAAACCGTTACTTCGATGAGCCACGTTTTGGCCGCATCAAATGATATATACCCTAGCCATATGGCTGAGGTTTTTAAGAAAATTATTATGTTTCGAATATTTTTGGGCAACATTCTTTAAGAGAAAAAAAGTTTCAGATACATACATGCAAAAACAATTAGTAAAAAACAACTGTTAAATTTATCAAACATGCTTTAAAATTAAAAATAACATGAACAAAAGCTGCACTTAATAATAGCTACAATGGTTCAAAATTCTAACTACAAACAACAATATTTATAATAAATTTAAAAATTATCAACTTAAGAAATAAACATTATTTTTTTTGCTTTACAAAGATGTCCATGGCAGGAGGAAGAAGTGTAATTGCTACTAAAGTGTGCTGAGAGAAATCACAATTTCTACGACAAAATAAGGAAATAAAAATTAAAATATTAAAGTGAAAATTGTGCGATATCAGGCGGGAGAACCCATATATAATTTTTATTTATTCAATCGGAAAAAAGCTCTCCACTCTAAAGATGCAATGAGACAATCGTTCAGTTTGACATTCTTGATTGCAATTGAGTTTTTTTGTTTTTTTGGCAAATGAATGTTACTCACTGTTGTGGCCAAACTGGGAACACAATAGCAATGATCTTTCATCGAGAGTACATCATCGCTCGATTCACCAGCATCCTCATCATCGTCATTATGGCCGTGCGAGCGATCTACACTAAAGGGACGTGGATGTCGATGATGTTTGGCCACATGTGGTGACCCCACTGGACATGTACAGAACTCTTCGCTATTATCCTCTGAGGTTTCCGAATTCAAATTGAATTCTTTGGCAAAATCGAAAACACTTTTGCTGGGATGGATGCGTCGTCGTTTGGTGCACACCTTACACAGTTTACCTTTGCGCAGCTGAAAGTTAATGAATTTGGAGCGGAATGTTTGACGTATGGCTTTGGATTTCTTTTGAATTTTTGGCACTTTAAATTTGAGTTTTGAGGTAGAGTCCTTGGACGGATTCATGTTGGCAGTGTTGGCTGTTGTGATTTTTGACTGACTCGAAGAATCGAGTAAGGGATCAGTGTGTGTTGAAGGGGAACTAAGTGTGGAGGAGCTATGTTGACCATTATCGATATGTGTTTCTGGGTAATTTGGTGTGCCTGATGGTGTAACGTTCGTTCCAGTTGGCCTTGAGTTCGCAGATGAAGATGTACTTGACGATGTTCCCTCTGGGCTTTTGTTATCCGAACCCGCTGTTGTTTTCATAGAATTAAAACAACCGGTGTCCTCTTTTTCAGGACTATCCTTAGTATCCACAGATTTATGCATTTTTGTCAAAGGACTCTTAGAGAACTCCTTGATGTTACAAAGTATGGCATTAATGGACTTTTGGGAAAACGATAAGGACCGCTTCTTGTTCTTATCATTTTGCATGGCAATGGGTATTTCCCGATCTGAACTTGAGGTGGAAATGCGTTTGATGTCATGAGGATTACCACTAATGGGCCTCGTTACTACATCAATTACTTCCGCCGATTCGATGGCATCCAAATCGGTGATTTGCGGTGAAATCGTCCTCTTCAAACGATTGTCCAAAGTGCGATTCAATTCATCGATCCGATCCAAATGGGCATCTATGGAATTTTGCATAACCTCTGGAATGGGTTTATTCTCGTTATTTTCATTTTGAATTGTGGGAAGAATTTCCATTCCTTTTTCCTCCTCCACCGTATTTTTCTCCTCGCCCATTTCCTTATTTTCCTCTGTCTTAATTTCCTCTTTAATACTTTCCGGTATTGTGTTGATTTCAATGACCACCTGTTGTTGCTCTCCCAGGGTTGCCAACAATATTTCCTCTTCACATTTCTTCTCCGCAATTGGACTTTCTTCCTTTGTGATTTTTGGCTTCTCCTTCTCTTCCCCCTGCTCTTCCTTCTTCTTCTCCTCCATGTCCTTTTTCTCCTCCTTTAAATCTAAATCCGCATAAATATGATTATTATTGTTATAGGACCATTGCTTGTCACCATATTCATCTTCCTCCTGTTCCCTGAGCTGGTCGTTACGCATCAATATGGAACCATGACTCATGCTGCGTCTTAGCTTGGAAGGCACAAATCTTAGTGGCGGTGTCAGCTCCTTAACAAAATCACTTAAATCATGCATAAAACCCTGATTGTTATTAGCTTCAAAACTGGCAGCCATGCGCATGGGTAGGTTAGTAATAGGCTCATATTTTGCGGGGCTATTTGGACTAATTACCGATAGTGAACCCAGACTCTGGGAACGTGGTTTCATTTTACTGCTCAGACGTTTGGCACGCGCCGACGCCGTTGGCGTTGTGGGCTGGGGTGTTGATTTACGTTTGAAGTGACGTCCTCGCAGTAGGGTGAGAACACCGCCACGTCGCCGTAGTTCATTGAAGATACTTACGCTTGTTGTATTTGTATTGGAGCTCTAAATTGTGTGTTTATAATTTGTATATTTGGAGGTTAGTTTGTTTAATTTTTTTTTTGTGGGTCGTGTAGAAAGAAAGATATAGGAAAAATTCAAAATCATGTTAGGTATATAATTATTTGGAAACATTCACCGTGTCTAAGTAAAGGGGTTTCATCCTATGGCTTTCGAGGTCTATGATCGAAAATTAAGTTGTACCATATGAGAGCATTAAACCAAATAAATATATTGGGTTGGTATACAGAGTCTACAGAAACAAGTACAAGAAGTTAAGTTCGACCGGAACGAGTTTTGAATACACTTCCTTACATAAAAAAAGTATCGGTATTCAATATTCGAATCGGTTGAAGAATGCATTTAAAGTCTTCAAAATATCATAAAGCGGGTGGTACTGTTATATAGGCTGTAGAAAAACGTGGACCTACACAGACAATGCGATGCCATAATAGATATAATCTGATTTAAACATAATCGAAAAAAAAACTGAACAATCCGTTGTAGGGGTTACAAAAAAAAAAAATCAAGTAAGCAAAGGCTATAGTCGTGCGGGTCCGACCCCGTGATACCCTACAACACTACAATATGTTCGAAGTCCCCTTATATCCAAATCCATTTTGGAAGATTTCGTTTTTGAAATAATGTCAAAGAGCCCAACCCAGAGGTTACCCTTAGTTTTTTTTTTGAGATTTTGGACAATATTTACACACTCCGTAGTATTGTTAAGTATTCAAAACAATTTCACACGAAAGTTGTGGTCCATTTACAGCTAAATATAATACAATGGTCATCCAAAATGGCTTCTTCCCTATTCTTAACTCTCTTCTGATGCGAAATTCCCTGTCGATTATATTTAAATTGTGGCCTATAGAGCGACTACAAAATTAGAAAAAATTAATTTTTTTTAGTACATTTGCACCACATACATCTTAAGAACAATAAACTTTAATTCTGACCCTAACCCTACCCTCATGCAAAATTTCGTGAGGATCGGACGATAATTGCGATATGCATATAATACCCTCAAAACGTAATGTTGGGGGTGTAGAAATTTAGAAAATTTCCAATTCAAAATTGTAAGTCAAATTGAAGAAATCGCATGCGATAAAAATATGACTAAAATTGACAAAAATCGACAAAAGATATTCACTTTTTTATTGGTATATTTTTCCGCGATTTTCTTAGATTATCGTTTTCTGGCAAAAGACCATTCCGAATTGATGGGAATTGTGAGAATCGGCCCAGCGGTTCTTGATTTATAAGCAAAATAAAAAGATCAATTTTTTTACATATATATTGTACCTATTTTGCTGTATATCCGATTTCTTGGCTATTATCATCACTGTAATGGTCAGAAGTGATTTTTTAATATATTTGTGATTTGGGTGGGATTGGAAATATTCGCGGTTTAGTGGACATTTTCCCATTATCTTACATAAAAGTTAGGGTCTATTTTAACTGCTAATTATTGTCCGATGACCGCCCAAATTGGTAAGTTTCTGCCCACTCTAACTCCATGTAAATTTTCGCGTCGATTGGTTTATAATTGTGGCCTATGGAGCAACTGCAAAATCAGGAATTTTTTTTTTTAACAAATCCTTCGGAAAATGTGACTTAATTAGTTAAATTTCCCAATATTGGGAGATACCGTTATATGAGATATAGCTTATTTTCAAAACACACCTAAACAGAATGAAAACAAGTATGTCAAATATAAATTCCATAGACGAACCTTTAAAGTTTCTCCCTGCTATAAAATATTCATTGAAGGACTTCCCTGACATTGGCCTTTCCTTTCGAATTAGAAATACCAAATTATAGTTCATTCTGTTTGGAAAACATATAAAATTTCAAAAGAACAATAATCGGTGACTCCTGCTAGTTTTAGAATATAATTAAGACTTTTCATGAACTGTTTTAGTTGGGATGGGATTGTCTAAAAATTGACAACATAAAAGAAAATCATGTAAAAGTATAAAGCTGATATAACTAATTGTTGAACTACATTGATTTATTTTCAGCAAGGATTTAAATATTTTATAAAACCTAATCCCCAAATTTTCAGGTTATATGTACCTCAAATATTGAAATTATGTACGGGGTTATTTCAAATTGTGAATCTATATGTGGTGGAGGTTCGAAAATTACGTTACATAAGCCATACTCTGTGCCAATATTTAAGATTTGCTATAACCTACTGTACTATTTAGATGGTTCACATAGACGAATCTTACTACTAAAAATTACACTCTATATATGAAAGCCTTATTTGTAGGGAACTCAATGTATTTTTTAATGAGGTTTGACAAAGTGCATCATAAAACTAATTGGGAATAGAATATACTCTACTTGATCTAAATTATAATTTTAATTTTTTTTTTGATATTCTAACTCTTGAATTTCCACTCCAATAGACTCTTAAAATACTTGCAACTTAGCCCTGTATATTTAATATAAATATTAAAGTTTTTTATTTGGAACATGTCACATTTCAAACAACTTAATTTTCGATCTAGATTATTAAAAAGGACACTCCTACAGAAAACAAACACTTTCATACTTGATGCATGTACCATAACCTTTAGAATTGATATTGATTTGTAAATCACATACTAAATATAATTATTTGGTATTTTTAAACAATATACCATAACCTCAAAATATAAGTGTGAAATGTATTAAAAATGCCTATAGAAATACCCTACACCGTACGAAAGGACTATCAAATGCAAAACTAACCTGATGATTATCATTATTATAGCCACCATGTTCGAAACAGGGGAAATTTGGCAAATCATCACCGGGTGGCAGTTCTTCGCATCCCACCTCATTGAGGGCACATTTAATCATATCCAATAGTTTCTGCTTTTGTTTCTCCTGACAACGTAGGGCATTCAAGTCCTTTGATTGACGGCTGTAAAACAAAAAGAAAATTTACGTCGATTAAATTTTGTAAAAGCCAAATGGAGAAAATTCATTCGTATACTTTTGATTTTCCTTTGACGATTGAATGCCATTGCTGTTAATGCTACCATTTGAGGTTATTGATCCATTGGCTATGGGTGAACCACCATTGACATGTTCAATCATTTTCATTTGTTTCTCTTGGCAGTCTCGTACGAATAACTCCAATTCCAATTGTTTAGTACGCAACCAATCGACCGTCAAATTATCAACGGCCAATGTACTGGACTGTAATTTGCCGGGGATATCTTTGATGAGGGATTCATCGAATTGAAATACAACAGGGGTGGTGGGTGATGTTCTGAAAAAAAAAAAAATAAAAAGAAATATTAACATTATTAAATTACACATGTTAAGTTAATATAACTACTTTTATGGAAAGAATTACACGAGTCAGGATGGAGTCTTAGTATAAAAAATGTCGTTCGAAAAAGCCACCTAACATTTTAACATGTAATTTGAAGAATTTCAGTAGAAAGTTTATTACGATTTAGGATATTCAAAACATTAAGGTAATATTAGATAATTGAACCAAAATTTAGATTAGTAAAATATTTTAATAGAAGGAATTATAGGAGTCATAACTAGTCTACTTTTAAGAATTCCTTAAAAATTATAGGGAGTTACCGTTAATTTGGGGCCTGTATGAAGATGTGGACCTGCACTGGCAATTTTCTGCCACAGGCTGTAGTACCCATTACCAAGTGCAAATACGAATTTTGAAACAATCCGATAAAAATTCTGTTAAAATTTTAAATATATCGAATATAGGAAGTTAACGTTATTTTGAAAGATTTTTGTTAAAATCTTAAACATACCGAATATAGGGACTTGCCGGACTTACATTTTAACATGTAATTTGAAGAATTTCAGTAGAAAGTTTATTACGATTTATGATATTCAAAACATTAAGCTAATATTAGATACTTAAACAAAAATTTAGATTAGTTAAATATTTTAATAGAAGGAATCATAGGAGTCATAACGAAGTCTACTTTTTAGAATTTCTTAAAATTATAGGGAGTTACCGTTAATTTGGGGCCTGTATGAAGATGTGGACCTGCACTGGCAATTTTCTGTCACAGGCTGTAGTACCCATTACGAAGTGCAAATACGAATTTTGAAACAATCCGTTAAAAATTCTGTTAAAATCTTAAACATATCGAATATAGGAAGTTAACGTTATTTCGGAAGATTTTTGTTAAAATCTTAAACATAGACTGTAGTACCCATTACGAAATTCAAATACGAAATTTTAAAGAATTCCGGTGAACAATGCCCCTAAAACCATTAAAATACCGAATATAGGGAGGTACAGTTATATGGCCTAAAACTAAACGTCCATACTATGGTGCAGGGTATACAAACTCCAATACCCTTTTTAAATTGAAAATTAAATAATAAAAAAAAAATAATCGAATTATAAGCGAGATGATGATTTTGTAAATGATTGTAAATTCAAATGAAATTGTAAAATGTAAATAAAGTTCATGAAATTCCCATCTTCTCCCGGTCTCTTGCCTCCCACTCACCTATGCTTTTCTGTGAATTCCCGATATTCCTCGCTTGGATTTATGCTGTTTATCACAGTGTCGATACGTTTTTGAATCTCCTTGAATTTATCCGATGTTAGATCACTATATTGGCTGGCTTCCTGTAATATATTCTTCCATAGGAGGATGAAACTTTCCTGCACCGACTGTTGATGTTCCAACAGACCGGGTAGGAGTATGGTGCGGAAATCTTTTTCAACTTCTACTGCCTCGGTTATGGAGAGTACATATTCGTTATGTGTTAAATGTAATTTACGGCAGGCTTTTTGATATTTATCACGAACATCGTCAACTTTGCGACCACTGCGACCAGCTGTTGGAGGGAAGAGGAGAATTTAGATTAAAAAAATGCTCAAATTGGGAAAAATGGTATTGCAGTACTTACCCTTAATATAGTGTTCCTCAAAGCGATCCCTTAGTGTCCTGTATCCATCCAAATGTTTTGTATATTCGTTTTTCTTTCGTTCCACCTCCTCTTTGAGCTGGAAATAGAAATATAGGGGAAATAGTTAGATACAAGTAAAAAATGTGTATAAACACTGTAGATTTGGGAAGAATTTAGAGATTTTCCTAGTTTTAGTATTCTTATTTCGAGTGAGCGTATGTGTAATCCGATATATCTCTTCGAATTAAGTTCAGTTTGTAGTTATCCATTTTAGAGGCATTGTTAGTCAGAAATCAGTTTTCACTTCAAAATACCAAGGTTTTAGACATTTTACATCTAAAATTTCAAACTTTGAACCTCGAAAGGCATTTTCCATTTCAGGCAACGTCCATCGGTGTTAATATTAAGGTAAATGAGGTTTCTTTTTAACTAGAATGTATATGTCCCCAGTCCGTTCTTGTATAACTTTATTGGAGAACTATAAAATTTTTGCTTAGAAAAAAGTAAAAATGTTATGTTTGGTAGGACAAACCACTTTATAATGTAAGCATTTAAATTATAAATAATGACAATAAAAATGTGCTTTGGAGGACAGTTTCTATACAAATGGGAGACATTTGGATAGAAAGGATACTTTCTAGAATTTCATTGCGCTGTATAAAAGAAAAGATTTCAAGGACCCTTTCAAGGGACAGAGGTCTTCAAGGGAATTGTCCATAAGTAGGGGCGCTTCCATGAACTCATTGTAAGAAAGATGGGTTTTAAGGACACTGTGTAAAAGAAAACGAGGCTTCAGGTATAGTTTCATACTACAGGGGCTATTAATAAGGATATTTTAATATGGGAGTTTTTGAGGATACTTTCCATAGGAAAATGAGACACTCACTTTATATATCGGAACACTTTAAGGACCCTTATCGCGCTTTTAAGGACACTGAATAAAAAAAGAGATTTTAAGGATCCTATGAAAGGACAGGGGTCTTCAAGGGCATTTCCATAAGAAAGGGTGCTTCCAAGAACTTATTGTAAGAAAGATGGGGTTTAAAGACTCTTTATTGTAAATTTTAAAGACACTTGATTATTCTTACGGACACGGTGTAAAAGAAAACGAGGCTTCAAGGTTACTTCATAATATAGGGGCTTTTTAAGGACATTTTCAATAAAGAAGGGAGCTATTGAGGATACTTTCTATGAGAAAATAAGACACTTTATGTATCAGAGTACTTCAAGGAATCTTTATCGTGCCTTTAAGGACATTGTCTAAAAGAGATTTCAAGGACCATTTCATAGGACTGAGGTCTTTCAAGGACATTTTCCATAAGGAAGGTTGCCTCCAAAGACACATTTTATAAAAAACGGGACCGAGCATTGCAGGGACACTTTATATGTGGGGGTGTGTCAATCACTCTTTTTTCAAGGAAGAATGTTCGATAAGAGAGAAAGAAGAGAAGAGATTTCAAAGATCATTTCAAAGGACGGGGGTCTTTCAAGGACATTTTCCATAAGGAAGAGTACCTCCAAGTCCTTGCAAGGACACTTTATAAACTGGGGTGTGTCAATGACACTTTTTGCAAGGCGAAATGCTTTTAAGGACTCTCATACCAAAAGTGTCCTTGCGTGGAGTGTGTCTTTGGAGGCACCCTTCCTTATGGAAAATGCCCTTGAAAAACCCCCGTCCTTTGAAATGAACTTTGAAATCTCTGCAAGGACACTTTATAAACACTTTTTGCAAGGCGAAATGCTTTTAAGGAAGTTTTCTATACGACAGAATGCTTTTAAGGACACTTTTTATTCGAAAGGATACCATTGAGGAAAAATTTTATACGAGGTGGTACCTATTGTGATTGTGTACAAAAGGGAGATTTTAAGGAAACATTCTTCTCTTTCTCCAAGAAAAGGTCCATCGAGGTCCATTAGAGGAGCAATATAGCGCCAAAGATATGCAATAACCTAATATGTCGCTGATTTTCTTCTCTCATCGAATGTCTCGGATTTTGTATCAATAATAAATGAAACTTGGCATACATCAGCACATTTTAGGTAACACCTCGCCCACAAACGGTAATAATTTTGAGAGATCATAGTTCATATGTAAGCACATCGCAAAATCAGTATCAGGCAAATAATTGCCTATACTTTCAGGTTCTTTAAACGCCAAAAGGGAAGAAATTTCTAAAAATAAAGATAAGTGTGTCACCGGTTGTTTGGTGAACTTCACATAGCTACATATTCCTATCAATGTCTGTTACCACCTTTACAAATAGTCAAAATTTCGGAAAATATTCAATTTCCTCTAAAAAACGGTAGGAGTCTACTATTTTCGGAAAACAAAGTCTAGGGGCCTAATATCGGTTATTTAACCATACACCATCCGGAACCTGCCCCCTCACAATTGGATCAAATTTTGAATAATTACAACTCTCAAATATTGAGATATTCGCAACTTTCATACCAAAATAATTTAATATTATGTTATAATCATTTAAATTCGATATTATTATTATTATTATTATTATTATTATTATTATTATTATTATTATTATTATTATTATTATTATTATTATTATTAGTATTATTATTATTATTATATTATTATTATTATTATTATTATTATTATTATTATTATTATTATTATTATTATTATTATTATTATTATTATTATATTATTATTATTATTATTATTATTATTATTATTATTATTATTATTATTATTATTATTATTATTATTATTATTATTATTATTATTATTATTTATTATATGTATATTATTATTATTATTATTATTATTATTATTATATTATTATTATTATTATTATTATTATTATTATTATTATTATTATTATTATTATTATTATTATTATTATTATATTATTATTATTATTATTATTATTATTATTATTTTATTATTATTATTATTTTATTATTATTATTATTATTATTATTATTATTATTATATTATTATTATTATATTATTATTATTATTATTATTATTATTATTATTATTATTATTATTATTATTATTATTATATTATTAGTATTATTATTATTATTATTATTATTATTATTTATTATTATTATTATTATTATTATTATTATTATTATTATTATTATTATTATTATTATTATTATTATTATTATTATATTATTATTATTATTATTATTATTATTGTTATTATTATTATTTTTATTATTATTATTATTATTATTATTATTATTATTATTATTATTATATTATTATTATTATTATTATTATTATATTATTATTATTATTATTATTATTATTACTATTATTATTATTATTATTATTATTTTTATTATTAATTTTATTGATCTTTTTTATTGTAACAAATTTAAATTAGGTTACTCGAACCAAAAAAAAGCGACAACTCATACTCGCATGATGACCAGGTCAAACATTTTAACCCACTGCCACAATTTCGTTTCATTTCAGTTTTTATTGTTGTTGTTGCTTTATATCGTTATTGGCGTAACAATTGAAATTGAAGAAACAAGTACCCCTTCAGGCGCGTGTTGGAACTTTTTTTCTGCTGTTTGCTTTTCGCCGTTAGCGAAGAGTAAGAGTAAACAATACGAGATATTGTCTGGATTGAATTTCAAAACGAATGACGTTTAAAACGACGATATGCAAAAACAGTTAGAGGGATATATATTTCCTAATAATGGCCGAAAACATACAAACATATCAATATGTACATGTGTATGTTCGTTCATATGTGGGCTGTTGTTGGTGTTGTGGCCTAAGTGTAATGCAAAATATTCAATCACTACTACTTACTTGCACGAGTAGTTGGTTTTGGCTTGATTTGCTGTTGTTGGTTTCAATTTCTTTCTATTGGATTTGGATTTCAAACAAATGTTTAATTGTTTTTTTTTTAAACAGCTTTGAACATTTCTTTAACTGAACACACACAAAATAAATGAATTCAACAAGGTACCTTCCCATACGACATGCAGAAGCAATTAAAAAATTGACAGTGGTTTCCTTTTTTAAATTCTAATTATTTTTTTTTATTTTTAGAAAATAAATATGTACAAATATGGCATTTGATCATTGAAATCATTTTTGCATTTTTATAAAATCGAAAATATTGGGCTCCAATTCTGAATACCTCTGAGCCACTGTCTGCATTTGTTATTCATGTCATACACTCCGCCGTCTCTTTTGCATACGAGGCTAATGGGAGGTATGTTTTGGGGGGCTTTTCTTGACTACTTCTTTCTTCTTCGAGTGATTTCAAGAAGGTGAATTGCATTTTTATGCATTTGTCAGGGATGATAAACTAGCATTGTAGTACCTTCTTACTTAGGAAAGTACTAAATTACTTTCATAGCCATCTACAGACGGAATAAATTCTTCTATAGGGAAAAGATAGAAAACCATCCTAATGGGTTCTTTCGTCCTTTCTAAAATGTTTCCAAATATAAAATAACTCATAAGACAAAGGCTCAAAACTCCATAGGCAAAAGGCTCTTCAGAAGACAGAATGATTTCCATTGGCATTCTAGAGATGTTCTATAGACATAAGACCTTTTTGAGGCCTTCTACAGACAATAGGCCTTCCTATAGGCGGAAATGGCCTCTAGATAAAAGAAATCTTTAAAAGCGTTCTATAGATATAAGACAAAGATATTCCATTCATTTTCAGGATCTACTAAAAACAGAATATCTTTTAAAAGAATTTTTAAGATAGAAGATGACTTCAGAAAGTCTTTCACAGACTGAGGATCTTCAGAAGCTTTTTATAGACAGAACAGTCTTCAAAGCTCTCTTTTAGACGGGAAAAATTGCAGATACCTCCTATAGATCGAAGAAGAATTCAAAAAGTCTTAATTCCAAAGGTTGTCTATATGAAGCAGATTATCCAAAAGTCCTTTGGAAGACCAAAAGGCATCTGTGAACAGAAGATCTTCTAATTGTTGTCCATAGGTAAATGATCTTCCCAGAGAATTTCATAGACAGAGAGGTAATTCTTAAACCGAAGATCTTTCGAAAGTCTTTTACACGCAGAAGATCTTCAAAAGACCTTCTTAGTTTACGCAAAAGTAATTCTCCTATCAGAAAATGATATACATTTTACGACAGGTCCCTAATGTCTTAATTACAGCCAAAAAAAACATCGTAATACCCATGTATTTTTGTGAACAAAATGCAGGTCGCATTTATTATCCGATTTAGAAGAAATTTTTCGCAAATGATTTGATTGGCCCAAGGACGAACCCTACTGAAATTGGTGAGAATTGGTTAAAATTTAGATATAGCTCCCATATATATCTTCATCCGACTATGTGCATCAAATGGCCAATATCATTCTAAATGAAATCAATATCATATTTGGTGGAAATCGGTTCAGATATAGATATAGCTCATATTTATTTTATCCGATTTAGGGTTTTAAGTCCATCACATTCGTAATATGCACTGCACAAGAATGCTATTTGGTATCAGGTACATCTCGAAAATACCTCTGCCAAATTTTATTGAGATCGGTTCGGATTTTTATATACCTTCGGTACACATCTTCATCCGATTTGCGGTAATTGTCCATTGTCCATATGTAAAATCAGCCTAAATTGGGTAGATTTTTTCATATACAACCTAATTTTTCCATTGGGTGAAACTCCTTCCGGTATATATATTGCTCCAATAAATATTATATAATATAATTCTTATCGAAGTCATATCTTGAACTATACAGCAATGTTATAAAATCGATTCAGTATTGGATATAGTTCCCAAATTGTGATTACTCTAAAGCCATGATACGCATTCAAATAAGGTTCATAGTTGGTGTGATCTGCTTCATATAAATTCCCAATATAACATTTTTTTGTTATGGGAGCTCTACTACACACGCATAGTGGTGTAGGGTATCATATAGTCGCCCCCCCGACATTTGATCTTTCCTTACTGGTTTTTCATCTGAATATGGTAGATCTTCTTTTGCTTTTTGAAAGGAAAATATATATTTAAGTTCTTCTATAGCTTCGTTTTAAAAGTACGCCTATTGCCGGTACCTTTTGGTAAATTTCCAATTTCCATCCCTGTCGTATATTATGGCCTCACCCAACTTCTTCTTCTTCTTCTTTTGCTTTATTGTTTCTTGAAGCGATTACATATCTTAAAGTATTGAATGTGCAGCGTGCATTTTCTTTGAAAATATTTTCACGTATTCTTCTTTTCATCGACAAAAATCAGCAGCCTGTTTGGCTAGCTACACGGCGCTCGCTATGCCAATGGCTGGTTCGACGTGCTATCATTACATAAATACTCAAAATATTACTTTCTGCTAATCGAAGAGAAGAATTTATTTGTATTCTCTGCAGGTTTTTATTTAAAGAATTATGACGTCGATATTTTTTTTTTGGTTTTTTTTTTCAAAAACAATAAAAAAATGAATAATACAAATAAAAAAATAACAAATTAACACACAAACATTTTAATTTGACAATCAATAATAATAAAAATAACAGTGAGTGCTTAACGGATTCAACGAAACACAACAGAAAGAACACGTTTTTCTGTGCTTATTTTGAATACTTAACGAAGAAACAATAGATGCATCTCATGAAAATTATTTGACAGGTGTTTTGTTTGGCTTAATTTCGGAGAGTTGTATGTGCACTATGAATGCCAAAAAAAAAAAAAAAAAAATAATAAAATAAATTAAATAAATAAATAAAAAAGTGCAAAAAAAGATTATTTCAGTGTAGCGGCATTTTTTTTGGAAATTAAAAGTTTAAAAAGTTTTGTTTAAATTTGATTCAAATCGTGGCCGAAAGGAAAAAGAACAGATATGCGATATGGAAAAAAATGGCAATTGGATCCATATCTACTCAAGTTATGACAAACAACTGTGAAAAAATAATTTGAGAATATATTGACATTTAAGAATAAATATTTTATTAGTGTCTGTCATCACTTGAGATAGTATTTGTATTACATTTTAAGTTTGTTCGTTTTGATACAAAACAAAATCTACTTTTGAAATGGTGATTTTTATTTGACAATAGTTGTTAATGAAACTGGGCCAAGTTTTTTGTGCCATCACCACACAAAAATCAATTACTGATCAAAATGTCGTTTTTGATTTTAAGTATTTTCTGCTGAAATTTTTGTGAATGGGTATAAAGAAAATAAAATATTAACAGGTAAAAAAGCAGCCGGGCTGAACTCTTTATACCCTCCACCATTTGGAAAAAACTTTAAAAAAAAAAAAAAAAAAAAAAAATCCGTCGGAAAATATCGATATCGTGGACCGATATAGTCCATCTTCGAACTTGACATGCCCGAAGACAAAAGACATATTTGTGCAAAATTAATCGGAAATAGCATCAAATTTTAGAATAAGTTCAGATGTGTTCAATTGGTCACCTTTGGCATAAATTATGACCTTCAAACGGCCAATGAAACCGTCACACGCTGCCCGAATGAAGCTCTGTGTCACACCATCACCATGGCCGGCGCTTGGACGAAAATGGTGAACTTCCGACTTTGGTTTACTCCGATGAGAACACATTCGTTGCCCAGCACTTTGTAATCAAACAAAACATTTGCCGAATGGAATATTGCAATATGTTCAGCTCACGAGCCATTTAAGGCCACTGCGACGCGGGTTTCGATCACTTTACCTGTCGAACCATTTCTGCTGATGTTGCAGTTTTCTTCCGTCCACTTCCTTTGACGTCGGGCTACGCTACCAGTATCACGGCAAAGAGTGATGATACAAGACACAAAAGATTTATTCACATTTAAATGCTGGAGTGCTCTAACGATAGCCACTTGTGGTTTTCTAGCCAAATATAAAAAAATCACCGTCAGGGCTGTCATAGAAACCAATTTTGCCACTATTGGTTTTAAAAACGACAAGAAAAAATGATTTGGTGTCATGAAAATCAATGTAATCGGTTTTATTTTCGAATTATAATTTTATCGGTTTTGGTTGTCCAATGCCAATGTTATTGGTTTTGTTATTGGAAATAAACCAAGTTGCTTAGAGCTGTCACTTTTCATTTGCTTTGGATTTTTTAAACAATTTTTAAAGGATATTCAAAGGACTAAAAATGTGGATTTTTTTAAAAAAAATTTAAAGGATATTCTAAGGACTAAAAATGTGGATTTTTTAAACAATTTTTAAAGGACTAGAAAAATGGATTTTTTAAAGAATTTTTAAAGGACTATAAACGTGGATTTTTTAAAGAATTTTTGAAGGACTATAAACGTGGATTTTTTAAAGAATTTTTGAAGGACTATAAACGTGGATTTTTTAAAGAATTTTTGAAGGACTATAAACGTGGATTTTTTAAAGATTTTTTTTTTTAAATTACTATAAACGTGGATTTTTTAAAGGACTATAAACGTGGATTTTTTAAAGATTTTTTTTTAAATTACTATAAACGTGGATTTTTTAAAGGACTATAAACGTGGATTTTTTAAAGATTTTTTTTTAAATTACTATAAACGTGGATTTTTTAAAGATTTTTTTTTTAAATTACTATAAACGTGGATTTTTTAAAGATTTTTTTTTTTAAATTACTATAAACGTGGATTTTTTAAAGATTTTTTTTTTTAAATTACTATAAACGTGGATTTTTTAAAGGACTATAAACGTGGATTTTTTAAAGATTTTTTTTTTAAATTACTATAAACGTGGATTTTTTAAAGGACTATAAACGTGGATTTTTTTAAAGGATATTTAAAGGACCAAAAAATAAAATAAAAATAAAGAAATCACACTATCACGCTTGAATTCCATCACGAATATTTTTTTTTTTCTGGAAAATTCTCACCAAAAAGCTTTTGAACGCTTGTAAACAATATAATGAACTGTCACTGGAATAATTTGTAACAGCTGTCGGACGAGCGGCTTAGAAATGACAGCAGTCTGAGGTTGGTTGCAGTTTTTTCATCTCACCCTGTGTATACATTGTTGGCTCTAAAATTATAATTTCGATGAGTTACAAACTGAATGAGAAACATAATACACCATCCATACTATGTATGGTGGAGGGTACACAAAATGTAATATTCAGAAGGAATGGACCGATCTCCACCATGTTTATATCAGGTCTTGTGTTGATAGAAATATTGATATGTGCCAAGTCTGAATTGAATAGGATGTTATATTAGCGTATTATGACTTTCATGGATATTTAAAATGGTGATACTTTGTGGGGAAGGTTCCAGAAGGAGTAAACCAAAATATTTCATCTTCTCAGCAGACTTTAGGTTAAAACAAATGTTGTGAAGTGTGTAATTTGAAGACAATCGGACTCTTACACCACACCTTATAAGAGTTATTATTATTCAAAATGTTGACCCTTTGTGGAGGAGGTACTTGATGGAGTGGACCGACAGTATCCATTTTCGCACCTGACCTAGCACTGATAAAATATTTTTGGGATGTGCAAAGTTCAAAATCGGATTATCCTTTCTCTTTCTGTGCAGTACAATATATTCTGGGTGGGCCGATATTGCCCATCTCCGAACTCGATCTAAGTTTGATAATAATATTACGATGTACAAAGTTTGGTCCAAATCGGATATTCCCTTCGGGAGTTTTTGTGCGTACAAGCCAGTCAGGCGGACGGACGGACATCGCTAGATCTACTCCAAATGTCTTGAAACGGATTTGGTCCAAAGAAACCTGGGGTCTAAAACCGTTATTTCGATGAAGCACGTTTTGGCCATATCAAATTATATAAAACCTCTCTAACCATATGGGTGAGGGTATAAATTATAGAAAACTGGTCTTTGAGCATCTTCAAAATCGTAAAAAAACCTCTACTCCCCGCTTAAGATGGCCCCTAACAAAATTTAAGCGGGCCAATTATTTGTTGCGGACACTAAACATTTGAAATTCATTCCTTTGATTTTCTTAACAGCTCAGGTGTGCTTTTTTAAGTAATACAACAATAATTTTCTTAGCTGTTGTTGTTATTGCTTTTTTTCTCTATTTTTTACATATTTTTTTTGTAATATTTCTAAGTTCATTACAAATCTAAATGGCAGTGGCCAACAGCTGCAAATGGTGATGGGATGCTGCCGCTGTGGCATGCCGACAATGACGACGACGACAACAAGAAGTAAGACATGGCCATAATAATAGAAAACAACAAAAATAAAAAAAAAAACAACAACTGCAACTGACTGACTGGTTGTCCGCTTGGTCAGTCAGGCAACATTGCCGTAAATTTCAATCAATTTTCTTGTCTTTAGCGGCGGGCCGTTGTTGTTTTTTGTTTTGTTTTTCCAAACGTCTGCAGGCTTAAGCTTCTAACTTTGTTTGCATCGATTTGTGCTGTTGATTGTTGTTTGGCTGCTCTTTCGACTGGAGATGGACACCAGAGCTGGACGTATGGACATCACGTGCTATGCTTGGTTATTTCTATTTTGGTTATTTTGCTTTTGGCCCCATGGACGTTAATAAACGCCAGCCTGGCTTAGCCTGTCTTGCCATGTGTTTTTAGTGTTTTTTTTTCCTGAGCTGTAGTTTTATTTCCCCCGAAGACTAATTGTTAAATACGAGAGTCTTTAAGCCATCTAGACGGATGGACATGACTTTAAATAATGTTTGGTGGTGGTTACTTTGTATGGCTAATTTGAATTCCGTATGGCTTTTGACTTCTTGAAACGAGAAAATTTACTATTTTTGGAATAATTGCCTTCGTAAAATTTTTAAAGAATTATTTGTTGGGAAATCGTGTTGAGTGAAAAAAAAATTGTTTGGTGACCGTTACAAAAATTGTAAAATATTTAAAAAATAAAAAAAGAAAATTGAAGAGAACTAGAAAAGCGGAAAAGGAACAGTGAACTGCTCTCAAGGCAATAGGATTGAATTTAAAATCAGTTTGAAATTTTAAATTAAAATGAAGTTTAAGATTTCTAAGGTCATTTTAAGGGTATGCTTAAAATGACTCCCTTTTTAAGCATCCCATTTTGATCCCCTCTTAAGAACCTTTATATTCAAACATTCCTTCGACATTTAATTATTTTAATTAACAAACGAAGAAAAAAAATTCAAAAATAATTTAGCCAATTAATGCCTGATGCTGATACTGTAAACTAGTGTCAATAGCATAATTTGTTGTTACTTTAAAAAAAATAAAGAATGTGTTCATACTAATTAGATCGTAATGCAAGATATATCTCTCTAGCGTTTGAAAGAACAACACCAGACCGTACGAAGAATTCAAAAATAAATCATTATTGCGGTGGAAGTTAAAAATAGTTCGGCACACAATAGCGCCGTATCGTTCGTTCCACTTGGCACGTAATAACTTAGACAAAAATTTTGCCTCGGCAGTTAGTCGTGCCGGTGGTGGTCGAAACTTAAAATAAAAATTCATTTGGCAAAAGCATTTATTTTTAGGTCAAAATCGTCGAAAAGAATGCAAACGAACGCAGTGCAATCGAAAAGAATCGGCAGACACATGCAAAGTGCGTAATGTGTCAAAACATTTGTCTTTTCGTAGGGATATCGATTCGAATGTCTTGAAACTTAAAAATACAGGGTGAGATGAAAAAACTGCAATCAACTTCAGACTACTGTCATTTCTAAGCCACTCATCCGATAGCTGTCGATACTATTCCAGTGACAGCTTATTATATTGTTTACAAGCGTACAAAAGCATTTCAGTGAGAATTTTCCAGAAAAAAAGTTATTCGTGATGGAATTCAAGCGTGATAGTGTGATTTCTTTATTTTTGGCAGGAAAGCCACAAGTGGCTATTGTTAGAGCACTCAAGCATTTAAATGTGAATAAATCTTTTGTGTCTCGTACCATCGCTCGTTGCCGTGATATTGGCAGCTTTGCCCGACGTCAAGGAAATGGACGGAAGAAAACAGCAACATCAGCAGAAATGGTTCGAAAAGTAAAGAAGCGACTTGATCGAAACCCGCGTCGCAGTGGCCGAAAAATGGCTCGTGAGCTGAACATATCGCAATATTCCATTCGTCAAATATTGAAGAATGAGCTCGGGGTAAAGCCATTGCAAGAACTTACACCGCAACAGAAAGAAAATAGACTCAAAGAGCTAAAGAGTTGCATCGCTTGGCCGAAAGTTAATTTGGTTTTATCCGATGAGAAAACATTCGTTGTCCAGCAGTTTGTAAACCAACAAAATGGTTTACTTGCCAAAGAGGTCAGCTGAAAATGTGCACCTTCGGTTGGCCACCAGAACTCAAGCGCCGGCAATGGTGATGGTGTGGGCCGCCATAACAGCCGATGGTCGCTCTCTGCTCGTATTAATCGACCGAATATTATCACGAAAATATTCTGGAGGGAGCACCCAAACATTTTGGCCGCAGACCTTCAGCACCATTGCACTCAGCACGCGCCGCCCAAGAATGGTTACAAAATGAGTTACCTCGCTTCATTTCCAGCACACAATGGCCACCAAAATCTCCGGATACCAATCCGTTGGACTATTGTGTCTGGAGTATTTTGGAAAGCAAAGTTGGCACTAAAAAATACCAAAGTGTCGATCACCTCAAGCAAGCGCTTTGCGGGAAATGGGCCAAAATACCGCAGAACAACATTTGGGCGGCGTGTGACGGTTTTATTGGTCGTTTGAAGGCCATAATTCGTGCCAAAAGTGACCAAATCTAAACTCATTCTAAAATTTGATGCTATTTCCGACTTTTTTGCTTTCATTCAGTAAATTAAAAAAAAAAAGTATAAATTATGGCGTTTGACTTTTTTGCAGTTTTTTTTTTAACCCACCGTGCATTTTTGATGGAATTGTTTCAAATTTCGTATTTAAAGTTCGTGATAGGTACTACAGTCTACGATAAAAAAAAATAGCGTATGCAGGTCCATCCATGTCTTCGTATAGCCCCCATATAACGGTACCTCCCGATATTCGGTGTACTATAGCTTACGACAAGAAATTACTTATGAAGGAAAAAATCTTCGTATAGCCTCCATATAAGAGGTTCCACTGAGAGTTATTTTTCTACGAAGAAAAATTTTTGTAGGGTATTAAAAGTTTGGCCATACCGAGTTTAGTTACTTTTTTACTTGTTTTTAACTCGTAGTAGTACTCCAACTCGAATGCAAGAAAAAACGAAACTCGCTCGGGGCTGTACCAGTGGTATACTCGTTAGCGTAGATACTCTGTAACCACAACGTTATTCGTCACTTTGCAATTTTTAATAGTATTTTACAGCTAATATGCCGCTAGTTTTGATATTCCACCTTTTTAAAAAAAATTGGAACAGCCATACCAAATAGGGTAAATGTAGGTCAAAAATATGGTATTTTGAAGTTTTATCCTAATGTTATGACCAAAATGCCTATAATTTTCCTATCAGCACAGGCATTTGCAGTTTTAAATAGAACTCGCTTGAATTTTGAATCTATGCAACGATATCAAAAGTTTTTTTTGTTTTAAATGAAGACATGTGTTCACAAAACTCTGCACTAAAACAAAAACCCTCGCTTCTGCCCGTTTTTTCGTAGGTATACATTTTTGTTTTAAACTGTTCCTTTGCAGCTCATAAAAATTAGTGTCTTATTAAGCCACAGACATGTTCGATGGGAACTTTTTTCCTTTTAGTTTCAAAGTGAAAAACTTGGGTGTTTTTGTTGGAAGATTCTTGTCAAATCAGGTTTCTCCGACAGTTCTGACAGAGTTACGTTTTTTTTCCCTTTAATTTCTTGGTAGTGTTGCATCAGATTGCATTGTTCGCCACCAAATGTTGAAGGGGCTCTACAGTATGAAGTTCACTATTCCATGCCGAGCTGTTTCATTTTTTCACAATTCTTTTTCAACATTAAAACTTTAATTTATATGACGTTTCAAGAGTTAATGAAACATGTGCCAAGTGCCAAGACAACAACATTTTGGAGCAGGCAGGCAGGCAGACAGACAGAGAGACAAACTGAAAAATAACCAGTCAATCACATATTAAAGCCAGCCGGATTTGTGGGCCCGCTGTTGCTGCTGCTGCTGTTGTTGAGAGTGTATCGCGTATTTGGGTCATTCGTGAGTAAAATGTGAATGTTTCAATGTTTTTTTTCTTTCTGTGGCATAGACATGAAAACAACCAACAACTTTACACCAAAAAAAACTCCGTTTGTTTAAATTTGTCTAAAAAATAATTTATGACTTGAGAAAACATTGAAAAGGGTTTTAGAATTGCGGGCGAAGAGGTCGGACGATGGTCTACACGAAAACCGTCAAACCTCAAATAACTCCTAATTTCCAATGAATCAATCATTTTCAACAAAGTTTCAATGTCATGTCTTGCAGTCAAAGATCAACCACAAAACTGATTGCATTTTAATTTGAGGGGTGGGGCAGAAAATGAAAACGAAATTATATATATTCGGGTCTAATTCGGCTAGATAAATTACGAAATGCAGAATAATAATGGAAATGTTACTCACTGGCGTTTTGACATGAACTTACCTGAAAAGAGGAAAAAAAGTTGTTTTAATTGTTAAAAAATGTGGTTGGTAAAGAAATAAATCAAAAAACATTTTAACATTTAAGGGCTGAATGTACAAGACAAACACTTTACCTATTTAAGAACCCATTTTGGACACTGCAAAACTCTTGTTGTGGAGTCAGCCACGTACTGAGCCTTGCATCAGCGGGAGAATGGCTCAAAAATGTAGAAACCGTTTAAAAAATTCTCCAGAATAAATGCACCGAGATCCTCATTGTGATCAGAGGAGTCAAAACGATTTAGGAAGGAGTAGAAAGATTCTATACCCTCCACCATTCTATGGAGGATATACAGGGTGACATGAAAAAACTGCAACCAACTTCAGTCTGCTGTCATTTCTAAGACACTCGTCCGACAGCTGTTAAAATTATTCCAGTGACAGCTCATTATATTGTTTACAAGCGTACAAAAGCATTTTGGTGAGAATTTTCCAGAAAAAAAATTATTCGTGATGGAATTCAAGCGTGATAGTGTGATTTCTTTATAATTGGCTGGAAACCCACAAGTGGCTATCGTTAGAGCACTCCAGTATTTAAATGTGAATAAATCTTTTGTGTCTCGTACCATCGCTCGTTGTCGTGATACTTGCAGCTTTGCCCGACGTCAAGGAAGTGGACGGAACATCAGCAGAAATGGTTCGAAGTTAAGAAGCGACTTGATCGAAACCCGCGTCGCAGTGGCCGAAAAATGGCTCGTGGGCTGAACATATTGCAATATTCCATTCGACAAATATTGAAAAATGAGCTCGGGATAAAGCCATTGAAATTCCAAAAAGTGCTAGAACTTACACCGCAACAGAAAGAAAATAGACTCAAAAGAGATAAAGAGTTGCTTCGCTTGGCCGAAAGTGGTGAACTGCCGAATTGGGCTTTCGCCCATAAAAAAACATTCGTTGTCCAGCAGTTTGTAAACAAACAAAATTATCGTGTTTACTTCCAAAATTGTGTCATGAGTTGTCCATCAGAACTCAAGCGCCGGCCATGGTGATGGTGTGGGCCGCCATAACAGCCGATGGTCGCTCTACGGTCGTATTATTATTATCGCGAAAATATTCTGGAGGGTGTGTTAAAGCCGTGGGCACGCAAACTTTTTGGCTGCAAACCTTGGACATTCCAACAGGACTCAGCACCATCGCACTCAGCACGCGCCACCCAATGTCGATCACCTCAAGCAAGCGCTCCGCCGGGAATGGGCCAAAATACGCAGAGCAACATTCAGGCAGCGTGTGACGGTTTCATTGGCTGTTTGAAGGCCATAATTCGTGCCAAAGGTGACCAACTCAAACAAATCTAAACTTAAAAAAAGTGTAAAAATTATGGCGTTTGACTTTGTTGCAGTTTTTTTTTATCTCACCCTGTATATTCAGAAACACCGTAAAATTCTAAGACGATCTTGCGATGTCCGTCAGTCTGTCTGTTGTAATCACGCTATCTTTCGAACGAATTTAGATAGAAGGGTAAAATTTTGTATACATGTATAGTTTACCAGTAGGCAGGTTAAGTTAGTAAATGGCTCATGTCGGTCCACGTTTTCGTACAGCCCCCCTATATAACAGTACCTCCCCATATTAGGTATTTTCATGATGTTTGCGACATTATTTATCGGAATTACTTCTAATTTCATATTTAAAGTTCGTAATAGGTAGTACCTATGACAGACATGGTCTGGCCCGGTCAACGTCTTCGTATATCCCCCATATAACGGTACCTCCCGATATTCGGTATTTTGATGATTTCAGCAACATTTTTCGATGGAATCGTTTTAAATTTCGTATTGGAAGATCTTAATGGGTGCTACAACCTATGGCAAACGTTTTCGTGTAGACCCTATATAACGGTATCTACCGATATTCGGTATTTTCATGATTATTTATCGAAATTATTTCAAATTTTATATTTAAAGTTCGTAATGTATTCGATATTTTAATGATATTGGCGACATTATTCACTGGAACTATTTCAAAATTCGTATTTGAAGTTCGTAATAACTAAAAATTTCGTAAGCAGGTCCATGTCTTCGTATAGTTCCCATGTAACGGTTTTCCATTAGGTTTTGTTTTCGGACTTTTTTATTGAAATTTTTCAAATTACTTCCAAATGGTGGAGGGGTGGGGCTGCTTTTTTACTTGTTCTGATGAATACCATTTGAATACCATTATTTGATAAGTGATTTCTAAAAGTAGTGTCTGGTATTATTTGGTTAGGAGAGCTAAAACGAGACAGTCCCAACGAAAGTAATCATTACAAATATGATTACCAACACATTATTTTTACCTAGGGCTCGTCACACGAAATAACGTATTATTTTCCGGCCACTAAAAGTCGTTATAGCGTCAGTCTCGTAGTGTACGCGTGGGATAAGAATGGGTTTTTGGAAATTCTTACTAAAAAGGTACGAAAAGTACTAAAATGTACTAAAAAGTTAATATTTTATATTGGACAAACGGAAGGAGCTAGAATTCTAAAATTTAGAATGAGAGTTAGAGAGATAGAGTGCAAGAATGGAATTTTAACTTTATCAAAAATTGCGGGAATAATTTTTACCCATATAAAATCTCAAAATTAAGCAGTAATTAAAAAAAAACAAGCAAAGGCTATAGTCGTGCAGGGCCGACCATGTGATACCCTACAACACTACAATATGTTAGAATCCCCCTTATATTCAGATCGATTTTGGAAGATTTCTCTTTTGAAATTATGTCACGGAGCACTGACCTGACCAGGTATATTTGCCCAATAAAGAAATCAGCATAAAAAATCCAAAAGTTTGCTTTTTGTGTATTTTGGATATCGCCTGTAAGTAATGCTGGTATTTTTTCACACAAAAGTAGTGGTCCATTCTACTCGCTGTCCTAAACTCTAACTTCGTGCGAGATTTCGTGTCCTTTGGTTTCCATTTGTGACCTTTATAACGGCTGCAAAATCAGGAACATTTTTAGTTGTTGGTCCATTTCAACCTTCAAATATATTGCGGACATCTTTAAAACCAATAGGTCTATCCCTTCTGAGCCTTACCCTTGTGAAAATGTTCGTGAGGATCGGATAATAATTGCAATCTGTATATAACCCAAACCTGTGTTGTAAGGTGAAAAAATATTACAAAATGTACACCTCAATATTATAAGTCAAATTGAAAAAATCGCATGCGATAAAAAATATGAAAAAAATAAAAAAATGTCACAAAATACTACAAAATCTGTATAAACATCATTATTGGCATCTTTTTAGACGATTTTTTTAGATTTTATTGTTTTATGCCAGGAGGGCATTCATATTCGCGGTTTAATGCAAAATTTGACTTTTATTTAACACAAATGTTATAGTCTATTTCACCCATTAAATATTGACCGATGATCATCAAAATTGGAAGGCTTCTGGCCAGCCTTAAGCTCTAGCCCCATGCTAATTTCCGCGTCGATCAGGATTTTTTCAGTTTTTGGTCCATTTCGACCCCTATATATTATGCGATCATCTCCAAAAGGAATAGGGTTCTATTCTGACCTTAACCCCACCTCCATACTAAATTTCGTGAAGATCGGGCCATAATTGTGACTTGTAGAGTGATTACAAATTAACATGGACAGACGGACAGACGGACGGACAAACATACATAGCAAGATCGACTCAGCTCGACGAGGTAGGAAGATCCAGATATACTTTCCTATGTGGGAAACCAATATTTCGAGGTGTTACATTATTTTTGGCCCAATCAAACATATAATACGCCCAACACATAGTGTTGTAGGGTATAAACAATTGATGACATTTTTAATTATAATTTTTAACCCTTTGAAAAATCTATGGTAAAATATGCGATATAATTATTCAATTGTTTTTCTGGATTTTCCTCAATAATTAATATCGAAAAGTAAAACTATTTACGCAAGGCATATGTACTCATGCTGTTGTCCACAGAACTCCAGTCGGTTATCTGGAACATAGTGACGTTGATGTAAAACTACGCAAATATGACTCGGTAATATTTCAATTCTTTTTAATCATCACTTTTAACTGACCATCACAATATGAATCAGGAAAAAAGGGGGCAGAGTGAGAGAGATAGAGCGACAAAAAAACATAAAATCTCCTCTTAAATGATTGATATAACAGCACCAACAACAATGCTTTAATTCCTTTCATCAGAATCATCGGCACAATTCCCCAGTCTCTGCCATTGGAACAACGACGAGCATATGTGTGTGCCCTCCCTGAGTAAATTATGTTACTTCATTGGCGAAAAGTTTAATAAACTTGACGGCGGCAGCGGCGAAGCTCTTTCGTCGATGTAAAATTGAACTAAAAAGCTGATGACGTTAAGTCCACTCAGTATTTCGCTGAGTTGTACGGCTGTCTGTTTGTCCGTCCGTCTGTCGGTACAAGTACAAAACCCAGCAATGGGTTTGATAATCAACTTTAGTAAAACCGACGGGCATACACACATAGATATACAAACGTGCATGGACTGTGCAAAATTATGATTTTGTTCGGGAATAGCGAAATTTTCAAAATATTGCAAACTGGTTGGTTGCGCGGCTATGTTACATGCAAACAACATATCTATGTATGTATGTATACAGCTGGACTATAAAACGAAGTACAAACATCTCAATTTACTTTTTTGAACTCGTTTCTGATTGAGCCATATGCAGGGTGAAGTAACAGTTTTCCTTAATTTATGTTGGTTTTTCTCTTCCCTTCTTTCCCCCATTCCAAGACCTGTTTTCTTAAGTTTCTTTGCCACCCATTAAAGTTGCCGCTATCTGGTAATAAAGAATTTAATTTTAATAGTTCTCAACGCAACGTGGTTTCAATTATCTTTAAATTAACACTGGAAAATATTTTCTATGCCTTCAGCCTCATCGAAATTACAGTTTAGGATCTAGCCTTGTCCGTCCGTCTTCTTTGTGTGCACGATAACTCTCGAAGGGAATACACGATTTGGTCCAAACGCAATATTTCTCTTAAATTTAGTTCGAGCTCGTATATGTATAGTATCGGTTCACTATTCTACTATCTCTTTTACAAAGGCTATACATTTTTCAAAAAAAAAAAAACAGCTAAATTCGGATTTCTAATACCCTCCACCATTTTTAGGAAACTTGCAAATTTAAAAAACATCGTTTAAAATACCTTTATAAATTTTCATGGAATTCTTAAGCATCGTAGTTTTTTATACTATACAGGGTGAGATGAAAAAACTGCAACTAAATTCAGACTGCTGTCATTTCTAAGCCACTTGCCCGACAACTGTTAAAATTATTTCACTAACAGCTCATTATATTGTTTACAAGCATACAAAAGCATTTTGGTGAGAATTTTCCAGATAAAAAGTTATTCGTGATGGAATTCAAGCGCGATAGTGTGATTTCTTTATATTTGGCTGGAAAACCACAAGTGACCATCGTTAGAGCACTCCAGCATTTAAATGTGAATAAATGTTTTGTGTCTCGTACCATCGCTCTTTACCGTGATACTGGTAGCGTAGCCCGACGTCAAGGAAGTTGACGGAAGAAAACAGCAACATCAGCAGAAATGGTTCGAAAAGTAAAGAAGCAACTTGATCAAAACCCGCGTCACAGTGGCCGAAAAATGGCTCGTGAGCTGAACATGTCGCAATATTCCATTCAGCAAATATTGAAAAATGAGCTCGGGGTAAAGCCGTTGAAATTCCAAAACGTGCAAGAACTTACACCGCAACAGAAAGAAAATAGACTTAAAATATATAAACAGTTGCTTCGCTTGGCCGAAAGTGAACTGCCGAATTTGGTTTTATGCGATGAGAAAATATTCGTTGTCCTGCAGTTTGTAAATAAACAAAATGATCGTCTTTACTTGCAAAAGAGTTCAGCTGAAAATGTGCACCTTAGGTTGGTCACCAGAATTCAAGCGCTGGCCATGGTGATAGTGTGGGCCGCCATAATAGCCGATGGACGCTCTCCGCTCGTATTAATCAACCGTGGCATCAACCATGCCGAATATTATAGCGAAAATATTCTGGAGGGCTTTCGGGCACGCAAACATTTTGGCCGCAGACCTTGGACACTTCAACAGGAGTCAGCACCATCGCACTCAGGACGCGCCACCCGAGAATGGTTACAAAATGCGGTTCCTCGCTTCATTTCCAGCGCACAATGGCCACCAAAATCTCCGGATACCAATCCGTTGGATTATTGTGTATGGAGTATATTGGAAAGCAAGGTTGGCACTAAAAATATGCCAAAGTGTCGATCACCCACCACAAGCAAGCGCTTCGCCGGGAATGGGCCGAAATACCGCAAAGCGACATTCGGGAAGCGTGTGACGGTTTCACTGGCCGCTTGAAGGCCATAATTCGTGCCAAAGGTGACCAATTCGAACAAATCTAAACTTATTCTAAAATTTGCTATTTGCTATTTCCGACATTTTTGCTTTCATTGGCGTTTGACTTTGTTGCAGTTTTTTATCTCACCCTGTACATGGGAGCTTTATCCGAATCGTAGCTGATATCGATAAAATTTGACAAATGTATTTCGGAGCTCTATAAAATATCTGGTACCAAATATCATTGTTGTCGAATGCACATTACGAACCCCAAGTCGGTGTACAATTTACCTTAAATCGGTTAAAGATATATATGGATGCTTATATCCAAATATGAACCGATCTTGATACAATTTGGCAGATGTATTTTTGGGCTGTATCTCATATCTGGTACAAAATATTATTCTTATGTAGTGCATATTACGAATGTGAGCGACTTAAACACCAAATCGGATGAAACATATGTATATATGGGAGCTATATGTGAATCGATTTCACCAAATTTTATGCACTTGCTTGTAGACTAAATTCGTTTGGATGTGCCAGGACATTTGGACTGATGGTGGCCATTTAGTGCACAATTAACCCGAAATGGGTTGAAGATATATTTATGGGAGCTATATCTAAATTTGAACCGATTTTCACCAATTTCAATAGGGTTCGTCCTTGGGTCAAACAAATATTGTTTAAAAAATTTCATCTCAATCTTGGACCAAACAAATATGCGACCTGCATTTTGTTCACAAGAATACATGGACATGGCAGACCCTTAACACTATGTGCTGGAGGATATAAGAAAACTAAATCAAATCTTGGTGTAGCCCCATATGATTGCACTGCCATATTTCAGTTATTTTAAAGTGTTTAACCCCAATTGGCAATTATTTATTATTTGTGGCCTCACTGAATACAAAATATATTGAAATTAATACTCGTCTAAATACATATTTTTAAATTGATTATTCTCCAAAAATGTTCGGAAGTTTACAAAAAAAAAAAATTAAGTCATCACCAGGAAAATTGTCAATGTTTCATATTAGAATTGAGCCAGATTAAATCATGCTTAAAAATACAAATGTTTTTATGAATAGAACAAATTTAAAACAGTATTAAATAGATAATTGCAGTCATTAAAAAATTTAGTAATTGTTATTTAATTTTCAATATAAAGAAATAATTTAACATTTTATTGTGACGTCGATGATTTTGGATTTGTTGTTTTTGAGTCATCCTATGGATGGTAATGATGACGGTGGTGGTGCCCTCACAAGTCTGTCAATCGATGGCATCATTAATAAACCTAACCGAAAGTTTTGTTTTTGGCAAAACAAACAACAGCTGGAGTTATAAATAACTGTTGCATATTAGAAATTAATTAAATAAATCGAAATCGCATAATGATTTAATTCACATGCTAATGAAGCGGATTAGGGGTTATCATTTGTTTTTTCATGGTGAATTTAAAATAAACACATTTCAAAAAAATTGACATTTAAAAGCGAATAATAAGAAGCATAAAAATTTAAAAATGCCAATAATGATTCATGATCTCATTAAAAAGGCTGAAGTGTTTAATAAGCAGTTTCACAGCGTTTAACTTCCGAAGAATTTCAGCTAAATATAAATTTAAATGAAGTCTTAATTGGAATTTGGCAAAGTGATGACAAGAAGTTTAATGGATTTTCTTCTTTGACAATTTCAGCAAATTCTTAAAAATGAAATGTTTGAGAAGAGGTGACACTTGCAGCAAAGTGTGTTACGAAGTCAATGAACCTGGTTCGAAGAAGAAATTTTTCACACCGGAATTTTTATTTTAAATAATGCAAAGTAAACAATAACTGAACTAAATAAAGAGAAAGAGTTCTAAATGGAGTATAACATATGTAACTCAAGCGATAAAGTGAAAATCAGGAAAAATATATGATACTGGTAGCGTAGCCCGACGTCAAGGAAGTGGACGGAAGAAAAAAGCAATATCAGCAGAAATGGTTCGAAAAGTAATGGTTCGAGTTTCGATCAAGTCGCGATCGAAACTCGCGTCGCAGTGACCGAAAAATGACTTGTTAGCTGTACATATCGCAATATTCCATTCGGCAAATATTGAAAAATGAGCTAATAAGGGGTAAAGTCATTGAAATTCAAAAAAGTGCAAGAACTTACACCGCAATGGAAAGAAAATAGACTTCGCTTGGTCGAAACTGGTGAACTGCCGAATTTGATTTTCTCCGATGAGAAAACATTCGCTGTCCAGTAGTTTGAAACAAACAAAATGATCGTGTTTACTTGCCAACGGGGTCAGCTGAAAATGTGCACCTTCGGTTGGCCACCAGAACTCAAGTGCTGGCCATGGTGATGGTGTGGGCCGCCATAACAGCCGATGACCGCTCTCCGCTTATATTAGTCGACTGTGGCATCAGAATAAATGCCGACTATTATCGGGCTAAAATACCGCAGAGCAACATTCGGGAAGCGTGTGACGGTTTCATTGGCCGTTTGAAGGCCATAATTTGTGCCAAAGGTGACCAATTCGAACAAATCTAAACTTATTCTAAAATTTGATGCTATTTCCGAATTTTTTTGTTTTCATTCAATAAAATAAAATGTAAAAATTATGGCGTTTGACTTTGTTGCAGTTTTTTTATCTCACCCTGTATATGGTAGATCATAGTAGAAAAATCGTGTGAAGATGTATATCGAATGTACATAAAAATCTGAACCGATCTCGATCAAATTTGGCAGAGGTATTTTTGATCTGTATCTGATTTCCGGTATCAAAGGTCATTTTTGTGGAGTGCATATTACGCATGTGAGGGACTTAAAACCCCAAATCGGATGAAACATATATATGTGAGATATAGCTATATCTGAACCGATTTTCACCAAAATTTGAAGTTTCTAGAATGAATTTAGTCGGAATTGCCAAGATTCAGTCCATTTGGGCGGATATTAGTCATTTGGTGCACAACAAACCTGATATCGGATATATTTATAGAAGTATTTCTGGGCTGTATATGATATCTAGCACCAAATATAATTCCTGTGGAATGCATATTACGAATGTGAGGGACTTAAGCACCAAATCGGATGAAACATATCTATGGGAACTATGGCTATATCTGAACCAATTTTCTCCAAATTTTATGTACTTGCTTCTAGACTGAGTTCGATCGGATGTGGCAAAATTCAGGTGATTTGGACTGATATTGGCTATTGGGTGCACAATTAGTACGAGATCGGTTGAAGATATGCATGGGAATTATATCTAAATTCGTCCTTGGGCCAAGCAAATGATTTGTGCAAAATTTCATCTAAATCGGATAATAATTGCGACAGAGGGACTGACATGCATAAATCGACTCAGAAAGAGATTCTATGGAGATCCTCAAAAGTAAATATGGATCTACCTCGCTTCCTTCTCCATGTTACAAACAAATGTACAAAGTCATAATACCATTACCACTATGTGATGTAGGGTATAAAAATTTCAGAGAGCCACAAGCATTGCTTCTTAAAAAAAAAAAAAACAATTTTATAGGAAACACTTGCAGTCCTTGTTAGACGTGTCTTTTTGTTAAATGCCTCGAGGCCTTCAGAAATTTCAGAAATTATTGTTTTATTTTTTCTTTTAGAAAAAAATACCTCCAGGACTGATTTCGGAAAAATATTCTCAATGTTATGAAATATCTTTTGTATAGAAAAAATGCAGCATTCAAGATATAATTTTTTCTATAAAAAAATTGCAGACAATCAAGATATAATTTTTTCTAGCGGCCGTTTTTAATTTTGAAGAAAACCATTTCTATCACAGATGGGCTAATGTTTAAAAAAAACATATCGATAGTCAAAGAACATATTTTTTCTATAAAAAAAGTGTCGTCCTTTTACTCTTCACCTTTTCTTCCTCAAAGCACTTCGTTAACACAGCAGAGGGCAATAAAATCGCCCATTAAACTTAAATAATTCGATTATCATATTTTTCAAAAATTTTGCTATGATTCATAAACTGGGTGCCATTAATGAAATACCCAAAGGCCATAACTTAATGTTCAGCACTTGCAAATCCTCTTAATTTTTCTCACGCTTTCAAAAAGAAGTACACAAATTTCGAGTTTTTTTTATTCCTGGCCGTTTGCAGCAGCATAATCAAGAGCAAATGATGAAAATGAAGCGCCAAAAGGCATTCATCCAACATCATCAGCAACTTCATTTTGTGTGCGCTCCATTAACGGAGGCACCATAGTGCATAGCAGGCAGAAGTTAGTCATCACCACCATGGAGCATCGCAACAACTATGGCTCTGAATGTTTCATAAACTCTGGCCTCCAACGAATTTGCCAAATGTTGCATCACAAAATCGAAACAAGAGCAAAAGGCTTTGCTTCAATTCGTTGGAAAATGGCTTTCATATTGCCTCGGGAGAAATAAGGATAAGAAAAAAATTGAAATTGGTGCAAATGAAGTAACATAATGGAAATGCTATGCATGAAGAGTGAACAGTTAAAGATAAGCAGTAAAATCACGTCACAGCAAAGGCAACAGGTTGTTGGTGCTGGGAGTCGGTGGAGTTGAGAGGTTTGATGGATTTAACCTTTTAAACAATAAGTTTTAAACCATAATTAAACAAGTTAAAAAGTATCAATCGGTTCTACCGACAAGCGTATACCCTCAGACCATGTTCGATTATTTAAATATATTTTAACTTGTGTTATGATTAATATAATATTAATATTGCGACATGCCAGGTATGGACTATATCGATTTCTTCCTTCACTTTATATGAGATATGTAATAATTTTTAGCAAATGTGAAAATGTGCGTGATTTGCCAGATATAGTCTACCGAAGTATTCCATTATCATATTTCATCTAATACAAATAACAATATTGATATGGACAATATTACAAGAAAATCGAACATTTACATCCAATTTTATGCGAAATTATAAATTCCATATTCGTACCAGGTTTCTGGTTGAGAGAAATATAAAAGCATAACAAGTTGTAAAGTGTCGCTGACTTGTTTCAAGTTATGAAGTATTGCAAATCCTAACCCATTCTGGGTGAGGTACCAGAAGGGGTTCGCAGATATATATCCTCTTCACAACAGATCTTGTGTTAGCAAAATATTTGTATGCGTAAAATTTGAAGAGAGTTGGATGCTTATCTCCTTTCCTTTTAAAGCGTTTTGTTTTTTAACATATTGAACCCTACTTGGGGGAGGTACCAGAAGGAGTATTCCGATCTCTGCAAATTGTGTAACAGATCTTGTGTTGATGGAAATATTGAAATGTACCAAGTCTGAATGCAATCGGATGTTTATTTCGCTTTTTATGAGCTTCATGTTGACCCTTTGTGGAGGAGGTACCAGAAGGAGTGGGACGATATATCCCATTTTTCACAATAGATCTTGGGTTTATAAAAATATATGGATTTGTGAAATTTTAAGACAATCGGGCTCATACATCACATTTTTATAAGAGTTGTAATCTTTCAAAATTTTGACACTTGATGGAATGGACCGATATTATTCATTTTTAAACCTGACGTAGAATTAACGCAAAAATTACGATTTGCTAAGTTAAAGCAAAATCGGATTATTGTTTCTCAATCTGTGCAGATTCTATTTTTTTTTTTTTGAAAATTTCGACCTTTTGAGGAGGAGGTACCAGAAGGAGTGGACGAGTTGTAATTATTCAAAATTGTTGACCCTTTGTAGGGGAGGCACTTGTTGGAGTGGACCGATTTTGTCAATTTTTGCACCTGACCTAGAACTGATGCAAATATTAGGAATTGCAAAGTTGGAGCAAAATCGGATTATTGCTTCTCTTTCTGTGCGGAAAATACATTTATTGCAAAATTCGACCTTTTGTGGGTGAGGTAACAGAAGGAGTGGACCGAATATTACAATGTACCAAGTGTGGACTAAATCGAATACTCCCTTCGAGAGTTTTGACCGTATCAAATGATATATACCCTCTCTAGCCATATGGCTGAGGGTAAACAAATATATAAATGGACTCACGGACTATAGAACAAATTTCAAATCTTTCCCAGTCCTAGAGGACTGACCTTTTTCCATAGGAAAAAATTCGCAGTCCTCGAGGACTGACTTTTTTCCATAGGAAAAAATTCGCAATCCTCGAGGACTGACTTTTTTCCATAGGAAAAAATTCGCAGTCCTCGAGGACTGACTTTTTTTCATAGGAAAAAATTCGCAGTCCTCGAGGACTGACTTTTTTCCATAGGAAAAAATTCGCAGTCCTCGAGGACTGACTTTTTGCCATAGGAAAAAATTCGCAGTCCTCGAGGACTGACTTTTGCCATAGGAAAAAATTCGCAGTCCTCGAGGACTGACTTTTTGCCATAGGAAAAAATTCGCAGTCCTCGAGGACTGACTTTTTTCCATAGGAAAAAATTCGCAGTCCTCGAGGACTGACTTTTTTCCATAGGAAAAAATTCGCAGTCCTCGAGGACTGACTTTTTTTCATAGGAAAAAATTCGCAGTCCTCGAGGACTGACTTTTTTCCATAGGAAAAAATTCGCAGTCCTCGAGGACTGACTTTTTGCCATAGGAAAAAATTCGCAGTCCTCGAGGACTGACTTTTTGCCATAGGAAAAAATTCGCAGTCCTCGAGGACTGACTTTTTGCCATAGGAAAAAATTCGCAGTCCTCGAGGACTGACTATTTTCCATAGGAAAAAATTCGCAGTCCTCGAGGACTGACTTTTTTCCATAGGAAAAAATTCGCAGTCCTCGAGAACTGACTTTTCCATAGGAAAAAATTCGCAGACCTCGAGGACTGACTTTTTTCCATATGAAAAAAAATTCACAGTCCTCGACGACTGACTTTTTTCCATAAAAAAAATTCGCAGTCCTCGACGACTGACTTGTTTTAATAGGAAAAAAATTCGCAGTCCTCGACGACTGACTTTTTTCCATAGGAAAAAAAATTCACAGTCCTCGACGACTGACTTTTTTCCATAAAAAAAATTCGCAGTCCTCCAGGGCTGACTTTTTACGATACACTCCAATATTCGGTATTTTGATGATTTCAGCCAAAATTTTAGCTGCTTTTTTACTTGTTTAATTTTCAATCCTCAATGACTAAATGTTTTCAGCCTTACCGTAAAATTTCTATAGAAAATATTTTACAGTCTCTAACAAAATTTGCAGGAACAAAAAATCAAATCCTTGAGAATTGTATTTGTTTTTAATTTTATTTCTTTTAAATCTACTATAATGAAATATTCATATACTAATTAAGATATCTCTCAGTCCCTACATCCTTTAACACTTCTTGGAACATTTGGCCTTTAAATAAAAAAAAATTACTTCTTCGAAAACGACAACTGTTTTCCAAAGCAAACTGCGGTGTGGTCCTTTGGTCTTCGGTTTTCAAGTATTTCATTGTTTGCATTTATGTTGTGCCCCGTCTTAGAGAACAAATATGAATATTTAATGTTGTTCTAGGATGATTAGTAATTTCTCGAGTTTTTTTCTTTCAAAACCAAAAAACACCTTACATTGCTTAATTTGACTTTTATGGCTTAAAGGCATCAACTCGTCAATATGCGATAGAGAAGAAAGCAGAAAACCAGATTCACATTTTTTCTTCTCAATGTATGTACATACAATCGTTCATACATCATTTTCAACAATCTTCGGCCCACAAAAGCAACAAGTACAAATACCAGCTTGCCAAGCAGGCAGGTATATAGCTGTCGTTCTTCATATGTTTGCCAAGGCTTCCTTCTTGACTAATGTGGCTTGATTTTGTAGGCTTCTTGAATGTGTTTTGAGTTTCATTTTTTCTTTTTCTTCTTCTTTACCAGCGACAACATAGCTGCACATCTTACTTTTACCACAGTTGTCCCGAGCCACACACATAAAATACCAAATGAACGGCATCAGTTCTTAGAATTTTCATAAGGAAACCGGATTTTGTCTCCCCCTCTCTCTCTCTACTTATATTTAATTTTAGTTTAAAATGAAAATAAAAACCGTATACGCGGACTCCGTTGTTAATTATAGCATTTATTTAGATTTATTTTTAAAGTCAACATTTCAGCGCCATTTTGGCTATAACATTTTTTTTTTGCAAAAAAAGTCCTTCAACTCCTTTGAATAGCCGATCCTTTAGTTGTGCGAATTATTTTAGAAGCAATCCCTCAGTTAAATTTGTAATAGGAAAACAAACTGTATTTTCTGTGCTGAGAAATATATCTACGGAAAAATATAATTGTGGGGAAGCGCGAAATTTTTTCAATAAAATAAATTCAGTAAATTCTGTAAAAAATTTTTTCTAGTAAAAATTTAGCTACGAAGGACTGTAGAACTTTTTTTTTTAAAAAAATCAGTCCTATATGACAAGGAAATGTTCAATCAATAATTGTTCTATAAGAAAAATATCAGTTGTAGAGAAACACAAGTTTTTAAAGAAAAAAAAATCAATTCTGGTGGTATAGGAAATTTGTTCTCAATAAGTAACTCAGTTCTTTAGAACTACGATTTTTATTTCTATAAAAAAAATCTGCTTTGGAGGACTAAAAAAGTTTAGGAAATTTGTTCTCAATAAATAATTCGGTTCTTTAGAACTACGATTTTTATTTCTATAAAAAAAATCTGCTTTGGAGGACTAAAAAAGTTTTTTCTATTGAAAAAAAATAGTCCTGAAGAACTAAAAAAAATACTTTAGAACAAGTATTTTCGGCCGTGCCGGACATTGAATACCATTGCGAAATTAAAAATCGGTGAATAATCTAGCTAGGGTGGTACCATGGGGGCTGTACAAAGTCGTGGACCTGCATAAACAATTTTCTACTTTAGACTGTAGTATCCATTACGAACATAAAGTCCCGAATTTGAAATAATTCAGTTACATAATGTCGCTAAAATCATCAAAATACGGGTGGTATTGTTATATGAGGGCTATACGAAGAAGTGGACCTGCACAGACAATTTTTTTTTTTAGGCTGTAGTATTCATTATGAACTTCAAATCCCAAATTTGAAATAATTCCGGTGAATAATGTCATTAAAATCATCAAAATACGGAATATCGGGTGGTACCATTGTATGGGGGCTATACCAAAACGTGGACCTACATGGCCCATTTTCAATACCAAAAATTCTGCAGACACAATATACATTTGAGTAAAATTTTTTAATCTACTTTATTTCGTTCGGAAGCTAGAGTGATTTCCACAGACGGACAGATATTGCTAAATGGGGTCTAAAATGTATATTTCGAGGTGTTTCAAACGGAATTACAAACTTAATATGCCCTCCATCTTATGGTGGAGGGTATAAATAAATCAATTCTGGAGGACTAGGATTTTTGCTACAAAAAAATTTAGTTCTCGAGAACTACGACATTTTTTCTGTAAAAAACTCCCTCGGTATGTATGGGAACAACTCAGTCCTCGTGTTCTGTGAAATGACTTCCATAGCAAAAACTCAGATTTTAAGGACTGTGAAATACTATCTACAGAGAAAACGCTGTCCTCATGGACTACGGTATAATTTTTATAAATAAATTAGTTGTATATGATTAAAAAATTTTTAATAGAAAACATTTAGTCATGGAGGACCATAAGGATCTATAGAATGTCCTATAGAAAGTCCTGAAGGATTTTGGGATTTTGTCTATAGAAAAAAATTGGCGAAAGAAAAAATTACATTCTCTACGGTTACAAGTGTTTTTTTTTTTTTTCTGTAGAATATCCGCTTCTGGATGACCGCTAAAAATAAGTCGTATAGGATTGCGTAATTTTTTCATGATCGACCCAAAAAATTTCCCATAATTTGAGGCTGAGAAATTTTCTACTCAGACATACAATACAATAACAATGTGGTTATGTTTTCTATAGAAGATTTTAGGGAAGAAGAGTATCACTCCTTGAGGAGCGATTTGATGTCTCTAACTTTTTTTTAGTTTTCCCTTATAAAGGAAGAGAAGCTTCTCTTTGGACAAACAAAGGTTTTTTAATTATAGACGACCTACTAGAAGCCTTCTCAAATAGATGAATGATTTACTGATTGGATACCAATTTTTTTTCTCATTTAAGACCAATATACTTCCATACATTAAAAGACCTTCTTTCGCAAAAAAGAACAGGGGAGATAAATATTTTTAAAAACAATCTGAACACGGAAGGCCATTAGAAGATTATAGGATATTTTCTTACTGTCGAGAAGTTAATTTCGTTCTTTATAAGACTGTATCGTTATTTATGATAAAAACTAAAGTATATGTTACTTCCCTCGTAGGAGAAGAAATATTTTGGGTCCCCTTCATAGAAAATGAAGCATATATACAAAAATAATATAAAAACAAGTAAAAAGGCAGTAAGTTCGGCCGGGCCGAACTTTGAATACCTTCCACCATTTGGAACGAATTAGAAAATTTTCAAAAAAACTAAAATCCACTAAAAATTCTTTTAAAATCTTTAAAATATCTAATATAGGAAGTTGCCGATATATGGGGGAATATACGATATTGTGGACCTATAAAGACAAATCGATGTCGGCGTGTAAAGTACTTACAAGGAACTCCTTGTGTGGATTTTCAGATAATTCCATTGGAAAAAGTGGCTAAAATCATCAAAATACCAAATATAGGGGGTACCGTTATATGGGGGCTATACGATATCGTGGACCTATATAAACAATTCTTTTTGAGGGGGTAAAATGCTCACAAGGGACTCCTTTTGTGGAATTTCAGACAATTCCATTGAAAAATGTGGATAAAATCATCAAAATACCGAATATCGGGGGTACCGTTATATGGGGGCTATACGATACGTGAATCTATATAGATAATTCTCTGCCGAGGTATAAAGTTCCCACAAGGAACTACTTGTGTGGGTTTTCAGACAATTCCATCGAAAAATGTGGATAACATCATCAAAATACCGAATATCGGGGGTACCGCTATATGGGGGCTATACGATATCGTGGACCGATATAGCCCATCTTCGAACTTGACCTGCCTGCAGATAAAAGAGAGATCTATGCAAAATTTTAGTTTCCTATCTTAATTCGTTTAGACTGTAGCGTGATTACAACAGACGGACAGACGGACGGACAGGGCTAAATCGTCTTAGAATCAAGAATTCTTTTAAATTCTTTTAAAATCTTTAAAATATCTAATATAGGAAGTTGCCGATATATGGGGGAATATACGATATTGTGGACCTATAAAGACAAATCGATGTCGGCGTGTAAAGTACTTACAAGGAACTCCTTGTGTGGATTTTCAGATAATTCCATTGGAAAATGTGGCTAACATCATTAAAATACCGAATATCGGGGGTACAGTTATATGGGGGGTATACGATATCGTGGATCTATATAAACAATTCTTTTTGAGGGGGTAAAATGCTCACAAGGGACTCCTTTTGTGGAATTTCAGACAATTCCATTGAAAAATGTGGATAAAATCATCAAAATGCCGAATATCGGGGGTACCGTTATATGGGGGCTATACGATACATGAACCTATATAGATAATTCTCTGCCGAGGTATAAAGTACCCACAAGGAACTACTTGTGTGGATTTTCAGACAATTCCATCGAAAAATGTGGATAACATCATCAAAATACCGAATATCGGGGTAACCGTTATATGGGGGCTATACGATATCGTGGACCAATATAGCCCATCTTCGAACTTGACCTGCCTGCAGATAAAAGAGAGATCTGTGCAAAATTTTAGCTTCCTATCCTAATTCGTTTAGACTATAGCGTGATTACAACAGACGGACGGACAGGGCTAAATCGTCTTAGAATTTTACGCTGATCAAGAATATATATACTTTGTTGGGTCTAAAATGATTATTTCGATGAGTTACAAACGGAATGACGAACTTAATATACCCTCCATACTTTTTTTGGTGGAGGGTATAATGAACACATGGTCTTCTATAAAAGAAAAGTTGAAAAGTCCCCCGTTTGCCAGAAAAATCGAAGGTATTCGCTCATAATAGACCAGAAGGTCTTAACGTTAAGTATGGCAGAACACCTAATTTCAACTCTTCCAGAAGAATTAAATATTTATAGGCTTCGCTTTTTATCATGATTGTTACACAAATGGTACACAATAAAGATGTCTAGTCTTTCGTGCTTCAAAAGTCGGAATTCCCCAATATAAATATAATTATAATTACATTTTAAATAGTTGGTTGTTGTTTTCATTAAAACAAATTAAAACTAAATGTAATGAAGCATAGTTATATTTATTTTAATATTTATAAACAGTGTAATGAAATATTCTCTCTCTCTTGTCCCATATAAAAACAAAAGACTTAAGACACAAACTCGTTTTCATCTACAACTCTCTCATTGGACAACATTCCCATCCATTTTTGAACAAAGAATGAAATTCGTATTTAAATACAAAATTGAAAGTTTTATTGTATTTCACCATTGTATAGGCACCCTCTATATTTTTTAATATTCTTCTGTAGATTTCTTCTATTGTCTTCATTTGTTGCTGGCATTTTGCTGCCAGTTTTCTTTGACAATTTTCTAGAGATTATGTCAATCAGGGGGGATTAAGCCAACACAATTGCAAAGTCTTATGAATACAAAAAAATTATTGATATTCCTTTTATGTTTACACCCTCTTCTAGATTGCAAAGTGATAAAATATTTGGCTTTTGTTTCTTTTCAGAAGTTTCTTTGGTTTTATTTCTTTTTGAAAGGCAAAAATTGATAAACAATAAATTGCTTTTGGCAAATAACAGAATCGAAAGTGCTGCTGCCAGAGAAAGTGAAAACTTTTACTGATTCAATTTGTCCGTTATTATTGATTTTAAAAATAGATATTTTTTTAAGTATTGTGAGATTATAAATATTGTGATTTCATTGACAACATTTATGTATATTTTTTGATGATTAAAGGGCTTACCAATTTTCCAGTAAAGAGAAAATGCGACAATTTTAAAACTTACCTAAAACGAGAGAAAGTAAAAATAATGTAATTAGTATTTATTTAAAAAAAATGATATTTTAAGAAATCATTAAAGTGAGGGAGATAAAAAATAATGACGGTTGAGTACACACAGATTACAGTTATTTTAGGACGAGCGTATAGCCCATCTCGAAGACGACCTATTTGTATTAGAAAAAAATATATCGGAAGTCTGAAACATGAATTTCAGTAATGGAAAATGTAAGAGTAATAGGAAAAGTTCCACAAGTTTGAACTGTATGTATGTGAGTGTTGGCTAGAAGTGAAGGAGGTGATTTTCCCGATCGAAAACAAAAAAAAAAAAAAAAAATAATATATATATATATATACATATATTTATATATATAAATAAATAAATAATTTATTTATATAAATAAATAAATAAATAAATAAATATATATATATATATATATATATATATATATATATATATATATATATATATATATATATATATATATATATATGTGTATATGTATATATATATATATATATATATATATATATATATATATATATATATATAGGGTGAGATGAAAAAACTGTAACCAACTTTAGACTGCTGTCACATCTAAGCCACTCGTCCGACAGCTGTTAAAATTTTGGTGAGAATTTTCCAGAAAAAGAGAATTTTCCAAAAAAGACAGCTGTTAAAATTATTCAGTGACAGCTCATTATATTGTGATAGTGTGATTTCTTTATATTTGGCTGGAAGCTAGTGACTATCGTTAGCGCACTCCAGCATTTAAATGTGAATAAATCTTTTGTGTCTCGTACCATCGCTTATTACCGTGATACTGGTAGCGTACCCCGACATCAAAGAAGTGGATGGAAAAAAACAGCAACATCTGCAGAAATGGTTCGAAAATTAAAGAAGCGACTTGATCGAGATCCGTGTCGCAGTGGCCGAAAAATGGCTCGTGAGCTGAATATATCGCAATATTCCATTCGGCGAATATTGAAAAATGAGCTTGGGGTAATGCCATTGAAATTCCAAAAAGAACGTAGACCACAACAGAAAAAAATAGACTCTTAAGAGTTGCTTCGCTTGGTCGCAAGTGGTGAACTGCCGAATTTGGTTTTCTTCGATTCGTTGTCCAGCAGTTTGTAAATAAACAAAATTATCGTGTTTACTTACCAAATAGGTCAGTTGAAAATGTGCACCTTCGGTTGGCCACCGAGTTCTGGTGGCCGGCCATGGTGATGGTGTGGGCCGCCGTAACAGCCGATGGTCGTTCTCGGCGCGTATTAATCGACCGTGGCATCAGAACTCACCAACATTGCACTCAGCGCGTGCCACCCAAGAGTGGTTGCAAAATGAGGTTCCTCGCTTCATTTCCAGTGCACAATGACCACCAAAATCTCCGGATACCAATCCGTTGGACTATTGTGTCTGGAATATTTTAGAAAGCAAAGTTGGCACTAAAAAATACCAAAGTGTCGATTACCTCAAGCAAGCGCTTCGCCGGGAATGGGCCAAAATAACCAACATACGAGTAGCGTGTGACGGCCGTTGAAAGCCATAATTCGTGCCAAAGGTGACAAATTCGAAAAAATCTATACTTATTCTAAAATTTGATGCTATTTCCGAATCATTTTGCTTTCATTCAATAAAATTTAAAAAAGTAAAAATTATGGCGTTTGACTTTGTTGCAGTTTTTTTTTTATCTCACCCTGTAATTTCCAACCCTGATTCAAATAATACTAAATGGTACCATTTTAGATTTTTTTCCAATAATCCTTTGGCACATCTATTACAGCACTCTATTTATGACTCTCATTCCAAATTTCAGATTTTCTAGCTTATTCCGTTTGTTCAATATAAAATTATTTAATTTTTAGTACATTTTAGTACTTTTTGTACCAATTTCCAAAAAACCAGCCTTGTGAAAACAGTATTTTTCATCATTGAAAATAATTAAGTATAGTAAAAATTGCCACAATGTGTCAAGTTTTGGCCAAGTCGGCTACTCTATTCCCTTTATTTGAATTACATAATTTTTTGAAAATTTTTAACTTTTGTGGAAGCAAATGGAATGGAATCGGATATTCCCTTCATGGGTTAACATGCGCAACTAGCTAGCGGGATATACTTATTAAAGGACTTGGCCAAATCGACTAAAATTTTTTGGATCGGGTTTCGTTTAAGGAGCTCTATTAGGCACAACTTTTCAAATGGTATATACCATCTGAAGTCATAAGGCTGGCGGTATAAATATTCTGAAGCAAACGAGACACTCTCTGCCAGGTCTTGGACAAAAAGTCACACGGAGTTTTCGATATGGCCGATATCCTGAAACAATGGTGCCAGAAATTAAACTATAATCGCTTAAATATCTACAAAACAGATTTTGCGAGAAAGGATGGTGTTCAAGGAATTATGACGTCAAATATCATTTCCCATATTAAAAGGAAGGTGGTATTTAGAAAACCCAAACGGATTGAATTGCACGTACAATATTTAATATCTCTGAATGCAATTCCTTTATTGCTAAATTTTTTTATTCTCTGCTCCTCTTGGGCTTGGTGACCAACTACTAAAGCAACAACAACAACAAAAAACCTGAACATTTTCACCGTTCAACAAAAATAACAGCAAAACAACAAACAGGTCTTTAGCGAGAATGCCATACTTTTACTTATTTTCACCGCCATCCAGCATTTGAAAATGTTTTTTTTTTTTTTTTCATGACGGCAATCGCGATGCTGGCAATTCTTTCCAAGATTCCATGTTGGAAATTTACTGGACGCGCTAAATATCCGTTTGCAATAATGAAAGTGGAGCAAAACAAAACAGTAACAACAGGAATTACTGTACAACGACAGCAATAACATCAACAGCGACATTTGCTAGTGACGTCAATTGAAATGGCGGTTTATAACAGAAAGGCATAGAGATCAAGTGTTAATAAAGTTATAATAATTCCAAACATGTATGAAGGCGATGACTATCAGAAGAAATGGGAGCGACAATGTATAATACCCTAAGTTGATATATTTTCCATGGAAGTTTTTTTCAAAGTTGAGAGACCAAAATGTTGGTTTAAATTAAACCTCTGCAAAATACCTCAAATAATAAATATATTTGACGAATATTTTATGATGACTATAACAATATTAGAAATTGTTTAACAAAGTTTTCTGAGAATTAAGTATGCTTCGATCGCGTAGTAATAATATTAAATGTTAATTTAACTCAACAAATCTGATAGCTAAAGTTTAAAAAGGGAGATTCAAATTTTTTGAAAACTGCTGAAGCGACTTGATTTTGATAGAGCAGCACTTTTCATAAAAGTACAGCTTTCCTCATTTCGAAAAAAAAAACAATCTATGAAAAAAACAAGTAAGCCAATGCTATAGACGTGCGGCGCCGATCATGTGATACCCCACACTATAATGTGTTAAAAGTACCCTCAGGACCAATTTCATTTTGTGAGATTTTTTTCGAAATAATGAAATTCAGCCCCGCACAAATGTTTGACTTTTGACCGGGGGAACTTTCCCTATATACAGGGCGAGATAAAAAAACCGCAAATAAAGTCAAACGCCATAATTTTTACGTTTCTTTTAAAATTATATTGAGTGAATGCTTAAAATGTCGGAAATAACATCAAATTTTAGAATAATTTTCAATGTTTTCGAATTAGTCACCATTGGCATGAATTATGCCCTTTCAAACGTCCATTAAAACCGTCACACGCAGCCCGAATGATGCTCTGCGGTATTTTGGTCCATTCCCGGCGAAGCGCTTGCTTAAGGTGATCGACACTTTGGTATTTTTTTAGTGCCAACCTTGCTTTCCAAAATACTCCAGACACAATAGTCCAACGGATTGGTATACGGAGATTATGGTGGCCATTGTGTGCTTGAAATGAAGCGAGGAACCCCATTTTGTAACCATTCTTGGGTGGCGCGTGCTGAGTGCGATGGTGCTGAGTCCTGTTGGAATGTCCAAGGTCAGAGGCCAAAATGTTTGTGGGCCCAAGACGCCCTCCAGAATATTTTCGCGATAATATCCGGCATTTATTCTGATGCCACGGTCGATTAATTCGAGCGGAGGGCGACCATCGGCTGTTATGGCGGTCCACACCTTCACCATGGCCGGCGCTTGAGTTCTGGTGGCCAACCGAAGGTGCACATTTTCAACTGACCTCTTTGGCAACAAAACACGATCATTTTCTTTGTTTACAAACTGCAGGACAACGAATCTTTTATCATCGGATAAAACCAAATTCGACAGTTCACCACTTTCGGCCAAGCGAAGCAACTCTTTAACTCTTTTGAGTCTATTTTCTTTCTGTTGCGGCGTAAGTTCTTGCACTTTTTGGAATTTCAATGGCTTTACGCCGAACTCATTTTTCAATATTTGCCGAATGGAATATTCCGATACGTTCAGCTCACGAGCCATTTTTCGGCCACTGAGACGCTTCTTTACTTTGGCTGTTTTCTTCCGTCCACTTCCTTGACGTCGGCCAATGCTACCAGTATCACGGTAACGAGCGATGGTACGAGACACAGAAGATTTATTCACATTTATATGCTGGAGTGCTCTATCGATAGCTACTTGTGGTTTCCAGCCAAATATAAAGAAATCATACTATCACGCTTGAATTCCATCACGAATAATTTTTTTTCTGGAAAATTCTCACCAAAAAATATAATGAGCTGTCCCTGGAATAATTTTAACAGCTGCCGGACGAAAGGCTTAGAAGTGAAAGCAGTCTGACATTGGTTGCAGTTTTTTCATCTCACCCTGTATATGGTCTATATACCTGTACTTACTTCGCACATACGCCCAAAGCTGACCCAAAGTCCATGGGTATTTGAAAATCAAATCTGTCATTCTCCTTATTTGCCTACAATGCATACAATGTGTTAAATTACCAACTCAAGATTTTGTAGCACTTATTATTGTTTAGTTTAATTAAAATTATTTAACAAACAAATAAATCTTTTTATTTGTTGATAACAGAAACAAACAACTCGTCCTTAAATTTATTATCAGATCATTGAACTCATTTCTTTCCTTTCGGAAATGTTTTGTTATTACTTCGGTGTGTTGTTGTTGTTGTAGCAGTAGTACATGTGTGTGTTTGTGTTCTGCTAATCTGGTTCCAGCTCCAGGTTTAGAAATTCGGCTACTTTAACGGGCTGTAGCCAGAGATCCTCTGGAGTGAGTTGGGTAGGTTTGGCTGAGCAATTAAAAAGGTGTAGCGTATTGTGCGCGCCTGTATCACACGCCGGGCAGGCGTCACGCACATCTTCATCAATTCGTGCCCAATACGAATTGAGGCGACTACACCATCCTGAACGTAATTGCGCCAAAACTACCCTGGTTTGTCTAGGCAGCTGACGTTCTTCGGCTGCAATGGATGGGGGGTGGACTCCGAGGACGGCATTCACTTTATAACTGCTAATAGCATCCGCGACTGCATCGGTGTGAATGCCACTCAGACCTGCCTGATAGGCTTCTTGATCTAGAGGCTCTCTCTTGTAGCGCTGGACCTCCCTCTCTAGATCATGTATGTCCTTCCTGACACGCCTGGGTGGGGGAGAGTTATCCACCATGTGATGGTTGGGATGGCTCTCACGGTAACACAGCAGGTACTGCAACGAAAGCATATGATTATGCTGACGTAAGGGAAGGACTTTCGCCTCCTCATGTAGATGGTCCACTGGTGTCATGAGGAGGCACCCTGTCGCAGTTCTCAGGGCAGCGTTCTGGCAGGTCTGGATATTCTTCCACTGCGTAGCACTAGTATTCGCAGACCACACTGGAGCCGCATAGTTGACCACAGACCGACCTATCGCGTTATAAGAGGTCAACAAGGTTTCTTTGTCCGCACCCCAAGAGCTGCCGGCTAGCGCCTTGAGGACCTTGTTCCTACTTTTCATCTTGTCGCAGATAGCTGTGGCTTGCGCGGACGACTTGAACATGCTGTCGAACGTTACCCCAAGAATCTTGGGGTAGTTCGTGGTCGGTATTAAATTCCCCTCGACCTGAACATTCAGCTGTGTTCTCATCTCCGCAGACCATGTGGTAAAGAGTGTGGCCGTTGATTTCGTGGCGGATATTTTCATATTCCTCGCGTGGAAGTATGCGGCAAGCTCCGCGAGATAGGGGTTCAACCTTTCGCATATGTCATCGACCACTGGACCCGACGCCATGATCGTACAATCATCCGCATACGTTACGATCTCAATGCCGTCTGGAGGGTGAGGAATTCCGGAAAGGTAGAGGTTAAACAGTTCCGGAGATATCACCCCACCTTGGGGAACTCCCTGTTTCACTCTACGGGCTTTGGACTTCTTGTTCCGGAATTCCACGTACGACTGGCGTCCACACATATAGTTGATTATCCAACGTTTCAAACTTGGCCGGAGGGTAGTTCTCTGTACGTCCTCAAACAGTGTGGCATGATTGACCGTATCAAATGCCTTTGAAAGGTCAAGGGCTACCAACACTGTTCTGTCACACGGCCTGTTCTGGTTTAGTCCTCTACTAATATGTGTGGAAATGGCGTGTAATGCTGTTGTGGTACTATGTTGTGGACGGAATCCATGCTGGTGGTTGGCAACTGCATAGCTTCCTCTAATGCTGGGGAGGAGTAAAGCCTCAAGAGTCTTTGCTACTGGCGACAAAAGCGAAATCGGCCTGTACGATTCGCCTTTACTGGCATCCTTGCCTGGCTTCAGTAGCGGGACCACCCGGCCCATTTTCCAGGTTTCGGGCACTATGTGGGTGGCTAGCGACAAATTGAGAACTTTTGTTAAGTACTCGACTCCCGGCGTATCCAGCTGCTTCAACATTACCATTGAGATTCCGTCCGGGCCCAACGCTTTGGATGACTTAGCGTTACGGATGACATTTGCAACATCACCCATCGTAAACTGTGGTGGTTCCTCCTCGGCGGGAAGAGATCTGATACGACGTAGTACTCTTCTCTTCGCCCTATCACTCTCCGGGTGCTCGACAAATTGTCGGTTAAAATATTCCGCGCACCTCTTCGGATCAGTCACCGTTACGTCGTTAAAAGTGACTGAGGTCCTATCATCCTTTTTTCCAGGGTTCGAGAGCGACTTAACCGTTACCCACAGCTTACTCATATCGGTTCCAATGTTGCAGCACTTCAGATGGTCTAGCCACTTTTTCCTCTTATGCTCCTGTACCAACCGGTTGACTTCCACTGTCAAATCACTGATTCTAGGATCAGTAGGGTTGGTACGACGGAGATCATCACGCTCGTTTGCTAATCCCGCTGCCTCTGCTGGGAAGTTTGGTCTTATCTCGGGTATTCGACCAGCAGGTATATAGCGAGCGGCTGCAGCTCTGATGATGTTTCGGAAAATCCTTTCTGCTACCCGAACATCAGAAGGGTTGGGCAGTTCTCTGAAGCGGCGGTTGGTGAATTCTCTGAACTCTGGCCAGTGAGCTTTCCCATGGTTAAGGAAAGTGCGGCGTTCAGAGGTTATGAAATCGGGCGACCTGCTTATGGAGACGATTATCGGGAGATGGTCTGAGCCAAGAGAAATGACGGGATGCCAAGTCACGTCATTTATCAGACCAGGTGACACTATGGTTAAATCTGGCGAACTGTGACACTCTCCTCTTATTCGGGTGGGGGCATCCTCGTTAACCGTGCAGAATGTGGAGCAGTCAATCTGCTCTGCCAGCGCTGATCCCCTCTGGTCATTACCTAGGACGGAATGCCACAACTCATGGTGGGCATTAAAATCCCCTAGTACCAGGCGGTTATTGCGTACCAATAATGGGCTAATATCAGGCAAATAACGTGGTTCACAGCTATTAATCGGCGGGATATACACATTAAGCACCTCTACCTCGGCAGTTCCACACTTGACTGCTACCCCCATACATTCCATATATGGGTCACTAGAGACTAGCTCAAGCGAGATAGGTCTGTACTGAACAGAATGGTGTAACAGGAACGCTAATCCCCCACCTCCACTTCTGGTGCGATCCTTCCTTAGTACGTTGTAACCATAACAACGTTGTAGGCTGCAATTTTCATTCAGCTTGGTTTCCTGCACCGCTGCGATCTTAATATTCCTCCGACTCATAAATTCCACTATCTCATCTATTTTGCCTCGAAGTCCGATGCAATTGAATTGCAAGAATGATGCACAATCCGGAGTTGGAACAGCAACATGTGGCGTTAGGTGCTGCGGTGTTGGTTGCTGTTCTGGAGACTGCGGTGGAGTGCCATACTCCGACGACGTCTCTGACGAGGACGACGAAGAAGAGGACTCGCTGGGGACTGCGTTACTGCAGCAAGTCGCAACATAGTCCCTTTCGCTGTAGTCTCGCAAACGCCTTAATCCGGAACAGTTCTTGAAGTGCACCCACTCTCTGCATCCATTACATCGCACCGAGACAGATCTGTGGTGGATGACGTTCTGACAAACCGAGCAGAACCAAGGTCCGGGGTTTTCCTCAATCCCGGCACGGACCAATAAAATCCGGAGCAAGCATTCCGGGATATGCTGCTCCCAATGCAGAAAAATAAACAAACACAAACATGTACATACTGGGTTGGCAGCCGCTGGCCGAAACTGGAATCTTGTTGTTTCGGGTCAATCCGGTATCGTAGAACCCGCTGCCGTGGGATTGACTTCGGTGTGTGTTTGTTTTTGTCAACATTTATTTATAATCTGATGTCCCCAAGATAAGTATCGCCCTGCACATAGCCACACACACGCGAACGCCTGTCATTTTAGTTCTTTTGGGAATTCAAACCAAATGCAAATTTTATATATGTATAATAAAACAACAAACTTGTGTGAATTAAAAAAACAAACAAGTTATGGGATTTTTTCCGGACCGTCATAGCCGGTCACCATAAACAAAGTTTCCGTCGCTCTGAATCTGTGGATCACACTTATTCAAATGTGCCAAAAATACATAAATATTTAAATTTTATGTTAATTTTTTAGCGCTTTATGATTATTGGTGAGCTCCCATTTAGGTTGCTATGCTACGATGAGATTTGGCAAAAAGAAAGGTGTCCCAGAAATTAATATATTGCTAGTGACCTAATTTTTTAAGTTTAAGACGAATTATTAGAATATGTAAAATAGAATTTTTAGAATAATATGAAAAAAAAAAATATTCCTAAAAGTTTGTTTTTAAATTTGCAGAATATTTCAAAGTATGAAACATAGTATGAAACAGCAAAAATGTTTGACTTTTTCAATGCCAAAATTATAATTTAACAAAAGTTAAAAAATATATTTTCATTTGTATTTTCCAATGTTTTGTTGTGCCATTGGTCAAATTTTAATTTTGAAATCAGGGAAAAAATCGAAAATTTTACTGTTAAATTGATGATAATACTAAAACATTTTTAAACTTTAAGAAGAGTTCTTGTCAAATTGGAAACTTGAAATTAAAATATATATATATATAAAATTTGAAATTCACGAACTCTGCAAACCCTTTGAAAGATTTAAAATCCTGAGAATTCTAAAAATAATTTTCTTCTTAAATTTGATGATGATGATGAAAATAAGAAAGGTTTTTCACATTTCCCGTTTAAAATGTTTTCTTGGCTCCCTAAATAAGTTGCAAAATTTTATTGATGGAATCGGGTTATTGACTTGTTGTCAACCTTTCAGAGTGCTAATGCGGATGCTAAGAATAATGAAAATCAACAGAAAAAAAAAACAAGTAAAAAGCTGTAAGTTCCGCCGGCCGAACTGAGTACCCTCCATTATTTGGAACGAATTTGGCAATTTTCAAAAAAAAAAAAAAAAATCTGTTAAAAATTCGGTTAAAATCTTAAAACAACAGAATGTAGCCGCTACATTTGGGTCTATACGACTACGTGGACCTGCATAGGTAACTTTTGTCATAAGTCATTACAATATTCAAATGCCAAACTTGAAAAAGAAATCGGTGAATAATGTAGCTAATATCATCAAAATACCGAATATAGGGAGGTACCGTGGCTAAAGCAAAACATGGATCTGCACAGAAAATTTTCTGTCATAGGCTGTACTATTATATGGGGGCTATATGAAGACGTTGACCTGCACAAAAAATTTTCTGTCATACGAACTTCAAATACCAAATTTGTAACAATTCCGGTGAATAATGCCGAGAAATGCCGAATATCGGAAGGTACCGTTAGATGGGGGCTATATGAAGACTTGGACCTGCACATACAATCTTCTGTCTTTGGCTATAATATCCATTACGAATTTCAAATACCAAATTTGAAACAATTCCGGCAAAGAATGCCGCTAAAATCATCAAAATACCGAATATCGGGAGTTACCGTTATATGGGGGCTATACAAAGACTTGGGCCTGCACAGACAATCGTCTGTCTTTGGCTGTAGTATCTATTACGAACTTCAAATACCAAATTTGAAACAAATCCGGTGAATAATGTCGCTAAAATCATCAAATACCGAATATCGGGAGGTACCATTATATGGGGGCTATACGAAGACGTTGACCTGCACAGAAAATTTTCTGTCATACGAACTTCAAATACCAAATTTGAAACAATTCCGGTGAATAATGTCGAGAAATTTAACAAAATACGGAATATCGGAAGGTACCGTAAGATGGGGGCTATACGAAGACTTGTACCTGCACATACAATTTTCTGTCAAAGGCTGTAGTATCCATAACGAACTTCAAATACCAAATCTGAAACAATTCCGGCGAAGAATGCCGCTAAAATCATCAAAAAACAGAATATCGGGAGGTACCGTTTTATGGGAGCTATACGAAGACGTGGACCTGCACAGACAACTTTCTGTCATAGGCTGTAGTATCCATTACGAACTTCAAATAATAATAATAATGTCACTAAAATCATATAAATATCGAATATCGAGAGGTACTGTTATATGGGGGCTATACGAAGACGTGGACCTGCACAAACAATTTTCTGTATTAGGCTGTAGTATCCGTTACGAACTTCAAATACCAAATTTAAAACATTTCCGGTAAATAATATCACTTAAATCGCCAAAATACCGAATGTCGGGAGGTACCATTATATGGGGGCTATACGAAGACGTGGACCTGCACAGAAAATTTTCTGACATAGGCTGTAGTAACCATTTTGAATTTGAAATACCAAATTTAAAACATTTCCGGTAAATAATATCGCTTTAAGCACCGAAATACCGAATATCGGGAGGTACCATTATATGGAGGCTATACAAAGACGTGTACCTGCACAAACAACTTTCTGTCATAAGCTGTAGTATCCATAACGAACTTCAAATACCAAATATGAAACAATTCTGGTGAATAATGTCGCAAAAATCAAATCAAATTTGAAATAATATCGCTTTTATCACCAAAATACCGAAAATAGGGAGGAACCGTTATATGGAGTCTATACCAAAACGTGGATCCTCTAAAATGTATATTTCGAGGTGTTACAAACGAAATGACAAAGTTAAGGTACCCTCCTTTTTAAGGTGGAGGGTTTAATAAAATAAACATAAATAAACTATCTTCTTCTGGCCATCAATAGGTATGTAGAGCACAGTGGACGACGGATGAAGTTTTTATTGTGTGTCTGGGGATGAGTTATGGCTTCAGTTCCAGGAATACAAACTCCGTAGACTGATGATTTGTTGTTGAACGATGCTATCAAATAAAAGTAATTACTCACTACAAGTTCCGTGTTACATTCACAAAAAAGTAACCAAAGAATTTAATTAAAATTATTTAACACATAAAATTTAAACAATAGCAAAAACATATATGTATAAAATTGCCTAAAGTTAAATATATCTACATATTTACATATATCCCCTATTCCTTTTGTGTCCTTTATTTGGGTGTTTGATGCATGTCTGAGTGGTTGCAGTTCGATCTGCCTGTGCAACACAACAAAACAATCAACAATCAAATGCGAGACAAATAAAATCCAACACAACAACAATAATTAAAATTGCATTATTTCGTCGAGTCAACAAAATGCTGTTGGTTATCCAGGTTGGCCGATGAGTGGCCATTGTTTGGTTAATTGATTTTTTATTTTTACTAAAATGGAATTTAATGCACGCAGTGACAGCGTATGCAATGTACCTCTTGTAATGATTGAGTGGCCATCGTCAACCAGAAGCAGGAACTCAAGTTGTACATTGTGAATTAAATAAATATTAAAAGAAAATATAGTGTTTTTTACTCTTTCTCAGACCCACTGTAAAAATTATTTTATCAATACGCAGGATGTAGAATTTGACAGCGAATTTCAGTTTTGTGTTTTAACATTTTTCCAGCTCACTTGTAAAAAAATTGACTTTTTAAACTTTAATTAATTTCAATAGTCTCAGCCATATTTACAAATGTATTTAAGTGCAGTGACACATTTTGGGATTAGGGCCCTAATATTTAACTAGCAAGTATCCGTTACTTCGTGAGTCCACCCCAAAATTTTTGATTTGTTCCAATAGTTCGTGTTAGACCTTTTATACCCTCCACCATACTATGGAGGATATATTAATTTTGTCATTCCGTTTGTAACTCCTCGAAATACTCATGTCAGACCCAACAAAGTATTTATATTCTTGATCAGCGTAAAATTCTAAGACGATTTAGCCATGTCCGTCTGTCTGTGTGTCTGTCTGTCCGTCTGTCTGTCTGTTGTAATCACGCTATCTTTCGAACAAATTGAGATAGAAGGCTAACATTTTGCACACATGTATATTTTACCAGTAGGAAGGTTAAGTTCGTAAATGGGCCATTTAGGTCCAAGTAATCATATAGCCCCCATATAACGGTACCTCCTGATATTCGGTATTTTGATTATTTTAACGACATTATTCACCGGAATTGTTTCAAATTTGGTACTTGAAGTTCGTAATGGATACTACAGCCTAAGACAGAAAATTATCTATGCAGGTCCACGTCTTCGTATAGCCCCCATATAACGGTATCCCCCGATATTCGGTATTTTGATGATTTTAGCGACATTATTTATCGGAATCGTTTCAAATTTGGTATTTGAAGTTCATAATGGATACTACATCCTAAGTCAAAAAATGAGCCATGTAGGTCCACGTCTTCATATTAGCACCTATATAACGGTACCCCCCGATATTCGGTATTTTGATGATTTTAGCGACATTATTTAACGGAACCGTTTCAAATTTGGTATTTGAAGTTCGTAATAGATACTGCAGCAGAAAACAGAAAATGGACCATGTAGGCCCACGTCTTCGTATAGCCCCCATATACCGTACCCCCCGATATTCGGTATTTTGATGATTTTAACGACATTATTTACCGGGATTGTTTCAAATTTCGCATTTGAAGTTCGTAATGGTTACTTCAGCCCATGCCAGAAAATTATCTGTGCAGGTCCACGTCTTCGTATAGCCCCCATATAACGGTACCCCCCCATATTCGGTATTTTGATGATTTTAGCTATATTATAAACATATTTTACTTCAAGTTTCGCATTTGAATATTATAATAACTTATGACAAAAGTTGCCTATGCAGGTCTACGTCGTCGTATAGACATTCGGTATTTTTAAGATTTTAACAGAATTTTTAATGGATTTTTTTTATTTTATTTTAATTTTTTTTTTTCGGAAATTGCCAAATTTGTACCAAATGGTGGAGGGTATTAAAAGTTCGACCCGGCCGAACTTACAGCTTTTTTACTTGTTTCGTACTCAAAATGCACAATTTTTTCAGTTTGACAAAAGATTGTAATCAACACTTACTACATCGTACTAAATTTTTAGACTTCCAAGGTTTCCTATGTTATTCAACTTTTTTATTTTTCTCTATATATACAGGGTGAAACTGCAACAAAGTCAATCGCCATAATTTTTTTTTAATTTTATTGAACGATTTTAGATTTGTTCGAATTGGTCACCTTTGGCACGAACTATGACCTTTAAAGGGCCAATAAAACCATCACACGCTGCCCGAATGTTGCTCTGCGGTATTTTTGGAACATTCCCGGCGAAGCGCTTGCTTTGGTATTTTACAGTGTCAACCTTGCTTCCCAAAATACTCCAGACAAAATAGTCCAACGGATTGGTATCCGGGGATTTTGGTGGCCATTGTGCGCTGAAAATGAAGCAAGGAACCTCATTTTAAAGCCATTCGTGGGTGGCGAGTGCTGAGTGCGATGGTGCTGAGTCCTGTTGGAATGTCCAAGGTCTGCACCCAAAATGTTTGCGTGTTTAAGGCTTTAATATAATATTTGACATTTATTCCGATGCCACAGTCTATTAATACAAGCGGAGAGCGGAGAGCGGATAGCGACAATCGGCTGTTATGGCGGCCCACACTATCACCATGGCCGGCGCTTGAGTTCTGATGGCCAACCGAAGTTGCACATTTTCAGCTGACTTCTTTGGCAAGAAAACTCGATCATTTTGTTTACAAACTGCTGGACAATGAATGTTTTCTCATCGGAGAAACCCAAATTCGGCAGTTTACCACTTTCGGCCAAGCGAAGCAACTTTTTAGCTCTTTTGAGTCTATTTTCTTTCTGTTGCGGTGTAAGTTCTTGAACTTTTTGGAATTTCAATGGCTTTACCCCGAGCTCATTTTTCAATATTTTCCGAATGGAATATGGCGAAATTTTCAGCTCACGATCCATTTTTCGGCCAACACCAAGCGGGATTCGATCAAGTCGCTTCGTTACTTTTCGAACCATTTCTGCTGATGTTGCTGTTTTCTTCCATCCATCATCCACTGACGTCGCGTTACGCTACCGGTATCACGGTAACAAGCGATGATAGGAGTCTCAAAAGATTTATTCACATTTAAATGCTGGAGTGCTCTAACAATAGCCACTTGTGGTTTTCCAGCCAAATATAAAGAAATCACACTATCCCGCTTGAATTCCATCGCGAATAACTTTTTTTCTGGAAAATTCTCACTAAAATACTTTTGTACGCTTGTAAACAATATAATGAGCTGTCACTGGAATAATTTTAACAGCTGTCGGACGAGTGGCTTAGAAATGACAGCAGTCTGAAGTTGGTTGAATTTTTTTTTTATCTCACCTTGTATTTGGTACAATTTGGTATTTAGATAGTGCTTGAAATCTGAAATTTTGTATTAGGGTCGTTGTTCATGTTTGGCCGGAAGTCATGGAGGTGGATTTGGAAATATGTACTATAATTGCACAAAAAGTACTGAGTGGTACTGTATTTAGTATTGGGTGAAGCGATAGAAATAAAATTCGAAAATTTGATATTTAGATTACCGATATTATTCTTGTTTGAAAATTGGGGGTTAATTTGAAATGCGTCCTATATTTGTACGAAAATAACTTAAGCATTTTGTGGATAAAATCATTTCTCCATATTATGGATAAAATCCTTTATCCATGTTGTTAATAAAATTCATTATCAGCATTGTCGATAAAATTATTTATTCACGTTAAGAAGAAATGCATTTATCAATGATGGGTATACAATTTTTCTCCATAAATGATTTATTCCACAACTTGAATAAATAATTTTATCCACAACGCGATTAAGGCATTTTATCCACGACATGGATTAAAGATTCTGAAATAATGCTATCAACAACGTGGATAAATAAGTTTATCCACAACGTGTACATATAATGGTTTATCCTCAACATAAACATTACTGGTAAACATTACCATCGTTCTCCACTAATAAGCAAACGTTGTTTTTATAAAAACAACAATAAAGGGATAAAGCCAGACCATTTTGCAAAAACAAAATACTACGGTATCCCGAACAAACAAGCCACACTGTTCTATAAATAAATATGTTTAACAACAACATGGATAAATAATGTTATCCACATCGTAAATAAATTTATTCACATCGCGGATAAATATTTTTATACTCTCAACCTTGGAACGGAGGGTATATTAACTTTGTCATTCCGTTTGTAAAATCCTTATATATTCGTCGTAGACCCCATAAAGTATATATATTCATAATCAGCATAAAATTCTAAGACGATTTAACGATGTCCGTCTGTCTGTCTGTTGAAATCACGATACAGCCCACATTATTTGACGTAGAGCTAATGGGTCCCTGTGCGTGTGGCAAAACATAGCACGTATGGGTCCACGCTTTGGTATAGCCCCCATATAAAGGTACCACCCGATATTCGGTATTTTAATTTTTATGCCACATTTTTTCACGGATTTGTCTAAAAATTGGTATTTGTTGGTCATAATGGGTTCCAGCTCCGGTGGCGAAACATTGCATGTATGGGTCCATGATTTGGTATAGCCCCTATATAACGGTACCTCCCAATATTGGGTATTTTGATGGTTTTTGCCACATTTTTTCACTGATTTGTCTAAAAATTGGTATTTGTGGGTCATAATGGGTTCTAGTTCATGTGGCGGAACATTGTATGTATAGGTCCACGTTTTGATATAGTCCCCATACAACGCTACATCCCAATATTCGGTATTTTGATGATTTTTGACATATTTTTTTAAGAATTACTCTAAAAATTGGTAGTTGTAGATCATAATGGATCCCAGTTCGTGTGGCGAGTCATTGTAATTATAGGTCCACGTTTTGGTATAGCCCCCATATAACGGTACCTCCCGACATTCGGTAATTTGATGATTTTTGCCTTATTTTTTCACTGATTTGTTTGTGGGTAATAATGGGTTGCAGCTCCGATGGCGAAACATTGTATGTATAGGTCCATGATTTGATATAGCCCCCATATAACGGTACTTCCAGATATTCGGTATTTCGATGGTTTTTGCCACATTTCTTCTAATGTTTCCTTCACCCTAAGGTGGAGGGTATTAAAAGTTTGGCCCGGCCGAACTTAATGTTATTTTTACTTGTTTTCATTTCGCTTGGTATATGTTTTATTTCAAAATCGCTCTTGATTTAATTTCCCTATCCACACTTAAAGGTGCAGAACTTTTGGCACGTGTAATCGTCACATGCTTCGTGGTATGTGTGCACATGGTTGCCATCAAGGAAGGACTTTTCTCGACTACCTTCTTTACATTTCTGCATACAATGTGTCTAGAACTGCATGTGCAGAAACCATTCCACATTGAAGGAAGTTCTGCTGTTTTACTTTCAAAAAGAGGGCGGAAAAGTTAGGCTGGCAGACTAAAGGGCGGGGGGCATTAGTGAGGAAGGTTTAACAACAAGGTAAAGTCACGTTTTAGACATTGATAATCAAATAGAGCCCAACAAAAGAAAATGGAAACGAAAGTAAACAGAAAAGTGAGGAAATTGGTTATGTGATTAAGTTAGGAACATAAGGTGGATGCAAAAGAAAAAGTGGCAGGTTAAATGACCGAGAACTTGTATATTTTCCCATTTTCGCATAATTTAGGATCTACTCTAATATACTTCCCTCTCTCGCTGCATGTGACTAGTCGTGAAGTACTTATAATGTCTCTGCCACACAGAGCAATGAAGAAAGTTTACTTTTATTTTTTCACTGCTTTAAAACACTCAATGTCTCAAGAAGCTACCGTCCTAAGAGCCGGATGAACAATGCCAAAGTAATGTCTTATCACACTTCCTTTTCAGCCGCCACACAATGTCGCACCTTGAATAAACAGGCTTTGCATAACCCTGATTCAATTTCAATTAACCCACAGAAAAGTTTCGCCCATTTTCTCGACGAATATAGAAATTTCTATAGACAAGACAAAATTAAAATGACAATATGGTTTTACAATTTAATGAACAAAAGAATACAAATGGCAAATGAAAGGAAAGGAAAAGAAATGAAACGAAGAAAGCAAAAGTGTCATCTGCACTTTGACTTTGTCGTTTGCCTACCCCACCCTCTCCCTCCCTCCAACCATATCAAACACAAAGTGTTGAGGAAAAACACGTCAAGAACACCCATCGGAATCGGATCAATAATGGAATATGACATTGTCTTAGAAAAAAAAAAAAAAAAAAAAAATTGAGGAAGGTCGGGTATTTGTTGTTACCCTTTTCATTTTGTTGTTTGTGGACAAGTGGACCTGTGAACAAGTGCGGATGTGTTGTCATATCTTTTTAGTTTTTTTCTTTCTTCATTTAATTCTTGTTGTCATTGTGGTCGGTCGGAGGTTTTGAATATGGTCATACCTAAACACATTTTATTTGCCATGTTCACATGCAGCTTAATAGGCTTGTCATGTAGTGTGGTAAACACAAAAATGTCAACAACAACAACAACACGACGAATGAACAAAATCATATATTCTGGCGATTTTGACCTATTGTATGGTGTGTGTGTACTCTTCTTAGTCTTTGCTCTTTAATGCCCCGAAAGCTCACATGTGGGGCTTCTAAACGACGTTATGAAGACTAATCGGACTAATTAACGGATTTTTATTTCTAAGGTAGCTTTGAATGGGTGTGATAAGCAAATTAATTTATGTTTTAGCAAGGTGATTTTGCAATTGCATTGAGAAGGGATGCAAATTCGGCCATGGAAAAAGGAAATCGATATTTGTGGGAGACCCCTTTGATTTTGAGCATTTGTAGTTTTAAAATCAAAGCTTCAAGGATTTATATATGGCTTAAGTTTTTCCTTTTTCGGAAAGAATAGTATGAAAAAGTTTACCTTTTACATCAAAAAGTATTCACAATCTTTCATTTTGAAGTTTATCGAGGAAGATATAAAAATAAAAACACCCAAATTTTCTGTCCAAATCCATTTCACCGTCTTCATATGTAAAACCTCGAAACCTACAGCGATCTCAATATCAAGTTTCAGAATTTCAGCTCTATCCCTTCGCCCAATATCTCACGAGCGGGAGTACGAACTTTTCAAGAGGTTTACCCTTCACTCTTGCGAATTCTGTTTAAAATATTAAGGGTGTCCGTCGGAGATGGGCTACATCAGTGCACTCTTTCTGGTACCTCCAAAAGTTCAACATTTTCATAGAAAATAATTCGTCATAGGCAACAAAGTAACATCTTATTTCGTTTAAACATTGCCAATCCTAATTTATTTCTCAGTGCTATGTCATAGCTTTGTCAAAATGGACAGTATCGAACCACTCCACTATGTAACTTCCCCACAAACTGTCAACATTTTGAATAATTACAACTCTTATAAATTGAAATAAGAACCCGATGCTTCAAATTGCATACATTCCAATGTTTTTATTGACACAAGATCTGGCGCGAAGGTGGGATATCAGATCGCTCCTTCTGGCAATCGTTAGAACACTTCAGCATTTAAATGTGCATAAACCGAAAAATGGCTCGTGAGCTGAACATATCGCAATATTCGGCATTCGGCAAATATTGAAAAATGAGTTCGGGATAAAGCCATTGAAATTCCAAAAAGTGCCAGAACACCGCAACAGAAAGAAAATAGACTCAAAAGAGCTAAAAAGTTGCTTCGCTTGGCCGAAAGTGGTGAACTGCTGAATTTGTTTTTCTCCGATGAGAAAACAACATTCGTTGTCCAGCAGTTTGTAAACAACAAAATGATCGTGTTTACTTGCCAAAGAGGTCAGCTGAAAATATGCACCTTCGGTTGGCCACCAGAACTCAAGCGCCGGCCATGGTGATGGTGTGGGCCGCCATAACAGCCGATGATCGCTCTCCATTCGTATTAATTGATCAGAATAAATGCCGAAGATTATCGCGAAAATATTCTGGAGGCTTATTAAAGTCTTGGGCAAACATTCCAGCAGGACTCAGCACGCGCCACCCAAGAATGGTTACAAAATGAGGTTCCTCGCTTCATTTCCAGCGCACAATGGCCACCAAAATAATCGGATACCAATCCGTTAGACAATTGTGTCTGGAGTATTTTGGAAAGCAAGGTTGGCACTAAAAAATACCAAAGTGGCGATCACCTCAAGCAAGCGCTTCACCGGGAATGGGCCTAAAATACCGCAGTGCAACATTCGGACAGCGTGTGGCGGCCGTTTGAAGGCCATAATTCGTGCAAAGGTGACCAATTTGAATGCTATTTCTTTCAATAAAATTTAAAAAAAAATGTAAAAATTATGGAGTTTGACTTTGTTGCAGTTTTTTATCTCACCCTGTAAGTCTAGTACCTCACGCATATTTCAACATTCTCCAAAATTTATCACATATCTCATTAAAAAAATCTACTGATACTTTTTAACTTGTTGGTATTGAAAAGAGGCCTGTAATGTTGGCCTGCAACCTGTTGATGTTTTTGTGTAGACATGTATGTGTATGTGGAAAATTGGGCCCTGCCTCAATTTGTTTGCCGGCGCTTACAAACGCCACTTGGCAGAAAAAGATGTTTTTTTAAATTTTTCGAAGGCACAACTAGTTGCCAGCGATTTCCAGCTCAATAAAAAGAGCTTTTTGATTTTTTTTAATTTTACTAAAGTTTTAAAGCCGGTTTAGGCTCTTTCTAACTTCTGAGCTTTATTTTCAATTTCATCGTCCTTATATATAAAACATAACGGTACTTAATCCTAGATTTTGTTTTCTTAATATATCCTTAAAAATAATAATAACAATCCTTAAAACTACAGCTGTTAATCAGCTGATCTACTTAGCCTAGTTACAGGTGATCAATACAAGGGTAGTTCACATGCATTAATTTATCGTAACATTACACCCTTACCCTAAAAAAAAATAATTTTTGCTTTAGTAAAAATTATTTTGCATTATTCTTTTCAATATAAATTAATTAACTATAACTCCATTTTTTTAAAACATTATTGTGGTATTTCTTGAATTTACCATTTATATCTATTACAGTATTGACTCCATCAGTACTAATGACTTTATATGGGCCTAAATACGGTGATTGATTTTTTTTCCTATTCATTAATCTTAATAAAACTAAATCATCTTTATTTACTTTTAGTGGATTAGAAGTTTCGTTTTTAGTAATTCTTTTAATTTTAGATTTTTCCAAATATTCCTTAGATTTACAGAGAGAAAACCTAAGTCTTTGCTTAATTTCATTTGAATATTCTTCAATATTATAAAATTTCGATTCTTTTATAATTTCATCATTGGGTAAATATGGCAGTTTTCCAAAAACTAACTCATAAGGAGAATAGTTAGTATCAACATGTGGTGTGGTATTGTATGCAAAGGCAAAATATGGAATCCAAATGTCCCAGTCTGCACTATTTGAAAAATTTAGTAGAAATTCATTAAGAACCCTATGAGTTCTCTCTACCGAACCCAATGTTTCATGGTGATAAGGAGTGCTAAATATTTGTTTTATTTCCAATAAACGACATACCTCAGACATTAACTGATTAGAGAACTCTGTACCATTATCAGACTTTAGTATTTTAAAATTTCCATATATCAAAATAAACCTCTCTACAAGAGTCTTTGCTACAGTCCTTGCATCTTTTGTTTCCATAGGACATGCTACTATGTATTTGGTTAAATCACATTGTATTGTTAGAATGTATCTGTAACCATTTGATATTCTCAGTGGACCTACTGTATCTATTGATACTACCTCAAAACTAGTTCCTGGTGTATCTGTTAATGTCATTGTTTCTTTTGTGTGTGTAGTTTGTTTATTGATTCTACACTGTGGACAGTTTAAAACATATCCTTTTATCATTTTCGACATATTTTTCCAAATGTAACGCTGTTTGAGTTTTAAAGTTGTCTTTCTGACCCCTAAATGTCCTCCATGCGTTGAATCATGATACTCTGATATTAATTTTAATTGTGTATTTTTGCAGTTAATCCTTTGAAGATCTCGGTATATAATTATTTGTAAATTTGTGTTTCGTTCTTTCTGTAATTTGTTCAGTAATGCTTTGAACTCTTCCATGGCCATGGATTTGAATATATCATCATTTTTGTTCATTGCTAGCTCTTTTATTCCTTTTTTATTGGTTTTTGTTAACAGTTTCTCCAAAGACAAATCTATGTTCATTGGATTATCGCTGTAACTCACAGTTATTATGTCTTTTCCAATCTCAATTGCTGGTTTCTTCTTTTCTTTGAGTATTGTAAACTTAAGTTTTCTTATATTCTTTATATCTGAGAGTGATGTACATTCCCAAATCAAAAGTTGATCAGGCTTTGGATGAGGGCTGTCATCATCTATAATTTTATTGTTTGAGTTTTTCTTGCTTAAAAGTTTTTGTTTGCTCCTGGTAATTGCAAGAATTTTATGGTCACGTTCGGGTGTCGTGGGAATTAAAGCCTTTAAAGAATCGCTGTTGAGTTTTATTCTGGACAATGCGTCAGCATTTGTGTTCATCTTCCCTTTTTTATAAGCGATCTCAAAATCGTAATCACTGAGATCCATGCGAATCCTTGTCATCTTTGAGGATGGATTCCGAAGTGAAAAAAGTGATACTAATGGTCTGTGGTCAGTAACAACAATAAACTTTCTTCCATATAAATATGGTCTAAAGAAATTAATTCCCCAGTGTATAGCAAGTAATTCTTTTTCGATAACTGGTTTCTTCAAATCGTGTGTCGAGAGTGTAGCGCTGGCGTAGGAAATAGGCAAGTCGTTTCCTATTTCTCCTTGGGATAACACTGCTCCCAACGCATAATTAGATGCGTCCGTTGTTAGCACGAAAGGCTTTGAAAAATCTGGATATTGTAATATTGGTGGTTTCAGTAAACAATTTTTTAAAGTTTCAAAAGCTTTTTGGCACTCAGGTCTCCATTCAAATTTGCTGTTCTTTTTCAGAAGTGCATTCAAACTCCTTGCTTTGTCTGCAAAATTAGGTATAAATCGACGATAATAATTGCAAAATGCTACATATCTCCTCACTTCATCTGCGTTTGTAGGTACAGGATAGTTTTTTATCGCACTATCCTTGGCTGGATCAGTTCTTACACCTTTATCGGTTATGAGATGTCCCAGGTAAACCACTTCAGGTTGTAGAAAACTGCACTTCATAGCATTTAACTTTAAGTTAAATTTTCGCAATCTTTTAAAAACGTTGCACAAATTGTCGTTGTGATCTCTCAGTCCAGAGCCAAAAACGATTATGTCGTCCACATATAAAAATGCAGATGCGTCCAGACCACTGAGAGCTATTGTAAGCATTCTCTGAAAACTGTTTGAAGATATCTTCAAACCAAAAGGCAAACGTTTAAATTGATAGTGACCATTCGTTGTTGAAAATGCCGTCACCGGGCGCGAATCCGTGTGTAAATTAATCTGATGGAAAGAACTCGTCATATCCAATGTAGAAAAATACTTTGCTCTTCCTAGTCGATCCAATACATCTTCAATTCTAGTTAACGGAAACTTATCATTCACAATTTTGTTATTCAGCTTACGGAAATCCACTACTAATCGCCATTTTTTCTTATCATCCATTGACTTTTTTGGTACTACTAAAAGTGGTGAATTATATGGACTAACAGATGGTTCGATTACATCTTCTCGTAGTAACTGATCCACTTGTTTATTTATTTCTTCCAACTGCGTCTGCGGAAGTCTATAATTTTTTATGTATACTGGTAAGGAATCTGTTATTTGTATTTTTTGAGTGTAAAAATTGTTCACACTTAACGGCTCCCCAGGCAAATGAAAAATATCTTGAAATTCTTGAAGAATTGTACGAATTGATTGTATAGCGTATGGATCATTTGTGCCGATGTCTAACCCATCAAGTAATGTCGAAAGCCTTTTGTCATTTTTTTCTTTTGTAGCTTTAGAGTAGTATATATGATAATTTTTTAATGAGTTGAATTGGCAATTCAGTTCGTTTAACTTCACATCTTTATCAGTAGTATTTAACACCTTAACATGTACTTTACCATAAGCAGGAACTAAACAATTCGCTAGAAAGACTCCTTCAGATATTTCCTTATTGAGTATTATGCTATCCTCATCTACTTTCATATCAAGCGGTAATATCGTTTCCGATCTTGCAGGTATTAACAAATGCTTATTCTGAACAGGCTTTGCATTCATTGGCACTACAATCTCTCTATTATTAATATTAAATGCAATGGTGTGTGTTTCAAAGTCTATTTTGCAATAATATTTTGCTAAAATATCTCGACCAATAATTCCATCAGTATGTATGGGCAAATCATCTGCGACTACGTAAAAATCATGACACAATGTCTCTCCTTCAATTTCTAACTTGAGTTCTGAAGTCCCAATACATTGAATAGCTTCTTTAGTTATGCCAGTTAATCTTGCAGTATTTGTTTTGTTCACGTATGAAAATGTGTGTTTGCATATGGATATATCAGCTCCGGTATCTATTAAGAACGTTAAACGCTTGTCCTTAGAATTCAACGAAATAAAAGCGTTTGTCATCAAAGTTACATTAAATATCCTTAATTTTGGGCCTCCTGGATGAATTCTTCCATCATCCGGCCGTCTGAGTTTCCCTGTTGACATGTACATGGAAAAGCCTTATAATTTCTGACTTCCGTATGCTTGATTCTGTCGTTTTTACCATTATTGTATTTCACATTGCCGTGTATATTTTTATATTCTGCATTCTTATTGTTGTTTCCTTGATAGTTATTGCTGTTATTGCTGTGACCATTGCTGAATTTTTTTCGGCCACCTGGATTTCCATAATTATCACTGCATCGATTACCGATATTGTATCGTGTATTGTAATTGTTTCTGTACGAGTTATTGTAATCGTTATAATTGTATCTATAACTTTTTCTATAAGGTTTACTTTGTTCATTTGATCTATTTGTTCTATTTACAAAGAATACATCCTTCGTATCCAGACCTAAACTTCTCTCAGCTGTAATACATCTTTGGGTCGCCTCATTTAAACTTGAGGGCATATTAGCCAATAAAATTGGCTGATATTCTGCGTTAACCCCTTTCATAAAAACATTTAATGCCATACTCTCATTAACTTTGTATATCGCATCTTTGGTCTCTTGAGACGGGTTCTTTAAATTTCCTATTTCAAAACGATTTAACTCATCACAAAGTTCAGATATCTTTTCCCTATATGAAGTCATTGTTAAATGCCCTTGCTTGGTTGTTCCTAATTCAGTTAATAGCTGTTGTAGCGTTCTTGGGTTTGGATAAGCATCTTCCAGTGCCTTTTTTAATTGTACAAATGTCGTTGGCTTGTTTGAACGACCTAAAATACTCCTTACTTGGGCTGATAACTTGAAATTATAGATGTACTTAATGAATAATTCTTTATCTTGCTCTTGTAGCAAATCATGCAGCAATTCTGCTTGAGATATAAAGTCTTCTAAATATTTGAATTCGCCTTTAAATACATGCAAATTTTTGCTAACCATTGACATGTCGAATTGTGCCATATTTACGTTATTATTTATTATTTCTTCTTTTATATTCAATTCATTAATTAAAACCGAAATTTCTATTTTCAATTCATTAAATCTCGCTTTTAAAAGATAATCATTCTCATCTTCACATTGGTAATCATTCACCGCATTTACCAATTCTTCTAATCTTCCTAATTTTTCTTCAACGTATTTTTTTTTGTAAAAATCTTATTTTTACTTTTCTTTAAATTCAATTTTAATTTTTCTAATTCATTAATGCATGTTTCTATCTCCATTTATATTATTTTGCAACTAATATTAATACTTAAATTAAATGGAACTGTGTAAACGATCCTTAATAAAAATTTCAAATTTAACGGTCGCTTAATATTGAACTAATGAGTACAGGGTTGCAAAAGTAGCGTTTTTACAATGGTGGTTACCAATTACTTTCAAACTAATTATTTATCAATCAGTTAACACTAATCATCATTTCATTTTGTTTTGATCGACATTTTATAAATTCGTGGTGTGATCTTGTGTTTTTTTTTTGAAAATTATTAAAAATGAGAAATTTAAATATTTTATTGTGCTATGTGTGTGAAATAAATTTCTAATTTATATTTTTGTGATAAAATTTTACATTATTTGTATTTCTTGTGCAAATTTTATGTTTATGGAATTATTCCTGTGATGTTTCATCTATTGTATTCTTCTTCTTCTTAATAAGGAATAATGTTTACATATCAAATAAAATGAAAAGAAATTTGGAAAAAATTTTTATTTATGTGATTTTATTTTCAAATGTGTGTGTTTTGTGAATTTTTAGGTCTCATTTGAGCTTCCACAGCATCTATCTGTAGCCAAATTTGTGTGGCTTTTTGCCAAGATGGTGGAGGATCTGTATTCACAGCTTCTTTGAGGGCTGCCAATTGTCGACGCAGGCGTACAATTCTGCCTCCTCTGCGGTGTTCAGGCTTTTCAGTCGGGGGAATCCGAGTCAGCTTTTCTTCTTTAATCTGCTGTTGGCGCTTGAAATATTCCTCCAGTGTCAACCTCTTAGGACCTTGGGGTAATGCGTCATGGCAGGATTTGCTGCTCGATGCCGTGTTTGGCAGGATCGCCATGTAATGTTGGCCTGCAACCTGTTGATGTTTTTGTGTAGACATGTATGTGTATGTGGAAAATTGGGCCCTGCCTCAATTTGTTTGCCGGCGCTTACAAACGCCACTTGGCAGAAAAAGATGTTTTTTTAAATTTTTCGAAGGCACAACTAGTTGCCAGCGATTTCCAGCTTAATAAAAAGAGCTTTTTGATTTTTTTAATTTTACTAAAGTTTTAAAGCCGGTTTAGGCTCTTTCTAACTTCTGAGCTTTATTTTCAATTTCATCGTCCTTATATATAAAACATAACGGTACTTAATCCTAGATTTTGTTTTCTTAATATATCCTTAAAAATAACAATAACAATCCTTAAAACTACAGCTGTTAATCAGCTGATCTACTTAGCCTAGTTACAGGTGATCAATACAAGGGTAGTTTACATGCATTAATTTATCGTAACATTACAGGCCATAGAGGTCCACGCACCTCGGTATTTTTATGATTTGTGTAACACTTTTCACCGGAATTGTTTTAAATTTGGTATTTAGAGTTCGTGACTGGTAACGACCCCCTATGCCAGAAAATTACCTAAACGTCTTCCTATAGCCCCCATTTAATGGAAATATTCGTATTTTTTACACGATTTTAGCCACATTTTTTATTGGAATTATTTTAAGCATTATATTCTTATAGAAAATTATTTATATTGTCCCATGAATGTAATTGTCACGAACCGATAATTCAGAGTTTTCAATGCGAAAAGTGACAGCTTATACAGGAAGCGTTGAGACTTTTGAGGAATTAATACCTTTTAAGGCCAACTTTAAATCAATTAAACAGCCAACCCATTTAACCATTTCTTTCAAAAAATGGGTTTACTTCACAAAAATCCTAGAAGCCAGTTTACTGTTTTCCTATTCTTTTATTGACCACTAGCCATTGAACTTACAAAAGTTGCCAATGTCAGAATTTGATATTGTTCAGTCATTTCGTTTTTATGTCATTTAAATTAACAAATTTCCTCAACAATTTATATGTGGACAAAAAATTAAAAAAAAAAGAACGAATCTCAAAAATATTTCAAGACGATCTCAGGCAATAAAAAACTCACAACTTTAAAGCCTTCAAACGATGAGACTTCATTAAAAATAGAGGAGTGTAATATGGGTTATTTACCCCCCATAAAAACACACAAACTCTTTCGATAATGACTTTTCGGTTTCTCTTATAAGCAGCTTAAAATTTAATTAGTTCCAGGTGTACTCAATTAATCATCTTAGAGTTTGGATGGATAGATGTTCTCAGTGGCCTTCAAAACAATATCATTCGAATGAAGATATTTTTCAACAATGTCGTTATGATCTCAAAAAAAAAAAAAAAAAAAACAGTAAGGAAAAGTCAAAAGTCGGGCGGTGCCGACTATATGATACCCTACACCACTATACATATTTAGTTGAGCTCCTGTTACAATATAAATTATTTGAAGTAGATCATAGCACCTATTAACATATGGCTTCAGAGCAGTTATAGTTTGGATTCAGAGGGAACTAATGTATGGGAGGCATATCCAATTCTAAATCACTTCATCACTATTCTTAGTCGATCTCGATAAAATTTGGCAAAGGCATGTCCGAGCTCTATAAGATATCTGGTACTAAATTTCATTGTTGTCGAATGGATATTACGAATGTGGGTACTTAAACACCAGGTCGGCTGAAACATATATATCGGGGCTATAGCTATATCTGAACCGATTTTTACTAAATTTGATTTACTTGCTTCTACACAGAATTCGGCCGGATATGCCAAATTCAGGTGATTTGGACTGATATTGGCTATTTAGTGCACGATTAACCCGAAATCGGTTGAAGATAGGTAAGGGATCTCTATCCAAATTTGAAAGGATGTTGATAAAATTTGGAAGATGTATTTCTGGGCTGTATCTGATAACTGGTACCAAATAACATTGTTGTCGAATTTATATTACGAATGTGAGGGGCTTAAACACCAAATCAGATGAAACATATATGGGAGCTATAACTATATCAGGACCGATTTACACCAAATTTGAAGTACTGGTTTATAGGATTAATTCAGTAGTAAATTCAGTCCATTTGGTGCACAATAAACCTGATTTCCGATAAAGATATATATGGGATCTATATCCTAATCTGAACCGATCTCGGCAGGGATATTCTATTCTATGAAGAATGAATTCTATGAATGAAATTCTATGAATTTGAAATGGTATTGCACATTTGGTGCAAAATTAATCCGAAATCGTTTGAAGATATACAGGGTGATATAAAAAATGTCGGAAATGTCATCTAATTATAGATTAAGTTTAGATTTGTTCGAATTGGTCACCTTTGGCACGAATTATGACCTTCCAACGGCCAGTGAAACCGTCACACGCTACCCGAATGTTTCTCTGCGGTATTTTCGTCCATTCCCGGCGAACCGCTTGCTCAAGGTGATCGACACTTTGGTATTTATTAGTGCCAACCTTGCTTTCCAAAATACTCCAGACACAATAGTCCAACGGATTGGTGGCCATTGTGCGCTGGAACTGAAGGGAGGACAACGAATGTTTTCTCATCTTTTTTTCTGGAAAATTCTCACCAAAATGCTTTTGTATGCTTGTAAACAATATAATGAGCTGTCACTGGAATAATTTTAACAGCTGTCGGACGAGTGTATTAGAAATGACAGCAGTCTGAAGTTGATTGCCGTTTTTTGTCATCTCACCCTGTACAGGGTTGTCCATATTCGACGGACCCATCTGGCAACGCCATAACTTTTGACAGAGATGTCACATCGCTTAATGACACACCGCGTTTGAAGCGTCAGTCCAAGCAGATTTTTACCCTGAACCAATACACGCCACGCGAGCGCTCTGAAATAGTTGAAATTTACATTCAACAGTCAATTGTGAAAACTCAACGTGCTTTTAAAAAATGTGAGAAGTGCGCCTTTTAAGAACACCGTTATTAAGCGTTTATATCAAAAATTTTCGACTGGTAAGGCTCTTTCTAATCCGAAGAGGCCATATAAAAGTCGACCAAGGCGATCGGTCGAGAATATCGCTGCCGTACGAGCCAGTGTTGAGAGGTCCCCAAGAACATCCCAAAAACGCCGTTCTCGGCAAAGAATGCTGCCTGCGGACAAGCCTCGTCGATTGGAATGGGCCCAAAGAGTCATCGAAATGGCCGAAGATGACGAGCAATTTTGGAACAAAATTATCATGTCCGATGAAGTCCATTTCACATTGAATGGGACCGTAAACAACAAGTGCGAAAACGGTCATTGGACCGTTTTTCTTCCAAAATGAAAATGGCCATGCTGTTACCATCAATCAGGAGCGTTATCGCGACATGATGACCAATTTTGTGATGCGAATTATTCGTCGAAAGCGTATGAGGCAGTTCTGGTTTCAAAAAGACGGCGCTCCACCGCACACAAAACGCATAACAATCGATTTTCTGAAGAATTTGAACATGGGTCCGTCGAATATGGGCAACCCTGTATATGGGAGCTATATCTAAATTGGAACGGATAATCACCAATTTCAGTATGTTTCGTCCTTCCGCCAAGCAAATCATTTGTGGAAAACTTCTTCTCAATCGGATAATAAATACAAACTGCATTTTGTTCACAAAAATACATAGACGGACGGACTGACATGCATAAATCGACTCAGAAAATGATTCTATGAAGATCCTCAAAAGTAACTTTGAAGAGAGAGAGAGATAGCTTTTCCTTTTCCCTGTTACAAACAAATCCACAAAGACATAATACCCTTACCACTATGTGGTGTAGGGTACAAAAAAACAAATAAGGGTGCTTAAACTAAGTCATATTTAAGATTTGCGATCCAGAAGCAAAGTTTTTATGTTTTTATTTTCATAAAGTTTTTAAAAATATATATTCAAGATCAATGAACATCGCAATTCTTGTTTATTTTTCAATTTCAACAAATTATAAATGGTCTCTTAATATGTCTTGTCACTGTCGTCATCACCTCCACCACCATTTTTGTGGTACTCAGCTGCCAACAACCTGCCTTACCATTTAAGCATTATCAATAGCTCAGGCGTTTGTGGACATGTGTTTGAGTGTGACAAATTTCGAACTATTTTCCTCTGCAGCTTTATTTTTTTTTTTTCTGAAGAAACTTTTTATTTAGATGATGTTAATAGATGTTCGACGACATTTTTGTTCGTATTAAATATTTCTTTTTTTCAACAAGATGATGTTTATCAACATCAAATGCAAATGTCTCTGTTTTTTGGTTTCTTTTTCGGTGATGTGATGCGATGATTCATAAATACTTGCCATTTTTATGGTAAGACGTAAGAAATTGAAATTGTCTATAAAATAAGAAAAGTATTTACTAATAAGAAATAAACAAATTGTAAATAATGCTACATTTAAATTTATTGGGTAGGCATTGTTGATCGTCGATATTAGGGGCAGTTGATGAATTGTATGAATTGTACTTTCTTGTCAAATAGACATTGTCATGCTTAATGAATTTTTTTATGACAATTATAGTTGAAATAATTGGTTTTATAGTCAATTTTAAGAAATTTTTTTAAGGATTTTGTAAAAACAAACAAGTTAAAAAGCAATAAGTTCGGCCGGGCCAAGCTTTGAATACCCTCCACCATTTGGAACGAATTTGGACATTTTCAAAAAATAAAGTCCTTAAAAAATTCTGTTAAAATTTTAAAAATACCGAATATAGCCGTTATATTGGGGTCTATACGACGTGGACCTAAATAGGCCTTGTTTGTCATAAGCCATTACCATATTCAAATTCGAAACAATTTTCTGTCACAGGCTATAGCATCCATTACGAACGTCAAATACGACATCTCAAAAAATGTCGGTAGGTATTGTACCTACCGAATATAGGGAGGTACTGATATATAGGGCCTATACGAAGACCTGTACCTGCATAGACAATTTTATGTCACAGACTGTAGTTTCCATTACGAACTCTATATACGTAATTTGAAACAATTCCGGTGAATAATGTCGCTAAAATCATCAAAATACCGAATATCGGAAGGTACCGTTGTATGGGGGCTATACGAAGACGTGGACCTGCACAGACAATTTTCTGTCTTAGGCTGTAGTATCCATTTCGAACTGCAAATACCAAATTTGAAACAATTCCGGTGAATAATGTCGCTAAAATCATCAAAATACCGAATTAAGGAAGGTACCGTTATATGGGGGCTATACGAAGACGTTGGCCTGCACTGACAAATTTCTGTCTTAAGCTGTAGTATCCATTTCGAACAAGTACCAAATTTGAAACAATTCCGATGAATAATGTCGCTAAAATCATCAAAATACTTAATATCGGGAGGTACTTATATATTTGGAGGGGGGGGGGGGGGGGGGGGGGAGGGGCATATGAAAACGTGAACCTACAAGGCCCATTTACGAACTTAACCTGCCTACTGGAAAAATAAACACGTGTGCAAAATTTTAGCCTTCTATCTCAATTCGTTCGAATGATAGCGTGATTTCAACAGACAGACAGACAGACGGACAGACAGCTAGACGGACATGGCTAAATCGACTTAGAATTTTACGCTGATCAACTTTGTTGGGTGACATGAGTATTTCGAGGAGTTACAAACGGAATGACAAAGTTAATATACCCTCCATAGTATGGTGGAGGGTATAAAAAATAATGTTTTAAGAATATTATTTTAAGCTTTCCGTCAATTTCAGGCAGCGTTTGACGGTTTCAGTGGCCGTTTGAAGTCCATAATTCATACCAAAGCTGACCAATACTAACAAATTTAAACTTTTTCTAACATTTGATGCTATTTCCAACATTTGTTGTCATTTTGTTCTCCATCATAAAAAGAGGATTTACTTTTTATCCATTGCATTTCAGCTCGCTCAGTATCGATGTTGCACCATTTTTCACCCTCTAGTACCTCCCGTACCCTTAAAATGCCAAATATCTGCACAGAGTCAAGTCAGACCTTCTTGCTAAATATCTAAGTTCTAACTTAATTCTAAATCGGAAAATCGGTTCAATGACATGGTCGTACCATTTATGTACAGCGTTGCCCATATTCGACGGACCCATCTGACAACGCCATAACTTTTGACAGAGATGTCACATCGCTTAATGACATACCGCGTTTGTAGCGTCAGTCCAAGCAGATTTTTACCATGAACCAACACACGCCACGCGAGCGCTCTGAAATAGTTGAAATTTACAAGAAGTCAATTGTGAAAACTCAACATGCTTTTAAAACATTAAAAAATGTGAGAAGTGCGCCTTCTAAGAACACAAATAAGCGTTTATACGAAAAATGTTCGACTGGAAAGGCTCTTTCTAATCCGAAGAGGCCATATAAAAGTCGACCAAGGTGATCGGCCGAGAATATCGCTGCCGTACGAGCCACAGTGTTGAGAGGTCCCCAAGAACATCCCAAAACCGCCGTTCTCAGCAGTTGGGCATGGCTCGGTCCACTTTACAACGGATTATTCGCATTGATTTGCATTTGTTCCCGTACAAAATTCAATTGACGCAAAGAATGTTGCCTGCGGACAAGCCTCGTCGATTGAAACGAATTTTAAACTATCCCTAGGCCACAAAATGGACTTTTTTCAAAATACAAAGTCTGATCTCTCAACGATCGATCAATGAAAATTCAGTGCCATTTGCACTTTTCGTATGCTTTAGGTACGATTTATTAAAAACTCCGTCTTATTTCGACCTTTACACCAAAGCTAGTCTAAATCCCAGAAATCAACAGATGGTTATACTACCAACAGCGACCTCGATATCAGATTTCAATTCCCTGTCTATCCAAACAATCGCACGTTCATAGTAAGGAATTTGCAAAACCACCTCATTCTCGCAACTATTGACGCCAACAGTGACATTTACATCATATTTCGTTAGTTCTTTTAGTAGAGTTAAAATATCTCCATATCTCGATCTCTGGGACTTTAATACAAAATTCCAGAATTTCAGCTCTGTAATTTTTCCCATTGCCAAATTTGGGATCCAATATCAAATTAGTACTTTTTGTACAATTATAGTACACATTTTCAAATCCACCCCCATATATTTACAACAGATACCAACAGCGACATCTATATCATATTAGAGATTTTCAGCTCTACATCTTCACCCAATACCAATTTTGGATTTTAGTACTATTTATACAACATCTCTAAATACGTTTCGTACCCATTGAGTATAACAGTGCTTTTAGTACTGAATTCCAAAAACCCAACCGCATCTCATGTTTAGCAATAAAAGAAACCACAAAATAGCTGTCATTCCATATCCGGGAATCCAAAGGATGTAACGGAATATCCTTTTGATTTTTATTATTGTGCTGTAATTATTAGCATTTAAGCAGCTTAGTTGTACAAATTTGCTACGCCACATTTACAACAAAATGACTTAATTAGTAAAACATGTTTGTAATTATTCTACCGCCAACATGACAAAGTTCTTCTCCCCCCTACGCTTTCGCCAAACTTTGGAAGCAAAGTCATTGTGGTAATAATTTATGACCCCTTAACCCAATTGGGAGAAAGACATTCGTTCGTTCTCTCGCATATCTGAACATTTTAAACCACAATGTTGACCATGTTATTTTCGCAAATCGGACGACTTTAAGCTAAACAAACAATTTGTTATACCCTCCACCATATTATGGAGGGTATATTAATTTTATCATTCCGTTTGTAACTCCTCGAAATACTTATGTCAGACCCAACAAAGTATATATATTCTTGATCAGCGTAAAATTCTAAGACGATTTAGCCATGTCCGTCTGTCTGTCCGTCTGTCTGTCTGTCCGTCTGTCTGTTGTAATCACGCTATCTTTCGAACAAATTGAGATAGAAGGCTAAAATTTTGCACACATGTATATTTTGCCAGAAGGCAGGTTAAGTTCGAAAATGAGCCATATCCAAGTCCAAGTTATCATATAGCCCCCATATAACGGTACCCCCCGATATTCGGTATTTTGATGATTTTAGCGACATTGTTTACCGGAATCGTTTCAAATTTGGTATTTGAAGTTCGTAATAGATACTACATCCTAAGTCAAAAAATGAGCCATGTAGGTCCACGTCTTCGTATAGCCCCCATATACCGTACCCCCCGATATTCGGTATTTTGATGATTTTAGCGACATTATTTACTGGGATCGTTTCAAATTTCGCATGTGAAGTTCGTAATGGATACTTCAGCCCATGCCAGAAAATTGTCTGTGCAGGTCCAAGTCTTCGTATAGCCCCCATATAACGGTACCCCCCATATTCGGTATTTTGATGATTTTAGCCACATTATAAACAGATTTTTCTTCAATTTTCGCATTTAAATGTTGTAATAACTTATGACAAAAGTAGCCTGTGCAGGTCCAAGTCTTCGTATAAGCATTTGGTATTTTTAAGATTTTAACAGAATTTTTAACGGTTTTTTTTTTTTTTTTTTTTTGGAAATTGCCAAATTTGTACCAAATGGTGGAGGGTATTTAAAGCTCGGCCCGGCCGAACTTACAGCTTTTTTACTTGTTTAGAAGTAATTATGGCCAAGAACATCAACAACATCTAGAATAGCTCTTGGCTAACGCCAACACCAACCAATTCCAACAATAGCAATGGTCATAACAATAATGCCGCACACAACAACAACAGCAACGAATCGACCCAATTTCATTCATAAGACCCAAACGGAACTCTTCAAGAAGATTATAAAGAGCAAGTTGGAGGTTAGAGGGAGCAAGAGAGGAGGGGGATAAGGGGTCACCACTTGAGGAGATTTTGGGTGAGGTTTAACAATGCGAAAAATAGCAAACAAGCCAATAACAAATTTTGTGCAAACAATCGCATAAAAACAACAACAACAACAGCCAAAATATTGGCAATATTTACGAAACAAAAACAACAACAACAACGATGATACAAAAATACGCAAGTAAACAAAATATTCCAGGGAATAGAAGAGATATTGAAATGTTATTTCAACAAAGCTATTCCATTGTGTGAATGCATGGCTACTATGGACTAGATTGCGTATGACTTGGTCAATATAAGTGTGGGATAAGCAACTAGCACCAATACAAATATTATCATCAACATCCCCATCATCAATTGCTGATGAAGATACTCCAAGTGATTCGATTGCTGGGAGAAAAACAAAAAAACAGACACACAGTTTTTCTGCGCAATGGCTGGCTATTGGTGAAATGATTTTAGCCAGATTAACAAAAAACCATTCACACCCCTTGATCATATTTTGCTGCTACGTTACGAGTTGAGTGGGGGGGGGGAAGCTTTTTTCTCCACTCAATCATCTCTGTGGGTGGGCAGTGTAACTTGTTCCCCAAACTGTTTTCCTTTTTTTTCCAGCTGTCTGAAAAACAACCACTAACCATGGGATGTTATTCCATGAGTTGCGGAAAGAATCTCCAGCGGAGAGTGGCATCATTTTGTCATCATCTGGGAGTCTCTATTTTCGGAAGACAAAGAGCTTTTTACAAAATTAAAATATTTTTTGTTTCACAATTTTCAAATGTCAAATAGTTTATTTTTGAATTGGGAAACCATTTGCTGGCGCCATGGTGGAAACTTAATGGCCATTCAATTCACTTAATGGTTAAACGCAAAATTGGAAGGGAAAATAAAAGGAAATTAATATATACTGGTATGAGAGGATAAACTCGTGCATATTTCTTGAAATGTTCTATAACATGAAATAGATTTTGAACATTTCTTGTTTTGTAGAGGGATTAAAAATATTCAATTATATGTTCTATATGAACCGAAGTCTTTTAAACAGATAACCTCGTACAAGTCTGCAATGAAGAGAAGCTCCTTGGCAGGTCTTCTATGGAACGAAAATTACTGACCGATCTTCTAAAGTGGGTGGTGATTGACAGGTCTTCCATATAAAGAAAAAGTTTTGCCAGGTATTTTATAGAGAGAATGTCTTTAATAGTAAGGCTTCTTATATTCCTTGTAGGTCACAGGTCTTTAATAAAGAAAACAATTTTGAAATGTCTTCCATGCGAAGAGGTTATAGGTTTTTTATAAAGATACGAATTTTGACAGAAGAAATAAGACTTTGACAGCAGTTCCATAAAGCGAAGACAGATCTTCCATAAGCAGAAAGAGAAAAATCTTCCGGAGTTGTTATACAGGGGGAGGCCACTGGCAGGTTTTATATGAGGGGAAGACATTTGAGAGCAAACAATGACTCTTGAGAGATCATACAATATGAGATGAAAAAACTGTAACCAACCTCAGACTGCTGTCATTTCTGCCACTGGCAGGTTTTATCTGATGTGAAGACATTTGACAGCAAACAAAGACTCTTGAGAGATTATACGGGGTGAGATGAAAAAACTGTAACCAACTTCAGACTGCTGTCATTTCTAAGCCACTCGTCCGACTGCTGTTAAAATTATTCCAGTGACAGCTCATTATATTGTTTACAAGCATACAAAAGCATTTTGGTGAGAATTTTCCAGAAAAAAAAAGATATTTGTGATGGAATTCAAGCGTGATAGTGTGATTTCTTTATATTTGATTGGAAAACCACAAGTGGCTGTCGTTAGCATTTGAATGTGAATAAATATTTTGTGTCTCGTACTATCACTCGTTACCGTGATACTGGTAGCGAAGACCGACGTCAAGGAAGTGGACGGAAGAAAACAGCAACATCAGCAGAAATGGCTCGAAAAGTAAAGAAGCGACTTTATCGAAGCCCGCGTAGCAGTGGCCGAAGAGAGCTGAACATATCGGAATATTCCATTCGTCAAACATTGAAAAATGAGCTCGGGGTAAAGCCATTGAAATTTCGAAAGTGCAAGAACTTACACCGCAACAGAAAGAAAATAGACTCAAAAGAGCTAAAGAGTTGCTTCGCTTGGCCGAAAGTGGTGAACTGCCGAATTTGGTTTTCTCCGATGAGATTCGGTTGGCCACCAGAACTCAAGCGCCGGCCAAGGTGATGGTGTGGGCCGCCATAGCAGCCGATGGTCGCTCTCCGCTCGTATTATTCGACCGTGGCATCAGAATAAATGCCGAATATTACCGCGAAAATATTCTGGAGGGTGTATTGAAGCCTTGAGAACGCAAACATTTTGCCCGCAGACCTTGGACATTCCACCATCGCACTCAGCAAACGTCACCCAAGAATGGTTACAAAATGAGGTTCCTCGCTTCGTTTCCAGCGCACAATGCCCACCAAAATCTCTGGATACCAACCGTTTGACTATTGTGTCCAGAGTATTTTGAAAAGCAAGGTTGGCACTAAAAAATACCAAAGTGTCGATCACCTCAAGTAAGCGTTTCGCCGGGAATGGGCCAAAATACCGCAGAGCAACATTCGGGCAGCGTGCGACGGTTTCACTGGTCGTTTGAAGGCCAAAATTCGTGCCAAAGGTGACCAATTCGAACAAATCTAAACTTATTCTAAAATTTGGTGCCATGGCCGACATTTTTTACTTTCATTCAATAAAATTGAAAAAAATGTAAAATTTATGGTGTTTGACTTTGTTGCAGTTTTTTTATCTTACCCTGTAGTCTTCTCCATGGAAGAGCAGAAGATAGTCTTGTCCATACGAGATCAGAAGATAATCTTATCCATAGAAGACTAGAGGATAATCTTCACTCACTGAAGACTAGGGCATGGTTTTCACTCATAGAAAACCAAAGAATGGCCTTCGCTCTTATGAGACCATAGGATGGTCTTCATTTACAGAACATCAGAGAATGGCCTTCACCCATAGAAGACCAGAAGATTGTCTTCACATAAAGAAGAAAAGGGGATGGTCTTGATTCAGAAGATCGGGGGATGGTCGTCACTCATAGAAGACCAGAGGATGGTCTTCACTCATAGAAGACCAGAGGATGGTCTTATCCACAGAAGACCAGAGGATGGTCTTGGCATAGAAAACTGGTAGATGTTCTTTTTATAGAAGACTAGAATATGGAATATGGTTTTCTTCATAGAAGAGCAGAGGATGTTCTTCATTCATAGGAGACCAGTCCTTCACTTATCGAATACCAGAGGATGGTCTTCACTTATAGAAGACCAGGTGATGGTCTTCTCTACATAACATCAGAGAATGGCCTTCACCCATAGAAGACCAGAAGATTGTCTTCTCTACAGAAGACCAGAATATGGTCTTCATTCAGAAGATTAGGGGATGGTCGTCACTCATAGAAGACCAGAAGGTGGTCTTCACTCATAGAATATCAGAGGATGGTCTTATCCACAGAAGACCAGAGGATGGTCTTGGCATAGAAAACGGGTAGATGTTCTTTTTATAGAAGATTAGAATATGGAATATGGTTTTCTTCATAGAAGAGCAGAGGATGATCTTCACTCATAAAAGACCGGAGGATGTTCTTCATACATAGGAGACCAGTCCTTCACTTATCGAATACCAGAGGATGGTCTTTACTTACAGAAGACCAGAGGATGGTCTTCACTCATAGAAGACCAGGGGATGGTCTTCTCTACAGAAGACCAGGGGATGGTCTTCTCTACAGAAGGCCAGAAAATGGTCTTCTCCACAGAAGGCCAGAAAATGGTCTTTTCCACAGAAGACCAAAAGATGGTCTTTTCCACAGAAGACCAGAAGATGGTCTTTTCCACAAAAGACCAGAGAATGGTCTTCTCTACAGAAGACCAGAATATGGCCTTTTCCACAAAAGACCAGGATATGGTCTTCTCCGCGGAAGACCACATGATGGTCTTCCCCTTAAAAAAACTAGAGGTTGGGCATAATATACAGAACACTAGAAGATCGCCTTCTTTACAGAAGACCAGAAGATGATCTTCTCCATAAACGACCTGAAGATGCCATCTTCTAGAGATGACCAGAAGATGGTCTACTCCATAGACGACCTGAAGATGGTATTTTCTATAGATGGCCAGAAGATGGCTTGCCCCATAGAATGTCAGAAGATGGTTACCTCCATGGTATCCTCTATAGACGACCAGAAAATGTATATCACATTTCAAGCATGTCAGAAGGGTCTGGCATATCGAGCCTACACAAAATTTTAGATATTATCAAACCCACTATCTTTACTACATATATTTTCCTATGATGGAGAGAAAAAATAAAACTGGTAAGAACAAATTTACGCTGTTTCCCCACATCAATATGGACTTTACAGTCTCTGCAGTAAAGAGGTCAATGCTATGTATCCCACATTGGATATTTCTTAAACCTAAACGGTACCAATATATTCGTCATCAGTTAATGCACTACCAAAGTATTTAATTCCATTTTGTTTTAGCTTCTATCTTCTGTTGTTGTTATTTTCATTTCTCATAACGGAATATTAATTTACGCCAATTTGGCAATGGGCCAAAAAAAAAAAAAAAAAAAAAAAAAACTCAAACGATGTTGTTCTAAACAAAATATTCAACGTTAATCATGTTTTTTTTTGTTTTGCTCTTTGAAAATTAAATATTTTGAAAATTTTCTATTTTGCATTAATTATCGCAGAATGTTTTGCCTCGTTCGAACCTCCTAAGGAGGACCATATTCTGGTAATGTTGTTGTGTCTGATTGTTGTTTCATATTTTACGCCTTATGACGGCTACGACGATGGCGGCAATAATAAATAATGTTAAGGATGAAGAAAATGTTATGTTTTCCCGCCGTTCCTTGAAAATGAAAAAAAGTTTTTCTTTCACAACCCCCACCCAGCCAACTCAGGCTGCTATTGGCAGCTGGCGACAACATTGAAGAAGTGCTGCAGTTGGCAGCCCCATAGAGATAAGGCCTAAAAATGTAAATTTAAGGAAATTATAAAATTTATAGATGTTTTTAACTATTAATGAGCCATGATTGTGGGTGGTAGAATTTTCAGAGATTGTGGGGCGCATTGGAATTGTTCGCACAAACATTTGCCAGATAAACTTATTGGTGTTGTTTATTTCTTTACCAGTTGTTGTTGTTGTTATTGTTTTCCATTCTTCCCTGGCATTATATCGCTTTTCTTTTCCTCTCCATTTGCTTGTTTATTTATTTTCATTACCGTTTCTTCTTGTCTTCCCCATCTTCTTCATGGGTATTTTGTTTTTGGCAAAGAAAATTTATGGCTTACATTAACAAATTTCCGTTTTGGGAGCATTTTCGCAAAGAAACATTGCATGTGTAGTGTTCACAGCAGTAGCAGCAACAGCATTCAATCGAGTTCGACAGTGGTATCGAATTCCAAATATTAAAAATTTAATCATTTGAATGGAAATTGCATTTCTTTTGAGCCACTGTATCGAACTGGTTAATAAAACAACAACATTTAAACAAACAATGCCAACCGAATGAACAACTGTAAACGAAATGACAGCAACAACCAGTACGACAGAAGGAGAAACAACAATAACAACATCGACTGCCACAAAATGTTGCCAATAAATTACGATTTGAATGTAATTACTGGCAGAATTCAGTTCAGACTTCTTTTATTAACAAATGTGGCAATGGCCAACCTACCAGCAGCCATTTATTCATCCTTCTTGTGCTGGATGAGGTGTAGACGAGAGAGAGAGAGAGAGAGAGAGGGAGAGAGTGGGGGTAACAACTTTTGTTCATTTGTAGCAAACATATTTTATTAATGGACCAAAATGTTTAATTGTTGTTAACTACTCAGAGTTGGGTTGGTGCTGCTGCTGCTGCTGCACTACAACAATTTAATGATAAATGTTTTTGTTCAATTATTCTCTTGTGCAGCCGAAATGCTCTGAACAGCTTACAGTTCAGTTCAGTTTATGGCCGGCTGATTGGTTGCTTGGCTCGCCACGATGCTCATTTGTTTTAAAAAATTGTTCACATTTTGTTTAACAACTTATAAAAACGACAAATTGTTCATCGTTTGACACTTGGCTGGCTGTTGTCATGGTAAAATTAAATTTATATAGTTTTTGTTAAATTAAAATGATGACTTCATATGTTTTATTATGAGGTTGCCTAAATACGAGGACAATTCTATATTTATCCTGGCAACGGGAACACCTTGTTTTAACCGACTAAAATATGGTCTCGTCAAAATAATGGGTTCAGTCTCAAATGTGTTTGGACCGATACGAAAATGGACTACATTAGTCTGCCCATTCTGGTTTTGAATGAGAAATCCAGCTAGTCGCCTTTCATGAGATCTTCTGGCCTTCTTTGAAAAGTCGAGATCCCGATTTCTGGTCTTCTATAAGATGACGAGCTCCTGGTTTTCTAAGGGAAGTCGAGATTCTGGGGAGACGAGCTCCTGGTCCTGTGAAGACGTGCTGTTGGTCTTCTAACTGAAGTCGAGTTTTTGGTCTTCTGTGCCAACCCTTCCAGTTTTCTATGAATAAAATATAGTCTCTTCAAAATAATGGGTTCAGTCTCAAATGTGTTTGGATAGATACGAAAATGGACTACATTCTGGTATTGCATGAGAAATCCAGCTAGTCGCTTTTCCTGAGAACTTTTGGCCTTCTTTGAAAAGTCGAGCTTCCGACTTCTGGTCTTCTAAAAGAAGACGAGCTCCTGGTTTTTGAGAGAAGTCGAGTTTCTGAGGAGGCGAGCCTCTGGTCCTGTGAAGACGTGCTGTTGGTCTTCTAACTGAAGTCGAGTTTATGGTCTTCTGTGCCAAGACCTTCTTCTAGTTTTCTATGATTAAAAAAAGTCTCCTCAAAATAACGGGTTTAGTCCCAAATGTGTTTGGATAGATACGAAAATGGACTACATTCTGGTATTGCATGAGAAATCCAGCTAGTCACCTTTCCTTAGATCTTCTGGCCTTTTTTGAAAAGTCGAGCTCCCGACTTCAGGTCTTCTATAAGAAGACGAGCACCTGGTTTTCTAAGGAAAGTCGAGTTTCTTAGGAGACGAGCCTTTGATCCTGTGAAAACGTGCTCCTTTTCTTCTAACTGAAGTCGAGTTCTTGCTCTTCTGTCTTCATGAGATCTTCTGGCCTTCTTTGAAAAGTCGAGCTTCCGACTTCTGGTCTTCTAAAAGAATACGAGCTCCTGGTTTTTGAGAGAAGTCGAGTTTCTGAGGAGGCGAGCCTCTGGTCCTGTGACGACGTGCTGTTGATCTTCTAACTGAAGTCGAGTTCTTGGTCTTCTGTACCAAGACCTTCTTCTTTCATGAGATCTTCTGGCCTTCTTTGAAAAGTCGAGCTCTCGACTTCTGGTCTTCTATAAGAAGACGAGCTCCTGGTTTTCTAAGGGACGTCGAGTTTCTGACGAGACGAGCCTCTGGTCCTGTGAAGACGTGCTGTTGGTCTTCTAACTGAAGTCGAGTTTTTGGTCTTCTGTGCCAACCCTTCCAGTTTTCTATGAATAAAATATAGTCTCTTCAAAATAATGGGTTCAGTCTCAAATGTGTTTGGATGGATACGAAAATGGACTACATTCTGGTATTGCATGAGAAATCCAGCTAGTCACCTTTCTTTAGATCTTCTGGCCTTTTTTGAAAAGTCGAGCTCCCGACTTCAGGTCTTCTATAAGAAGACGAGCACCTGGTTTTCTAAGGAAAGTCGAGTTTCTTAGGAGACGAGCCTTTGATCCTGTGAAAACGTGCTCCTTTTCTTCTAACTGAAGTCGAGTTCTTGCTCTTCTGTCTTCATGAGATCTTCTGGCCTTCTTTGAAAAGTCGAGCTCTCGACCTCTGGTCTTCTATAAGAAGATGAGCTCCTGCTTTTCTAAGGGACGTTGAGTTTCTGAGGAGACGAGCCTCTGGTCCTGTGAAGACGTGCTGTTGGTCTTCTAACTGAAGTCGAGTTTTTGGTCTTCTGTACCAAGACCTTCTACTAGAGTGGACACCATCTTCTGGCCTTCTACAATCGAAGTTCACCTAATGGTTTCCTGTGAGTCAATATCATCTTCTATGAGAAGACTATCTCCTGGCCTTCTATAAGAAGACTAACATCTGGTCCACTACGAGAGGACCACCGTCTGGTCTTCTATGGAGAAGACCTTGTGGTCTCGTATGGAGAAGACTTATGGGTTATGGTCTTCTATGGAGAAGACCAGCTTATCGATTTCTATGAAGAACACCAGCTTATGGTCTTCTATACGGAAGACTAGCTTCCGGTCTTTTATGGAGAAGCCTAGTTTCTGGCCTTCTATGGAGAAGACTAGAGTCTGGTCTTCTATGGAAAACAGTAGCTTCTAGCCTTTTATGAAGAAGACCATCTTCTGGGCTTCTATGAAGAAGACCATCTTCTGGTCTTCTTTGGAGAAGACCATCTTCTGCTCTTCTATGGAGAAGACCATTTTCTGCTCTTCTATGGAGAAGACCATTTTCTGCTCTTCTATGGAGAAGACCATTTTCTGCTCTTCTATGGAGAAGACCATTTTCTGATCTTCTATGGAGAAGACCATCTTCTGCTCTTCTATGGAGAAGACCATTTTCTGATCTTCTATGGAGAAGACCATCTTCTGCTCTTCTATGGAGAAGAACATTTTTTCTGCTCTTCTATGGAGAAGACCATCTTCTGCTCTTCTATGGAGAAGACCATCTTCTGCCCTTCTGTGGAGAAGAACATTTTTTCTGCTCTTCTATGGAGAAGACCATCTTCTGCTCTTTTATGGAGAAGACCATCTTCTGCTCTTCTATGGAGAAGACCATCTCCTGGTCTTCTATGGAGAAGACCATTTTCTGGTCTTCTATGGAGAAGACCATTTTCTGGTCTTCTATGGAGAAGACCATTTTCTGGTCTTCTATGGAGAAGACCGTTTTCTGCTCTTCTATGGAGAAGACTATTTTCTGGTCTTCTATGGAGAAGACCATTTTCTACTCATCTATGGAGAAGACCATTTTCTGCTCTTCTATGGAGAAGACCATTTTCTGCTCTTCTATGGAGAAGACCATTTTCTGCTCTTCTATGGAGAAGACCATTTTCTGCTCTTCTATGGAGAAGACCATTTTCTGCTCTTCTATGGAGAAGACCATTTTCTGCTCTTCTATGGAGAAGACCATTTTCTGCTTTTCTATGGAGAAGACCATTTTCTGCTCTTCTATGGAGAAGACCATCTTCTGCTCTTCTATGGAGAAGACCATCTTCTGCTCTTCTATGGAGAAGACCATCTTCTGCTCTTCTATGGAGAAGACCATCTTCTGCTCTTCTATGGAGAAGACCATCTTCTGCTCTTCTATGGAGAAGACCATCTTCTGCTCTTCTATGGAGAAGACTATCTTCTGCTCTTCTATGGAGAAGACCATCTTCTGCTCTTCTATGGAGAAGACCATTTTCTGCTCTTCTATGGAGAAGACCATTTTCTGCTCTTCTATGGAGAAGACCATCTTCTGCTCTTCTATGGAGAAGACCATCTTCTGTTCTTCTATGGAGAAGACCATCTTCTGCTCTTCTATGGAGAAGACCATCTTCTGCTCTTCTATGGAGAAGACCATCTTCTGCTCTTCTATGGAGAAGACCATCTTCTGCTCTTCTATGGAGAAGACCATCTTCTGCTCTTCTATGGAGAAGACCATCTTCTGGTCTTCTATGGAGAAGGCCATTTTCTGCTCTTCTATGGAGAAAACCATTTTCTGCTCTTCTATGGAGAAAACCATTTTCTGCTCTTCTATGGAGAAGACCATTTTCTGCACTTCTATGGAGAAGACCATCTTCTGATCTTCTATAGAGAGAGACCATCTTCTGCTCTTCTATGGAGAAGACCATCTTCTGCTCTTCTGTGGAGAAGAACATTTTTTCTGCTCTTCTATGGAGAAGACCATCTTCTGATTTTCTATAGAGAGAGACCATCTTCTGCTCTTCTATGGAGAAAACCATCTTCTGCTCTTCTATGGAGAAGACCATCTTCTGCTCTTCTATGGAGAAGACCATCTTCTGCTCTTCTATGGAGAAGACCATCTTCTGATCTTCTATAGAGAGAGACCATCTTCTGCTCTTCTATGGAGAAGAACATCTTCTGCTCTTCTATGGAGAAGACCATTTTCTGCTCTTCTATGGAGAAGAACATCTTCTGCTTTTCTATGAAGAAGACCATCTTATGCCCAGAAGACCCTCTTCTGATCTTCAACGGAGATCACCATCATCTGTCTGATCTTCTACGGAGAAGACCATCGTCTGTCTGCTCTTCTACGGAGAAGACCATTGTTTGTCTTGTCTTCAATGAAAAGGCCATCGTATGTCTGGTCTTCTATGGATAAGACCATCGTCTGCCTGGCCTTGTATGGAGAAGGCTTCTCTAAAAAAGCTTCTTTGTGCTTTTTGAGATGGCTTTTTGGCCTTTTAAAGAAAAGTCGTTTGGTTTTCTGTGGGAAGTCTTTCTGGTTTTTATAGAACACATCTGTTTCTTTTATAGGGAGATTTCTGTCCTCTTATCGAAAGACTATCTGATTTTCAAAGGGAAAACCTTCTGGTCTTTTATAAGAAACTTTCATGTCTTCTATGCAAAAACCTTCTGGCTTTCTATGGGAAGATGCTGTTGCATTCTATAGTAAGATATTCTGGTTTTTCTGTAAAAAGTACTTTTCGATCTTTGATACAGTAAGACCATTTGGTCATCTATAGGAAGGGCTTCTGGGAAAATTTCCGGGTCTTCAAGCACCTTCTGGCTTTCTATGGGAAGATGCTGTGACATTCTATGGTAAGATCTTTCTGTTTTCTGTAGAAAGTACTTTTTGATCTTTGATACAGTAAGACCATCTGGTCATCTATAGGAAGGCCTTCTGGGAAAATTTCCGGGACTTCAAACACCTTCTGGCTTTCTATGGGAAAATGCTGTGGCATTCTATGGTAAGATCTTCCGGTTTTCTGTAAAAAGTACTTTTTGATCTTTGATACAGTAAGACCATCTATAGAAAGGCCTTCTGGGAAAATTTCCGGGTTTTCAAACACCTTCTGGCTTTCTATGCGAAGATGCTGTGGCATTCTATGATAAGATCTTCCGGTTTTTTTTTTTTTTTTTTTTTTGTAAAAAGACCATCTGGTCATCTATAGGAAGGCCTTCTGGGAAAATTTCCGGGTCTTCATGGAAAGGACTGTATGGTTTTCTATGAAGAGTCGTCGTCAGGAGAGAGAAGCTCTTCTCTAAAAAGAGATTTTATTAGAAGACTCTTTGTATTATCCATGGTCTAGAAGGAAACTTACTGGGTTTTTTTAGTTATAACTTCTGATCCTGCATTTGAAGACCTTCTGTGAACTCCTATGGTCTTCTCTAAGAAAACCTATTGGACTTCTAAAGAAAAGCTCATTGGCTTTGAAACAAATGCCATTAGCATGAACATTTATTTCGAAGATTTAAGGAGCACTAGGACTTTAAGATACAAAGATAGAGTGGATTATGTCCAAAATTTGCAATATAGTGGTGAAGGCTTAAAATAAAATGAATTGACATTTTTTTATAATATTAAATTAAGCATATTACTTTTGAAGAACCTCTTCTTATTAAAGACGAAAAATATTTTTATAAAAATTTAACTCACCGCTGAAAGATGCCATTTTTTAATAAAAATAAGTTTGAGGACTTACCTAAAAAGACAAGAAACATAAAAACTGTTATAATTTTCAAAAAAAAATATATAAAAAAATAGCATGATTGAGAATTTTTAAAAGTGTACACACAACTATAATGAAGCATCCAAAAAATTTTCATAGAAAAACGAAATGCGTTTCAGATTTTCTGAGTTCTAAGTGCCACGTGTCACTGTGATGTCCAATGACATCACCTCTTTTGTGATTTCTCCCCCACAACTGTCAGCACAGCGTCTATTTCAAAATTGTCGTCATCAAATTCACATTGATTCGTTCGAATTGCAATAGTTTTATATAGCACCTCATAAAAAGTCGCAACAAATGAGAATCTCATGGTCTCCCCCCACCAGCCCCAAAGACCGCCCACAAATGAGATGATTAATTTGACTCCGGCCAGTTACCATAATATCTACGTATATGCTCCTATGTATGAAGAATGAAGGAGAAGAAAAAAATAACATTCATTTCAATTTCTTAATTGGAAGCAATATATACATTTTTGACATTTGGTAATAACAAACAATTCCACTTAACAAGTCAGATAGTAATCGAGAGGAGAGGTAGAAGAAGGCGGAAGGAGAGAACAATTACAAAATGACCATTTTTTTTTTTTGTTCTTTCAACAACTACAAATCAAAATTGTCCTCCCCCTTTAACCGAGGTTTGCTAAATGGTTAAATGATATATCAGACAATATGCGGTGCGATATGGGGGGAGGGATTTTTCGAAAGATACTCGCATGTATTGTAACAAAACACATGCCAGGAAGAGGATGGCTGTCAGACACGCTCCTTTAATGGCATGTTTTCGACGATGATCTAATACAACGGCCACATGAAACATTGCATCACTCATCATCATCTGGGTGGCATTTAATAGTTTTTCGCACAGAAACATAAATTTACGTCATGAAATGTAATGTCTGAAACGTTTACCATAAAATATTTGGCATACTCGTTGGTACAGCATACCTAGCCACTAAGGCCACAATCTCCCCACTCTCTTTTTCTTCTATTTTTTGAGATAACACAACGAAAATACTTTGTTGAAAATATGATGGCTATATAAATTATGGCCACCACACTTTTAAGGTGGGGGGAATCTGCATCATCAAAAGGATGTTCGTGGTTGTAACTTTGACATGCAACGTGCAAGGACAGTGGAAGGGGAATATACAGGATAAGATAAAAAAACTGCAACAAGGCCAAACACCATATTTTTACGTTTTTTTTTTTTAATTTCATTGAATGAAAGCAAAAAATGTCGGAAATATCATAACATTTTAGAATAAGTTTAGATTTGTTCGAATTGGTCACCTTTGGCACGAATTACGGCCTTCAAACGGCCAATAAAACCGTCACACGCCGCCCGAATGTTGCTCTGCGGTATTTTGGTCCATTCCCGACGAAGCGCTTGCTTGAGGTGAACGACCCTTTGGTATATTTAGTGTCAACCTTGCTTTCCAATATATTCCAGACACAATAGTCCAGCGGATTGGTATCCGGATATTTTGGTGACCATTTTGGTGTGCGCTGAAAATAAAGCGAGGAACCTCATTTTGTAACCATTCTTGGGTGGCGCGTGCTGAGTGCGATGATGCTGAGTCCTGAGAGAATGTCCAGGTCTGCGGCCAAAATGTTTGCGTGCCCAAGGCTTTAATACATCCCCCGATTATTTTCGCGATAATATTCGGCATTTACATTTCCTTCTTTTAATTTTATTGAATGAAAGCAAAAAATGTCGGAAATAGCATCAAATTTTAGAATAAGTTTATATTTGTTCGAATTGGCCGCCTTTGGCGAATTATTGCCTTGAAACGTCCAATGAAACCGTCACACAGTGCCCGAATGTTGCTCTGTGGTATTTTGGCCCATTCCCGGCGAAGCGCTTGCTTGAGGTGATCGACATTTTCGTATTTTTTAGTGCCAACATTGCTTTCCAAAATATTCCAGACACAATAGTCCAGCGGATTGGTATCCGGAGATTTTGGTGGGCATTGTGCGCTGGAAATGAAGCGAGGAACCTCATTTTGAAACCATTTGTGGGTGGCGTGTGCTGAGTGCGTTGGTGCTGAGTCCTGTTGGAATGTCCAAGGTCTGCGGCCAAAATGTTTGCGTGTCCATGGCGTTAATACACCCTCCAGCATATTTTCGCGATAATATTTGCGGCCCACACCATCACCATGGCCGGCGCTTTAGTTCTGGTGGCCAACCGAAGGTGCACATTTTCTGCTGACCTCTTTGGACAACGAATGTTTTTTCATCGGAGAAAACAAAATTCAGCAGTTCTACACTTTGGTCAAGCGAAGCAACTCTTTAGCTCTGTTGAGTCTATTTTCTTTCTGTTGCGGTGTAAGTTCTTGCACTTTTTGGAATTTCAATGGCTTTACCCCGAGCTCATTTTTCAATATTTGCCGAATGGAATATTGCCATACGTTCAGCTCACGAGCCATTTTTCTGCTACTGGGACGCCGGTTTCGATCAAGTCGCTTCATTATTTTTCGAACCATTTCTGCTGAAGTTGCTGTTTTCTTCCGTCCACTTCTATGACGTCGGGCTACCAGTATCACGGTAACGAGCAGTCGGGCTACACTACCAGTATCACAAAAGTTTTATTCCCCGTTAAATGCTGGAGGGCTCTAACGATAGCCACTTGTAGTTTTCCCGCCAAATATAAAGAAATCGCACTATAACTATTGAATTCCATCACGAATAACTTCTTTTCTGGAAAATTCTCACCAAAATGCTTTTGTACGCTTGTAAACAATATAGTGAGCTGTAACTGGAAAAACGTTAGCATGTGTCGGACGAGTGGCTTAGAAATGATAGCAGTCTGAAATTGGTTGCAGTTTTTTCATCTCACCCTGTATAGCTTAAAGTAAAAATTCTGGTGTTTGAGGTTTTGCAAATATCGGATAGAATATATAAAAATCGTTAAGTAAGACTGGACAGAATTTTTCAAACCCTCCATCATAAGATAAAGAAAAACTTTAAACGAAAAGTATGGGTATTTAAAACAATTTTGGAGGGCAATAACATCAGTTGTGAAAAGTTTACCATTTCGTTCTATAATTTTGTACAGTGTTGCACTGGCGCCAAAAATACTTTGTAGAAATTGCCATTTGCCCCCAAAGTGTCCTGAGTTGTGTTTTACATGGCAACAAATGTTCCCTGTGGCCATTTGAGTTGAGTGAAGTTAAAAAAGCAAATAAAAAAACAACTAAAGGACATTCAACATTACCCTGAGAGCAATTTATGGGTTGTATATTCTCTCCCGTCATCTACAACTCAAATTCCAATGGATATTAGAAAGGTGAACTGGATGCAGAAAAGATTGGTTTGATGGTCGTCGGATTTTAATATTGTTATAATTGAATTCGTTTATTGAACTGAAAAAAACTGAGAATACATATTTGACAACAAACATATTGATATCAAAGCCTATTAAGATTATGTTAATAATATTGGACAAAGTGTTTTATGCTAAAGTACAATATTTGATTCAATTCTCAACACTCTACCTGAATTAAATATTTCTTACATTATAATTACAAAACAATACAAGTTGGAAACTAAGCAATGCCAAAAACTCCTTTAAAATATTCCAACTTCTGTGGAGTTACTGCCTTGGTAAAAACGTCAGCAACCATTTCTTTTGTTGAAAGATACTTCAAAGATATTTCATTGTTGTCAATTTTCTGTTTGATAAATTTGGCTTTAATATCCACATGCTTTGTCCTTGACGAATACTTGTTATTTGTAGCCACTTGTATAGCTCCTTTGTTATCACAATACAAAACCATGTTGACATTGTTGTTGGGATTGAGTTCTTTTTCTAGTCGTTTCAACCAAACAGACTCCTGTATAGCTGCAGTTATTGCCATGAACTCAGCTTCCGTTGAAGATAGTGCCACCGTTTTTTGTCTTTTTGTGGACCAAGATATTGCTGCTGATTGAAAAATAAAGACATAACCAGTTGTCGAATGGCGGTCGTCCAAACTTCCAGCCCAATCTGCATCGCAATAGCCGGTAATATCTTCTTCTAAATTTTTCTTATAGATGAGCCCTTGTTCTATAGTTCCTTTGAGATAACGCATTATTCTTTTTACAGCTTCCCAATGCGCTCTACCAGGATTTATTCCGAATCGGCTCAGGATATTCACAGCATAGTATATATCAGGGCGCGAAACCTGAGCAGCGTACAACAAGCACCCAATAGCTTCCATATACGGTGTTTTCGACATTTTTTCCTTTTCAACTTCGGTTTTAGGGGACATACTTTCGTATAACTTCTTATTATAGTCCATTGGAGTTGAGGAAGGGTTACAGTCATTCATTCCGAAACGTGTCAATACATCTGATATGTACTTAGACTGATCAATTTTGATTCCATCTTCAGTTCGGGATATTGTCATACCAAGAACATTAGACACTTCCCCCATGTCTTTCATTTTAAATGTTCTTGAAAGTGTATTCTTGACAGAATTTATTTCGTTTTCGTCATTGGAGAATATAATTACATCATCTACGTATATTGCAATATAAATCTTCTTTTCATCTGTCACCTTTGAATATACGCATTGATCCACTTCTCCTTGTACAAAACCCATATCGATAAGTTCCTTGTTTATGGTTTCATTCCATACTCTCCCAGATTGTTTCAAGCCGTATATGGATCTGTTAAGCTTACAGACTTTATTAGAAGCATCACGGAAACCTTCGGGTTGTTCCATATATATGGTTTCTTTTAAAATCCCGTTTAAATAAGCGCTAACGGCATCCATCTGATGAATCTTCATGTCATATTTTGCTGCCAATGCTGCTAAATACCTTATTGATTCATACCGAACAACTGGAGAGAATGTTTCCATATAATCGATACCTTCAGTCTGTGTAAATCCCTTTGCGACTAGTCTTGCTTTCCATCGCAACGTGTTTCCATTGGAATCTTGCTTGGTCTTGAACACCCATTTTGACTTCAGAGCTTTGCATCCTTCAGGAAGTTGAACCAAAGTCCAAGTATTATTGACTTTCAAAGAATTCATTTCATCTTGCATGGCTTTTTTCCAATGTTCAGAATCTTCAGACGACATTGCCTGTTTTATAGTCTGGGGGTCTGAAGAAACATATTCTATTGCAGAAAATGCCGTTGATCGTTGATTACGGTTTGCTATCCTTTCTGATCTTCTAATATTTTCAGACGTTGGTATTGGTCGTGAATTACATTGATTTGGTTCCCATTCTTCATCATTTGGGTCCACATAGCCATTGTTATCAAAACATTCTGAATCCAAAAACTCACTATCAGTTTCAGAATCACTACGAGGCTCATTTTGAATTACATTATTGCCATCCAATTCGGTTGACTCCATATTCGTTGATACATTATTCACTGTTTGGTTCAAAACATTATCCATTTCTTCATCTGGAGATTGAATTAGCAAAGGATTGTACAGATTAGAAGATGGCGTTTCAATGTTTGAGTGAACATTTTCAAGAAATACCACGTCACGGCTAACAATTATTTTTTGATCACTTGGATCAAATAATCGATACGCTTTACTTTCCGTGCTGTATCCAACCATGATACATTCTAATGACTTTGGATCAATTTTAGATCTTCGTTGTTTTGGTACATGGACCAAAGCTGGACATCCGAAGACTCTAAGATGCTTCAAATTTGGTTTTCGACCCGACCATAGTTCTTCGGGACATCCTTCATTTCCTCGGCATGGCACTCTATTTATCAAGTACGATGCGGTAGAAGCAGCTTCTGCCCAAAAACGTTGATCTAATCCACTGTCGATAAGCATACATCTTACCCTTTCTATAATCGTCCTATTTATTCGCTCGGCTACACCATTTTGCTCGGGTGTATATGGACATGTTTTTTGATGTATTATTCCACTTTTTTTTAAGAATTCAGAAAAATGTTTGCCGGTGTACTCACCCCCATTATCCGATCGTAGAATCTTGATTTTTTTTAGAACACTGGTTTTCCACTAAAGCCTTGAATTCTAAAAATTTCGGAAATACCTCAGACTTTTTCTTGATTGGATAGACAAACAGTTTTCTTGAGTAGTCATCCACAAATGTCAACAAAAAACGAGCTCCCGAGAACGAACTTTCTTTTAGTGGACCAACAACATCCGAATGAATAATTTCCAATAGCTCTTTGGCTTGAGTACCGACTTCTCTACTCACTTTTCGGGTTTGCTTTCCCTTCACGCAGACAACACATGGTTCAGAACATTCTTTGCCAAAATTTATGCCAACATTTGCGCTCTTGACATCACCCAGTTTCGCATTACAGATATGCCCCATCCTTCGGTGCCACAAATTGAAATCATTGGCCATGGTAAAAGCTTTACCCTTTTCCTCTTTCGAATTGCATTCTAACCGGTACAATTGATTCTGCGCAGTTGCCGTTGCTATAACACGTCCATTTTTATCAGAAATGCGGCATTTTTCACCTTCAAAAGTCACCCTTTTTCCATTCTTAGCCATTTGTCGAACGGAGAGTAAGTTGGTACACAAATCTGGAACATACTCCACGTCTTTGATTGTAACACATCTCTTATTTTTTCCAGAGCCAACTTCAATATCAACATATCCAATGGAGTCCACTACGAGTTCATGCTTATTCGCAATAATCACCTTTTTATTAAAAACATCACGGATGTTGTACATGTGGTTCTTCTCATTCGTCATGTGGTTGCTTGCTCCACTATCAACGTACCAGGCATTTAAACAATCTGAACTTGAAGTGGATTCCGTAGCTTTTGCACACGCGCTCACATCGGTAGTTGTAGCAAATAAAACATCCGACTTCTTTTCATGCTTCCTTGTAGCTCCATTGTCATTTGGCTTCAATTTGCTGGGACAATTTCTTGAGATGTGTCCAAGTCCACTGCAATTGTAGCATTTGATTTGCTTCTTACCTTTCTTGATACCTTTAGATTGTAACGCCGATTCTTTTTCTGGAGCTCGATCGAATTTCGCATCTTGAAGTAGAACATTCTTCACCTTATCCACCGTCAATTTCTCCTTGGTATTTTCCACGGCCATCACAAGCGGTTTAAAGTCATCCGTTAATCCAGCTAACATTAGAGATGCAGTCAACTCATCGTCAATGTTTAAGCCAGCATTTTTCACTTTAATAGCCACTATAACGATGTCATTGACGTATTCCTGAATGGATCCATAGTTCTGTAGCTTGATGTTCACAAATTGCTTCAGCAATTCAACTTTTCTGGTAAGGCCCGTATCTTCGTACGCATTCATCAATGCACTCCAGGCATTTTTCGCGGTAGTTGAAGTTGCAATGTGGCCGTAATTGTCTGGTTCAATCATCAATGTTATCTCGGCTAAAGCTCTCGCATTCAATTCAGCATCAGCGGTATTATCAACACATGCCTTCCAGCACCCTTTAATGACCAGATATGATTGCGCTTGCCTCTTCCAAACATCAAAGTTTTCGCGTCCACGCAATCTTTCTAGCGGAAAAGCTATGTTATTACCAGCCATTTTAATTTTTTTTTTCACAAACGTCACTAGTTTTCAATATTAAAAAATGTATCTATTTTGTTTTGCCGAATATTTTTTTCAAACGTGACTAAGGCCCATAACCTGTTATAATTGAATTCGTTTATTGAACTGAAAAAAACTGAGAATACATATTTGACAACAAACATATTGATATCAAAGCCTATTAAGATTATGTTAATAATATTGGACAAAGTGTTTTATGCTAAAGTACAATATTTGATTCAATTCTCAACAAATATCCACCCGAAAAAAACATGCTTAACAAGGACTTTTCGACGTGGTCATAACGATGTATATGTCTGTAGTCATCCGGATTGTTTCTGCATTTCTTTTTTATCTTTTTTGGAGGTTGAGGGAAAAAAGTAACAAAAATATGATTTCATCCTTTTTGGGGGTAATATGTGGACACAGAGCAACATGCAGCACCACATCATTGTTGTGGTATCCTGGCGTCCATGTCCAACCCACAGAAACGGAAACTACACACATGTTGCTCACTTTTCCGGACCAGACATTGTGCCTGCTGAGTGCCAAAGCCAAGAGCAAAGCAACAACTGACGAAGACGACGATGATGATTATTGGAGTTATGGATATGTAAAGTATTTTGGATGAATATTTGGTTTGCATTTATAGTTATCCTTGAATCAAAAATATGATAGGAGAGCGTTCCGCTTTATTCACTCTTAAAAAAAAACTTAAAGACTAAAATATTGGCTTATGCAAAATAAACTCTCAATACAATATATCATTTTTACCATAAAAATGGCAAGTCAAGTTTTTGACAACTTCCAGGAGAAGAAGGAATTCTTAGCCTTCTTTAAAAAAGAAGACCATCGGGTCATAGTTCCTCAAGACTTTTTAGTCTTGTTGAGGGAATGGGTGTGAAAATTGGAGTTTAACAAGGAAAGTGAACAGTACTTTTCAAGACGAATTAATTGTAGTGTTGTCAATATCTATCCTCAAGTTTTTTGTTTTTTTTTTTTTAACTCGTTTGAAACCTCAACATTAAAGTTGGCGGTAAAATCTTCTGGTCTTCAGCAAGAAGAAGTTCCGGTCTTCTCCACGTATGTATTCGGTATTCTCTGGGGAAGAACAACTGATCTTTTGTGAAAAGAAGAAGATACCCTCTGACCTTCCTATGAGAAGAAGCAGAAGACGAAGGTTGAGAAGAAGAAGGTCATCTTGCATTCCCTCTTAGAAAAAGACATGCTGGTCTTCTGTAAACAAACCTTCTGGTCTTCTATGAACAGAACATCTAGAAGAGCAGATCTTCTGGTCTTCTATTAGCAGACTTTTTCTGGTCATTATGAGCAGACCATCTGGTCTTCTATGAGGACTTTACTGTCTTCTATGAACAGACCTTATTGTCTTCTATGGAAAGACCTTATGGTCTTCTTATGAGAAGACTCTCTGGTCTTTTGTGAAAAAACTTTCTTCTGGCCTTCTATGAGAAGACTTTCTTCTGGTCTTCTATGAGAAGACTCTTGTCTTCTATGAGAATATCCTTATGGTCTCCCATGAAAAGGCCTTCTGGACTTCAAAGAGGAGACCTTGTGAACTTCAAAGAGGAGACCTTCTGAACTTCAAAGGCGAGACCTGGTCTTCAAAGAGAAAACCTTTTGTTCATCAATAAGAAGATCTGCAGGTTTTCTATGAGAAGATCTTCTGGTCTTCTATAAGACAACCTTCTGGTCTTATGTGAGAAGTCTTTTATCTTCAATAATGTCTTCTGGTCTTCAATGAGAAGACCAAGAGAAAACCTTCTCACCTTCCAGGAGAAGACCTTCTTGCCTTCTAAAACCTTCTTGCCTTCCAAGAGAAGAACTCCTTGCCTTCCAAAGGAAGACCTTCTGGTCATTTGTGAGATGACCTTCTAGTCTTCTATGATATGACCTTCTAGTCTTCAATGAAATGACCTCCAGTCTCCTTGGAACGACTTCTGGTTCTTATTATTAGACGACTTTCGCGTCTTCCAAGAGACGACGTTCTGGTCTTTAAGGAATATTCTCTGATTTTCAATGCAATGATCCTCTAATCATAAAATGAGAACAACTCCTGGCCTTCTATAAGAAGACCTCAAGCTCTTCTCGGAGAGGATCTCGAGCTCTTCTATGAGAAGATCTCAAGCTCTTCTATGAGAACATCCCAAGCTCTTCTATGAGAAGATCTCAAGCTCTTCTATGAGAAGATCTCAAGCTCTTCTATGAGAAGATCTCAAGCTCTTCTATGAGAACATCTCAAGCTCTTCTATGAGAAGATCTTCTATGAGAAGATCTCAAGCTCTTCTATGAGAAGATCTCAAGCTCTTCTATGAGAAGATCTCAATCTCTTCTATGAGAAGATCTCAAGCTCTTCTATGAGAAGATCTGAAATTGAAATTTATATAAACCATGCTAGTCTAATTTCTAAAGTTTCTTCTTTACTAACGGATAATTCTTCGTTAATATGTATGGGCGACTTTAACCTTCCTGGTGTTTCTTGGATCTCGGGTGAGAATATTGTAGATTATGTTCCCTCGTCATACCCAATTGGTTTTGATGCCTTTTGGGATATTATATTTGAATCCTGCTTGTACGAAGTTAATGATATTTTAAATATCAAAGACAGATTATTGGATTTAGTCTTCTCTTCGTCGTTGAATATTTCGATTTCCAGAGTCTCTCCCTTTGTACTTCCTGAGGACAGCTATCATCCGACGCTGTTGATAAATCTCGAATTAAAGACATCTTCACCTAAATTTTTATCTACTAATGCTTTAATTAAAAGGCGTAACTTTGGAAAAACAAACCTTATTGAACTTCGCACTCTTCTATCAAACACTATATGGCGTATAAGTGACGACATTGACTCCAGTGTCTCAAAATTCTACGAGCAACTTAATTCCGCTTTATCTAATTCGGTACCTACTGTTAAGCAAACTATAGACCAGGGTCCCGCTTGGTTTACGCCTGCACTGAGACGTTTGCGCAATTTAAAAAGTAGATTGTTTAAAAAATTTAAAAAATCGAATACGGCATTAAACTATTCAAAGTATTCTTCTGCAAGGCATAAATACAACTCTGAAAATTCCAAATGTTATTCTCAACATTTAATAAAAATGAGACAGAACTTGTTGCATAATCCCAAAAACTTTTTCAAATTTGTAAATTCTAAAAAGAAAGCACAAAAATTTCCAAGTCGTATGAAATTTGGTAGTATTGAATCTAGTGATAACTTAGATATTGCTAATTTATTTGCCGATTTTTTTCAATCATCTTATACGTCGAACACTTTTAACGGTGTTTATAACTACAATATCGAGAAACTAAACTATTTTCCTCGTATTATCCTAACAGAAGATGAAGTTTTTTCTGGGTTAAAAGCATTACGTTCTTCGTTCTCCCCTGGCCCTGATGGCGTTCCAACGTTTATTCTAAAATCTTGTGCTGATGTGCTTCACGTGCCGCTCACTAAAATTTTTAATTTTTCCCTAATGAAAGGTTATTTTCCATGTTACTGGAGGTCGAGCTTTGTCATTCCTCTTCATAAATCAGGAAATAGGAGTTTAGTCGATAATTATAGATGTATCGCTAAATTAAGCGCTATTCCCAAACTCTTTGAACTTTTAGTTTCGCGTAGGATATCTCACTACCTAAAATCTATAATTTCACCTTTTCAACATGGATTCATGAAAGGTAGATCTACAATAACTAATCTCTTAGAATTTGTTTGTCATGTACATAGCTGTTTTGTTAGTAAACAGCAGACTGATGTAATTTATACGGATTTTAGCAAAGCTTTTGATACGGTAGTGCACAAGTTATTGCTCCTTAAATTAGATCTAATGGGTTTCCCAACATCACTGTTAAACTGGATATCCTCCTATTTAGAATGTCGCACCCAAAAGGTTCTCTTTAATGATACATCTTCGAAAAATATTTTTGTTTCATCTGGTGTACCGCAGGGAAGTCACTTGGGTCCACTACTATTTGTTCTTTACCTGAATGATCTTCCGAAAATTATTCGTTTTTCTAAAATTCTGATGTACGCTGATGATGTGAAACTGTTTCTTCACATTAACTCACTTAACGATGCAATTTCATTACAATATGATTTAGACACCTTCGTAAATTGGTGTAGTGCGAATGGTATGTCTCTTAATCTAAAAAAATGCAAAAAATTGTCGCTATTTCGAAATCAGCCATTACTATCTAACTATTATATTGGCTCTTATAAATTGGATAATGTTGAATCTTTCGTTGATTTGGGCGTAATCTTAGATCCTAAGCTACGGTTTCATTTACACATTGATTCTTGTGTTAATAAAGCTAAATCTTTACTAGGCTTTATCAAGCGTTGGTCAAAAGAGTTTAATGACCCTTACGTAACCAAAAGATTGTTTGTTAGTCTAGTTCGTCCAGTATTAGAATATGGTTGTATATTATGGAGTCCATTTTATAAATATTATTCTGATAAAATTGAATCGGTACAAATTCAGTTTTTAATTTTCGCTTTGCGTGGTTTAAATTGGAACCCCTCTGAACTTCTTCCGCCATACGAGAGTCGTTTAATGTTAATCGATCTTCCATCTCTTGAAAAAAGACGTTTTATGTTAAGAGCATTATTTATCATAAAATTATTACGTGGATTGATTGATTCCCCTTTTCTCACTGGTGAAATAAACTATAATGTTCCCTTTCGTAGAACTCGCAATTTTGAACCGTTAAAATTGTCCATAGCAAGAAGAAATTATGAACTTAATAGCCCACTGAGATCACTTTGTGTAATTTATAACAGTTTATGTAACACTATTTGCTTATATAGTCCCTTGAACACAATAAAAAATTGTATTCTGCATATGTAATTTTTGTTGTGCTATGTCTATGCTAATATTTTGTTTATGTAACCTTATATTTATGTCTTCTTAACTCTATAAGCTCATTTTTACGGCATATTATCTACAACTCCCTCCGCGGAACCAGTAGAACTTCGCCTTTGAGCACCAGTTGTACATGTTATATAATGTTTGTTTTACTTCATCAAGCTGCTTGATCATCTGGCATCTGATCTACAATCCCTATGCGGAACAGTAGACGTGGCCAATGCGCAGTGCTTGTAGATTGTTGCTTTGTAAATTTATGTTTACTAATCTGTGTGTGACTTTTAAAATGTCTTTTGTATTTTAACCACTGGCTGATGTAGTTTCTGTAGCCGGTGTAAAACCATTGCTAACCCGCCTTGGTCCGGACTTTGGTGTGTACGCGCTCTCTACGTCATAGGGAGGTTGCCCCCTCGGTCGGCAGGGGCGGGTGTGAGAGGCGTGGGACCGAACGAATAAAAAAAAAAAAAAGATCTCAAGCTCTTCTATGAGAAGATCTCAAGCTCTTCTATGAGAAGATCTCAAGCTCTTCTATGAGAAGATCTCAGGCTCTTCTAAGAGAAGATCTCAAGCTCTTCTAAGAGAAGATATCAGGCTCTTCTAAGAGAAGATCTCAAGCTCTTCTAAGAGAAGATCTCAAGCTCTTCTAAGAGAAGATCTCAAGCCCTTCTATGAGACGATCTTAAGCTCTTATATGAGAAGAACTTAAGCTCTTCTATGAGAAGACCATAAGCTCTTCTATGAGAAGAACTTAAGCTCTCCTATGAGAAGACCATAAGCTCTCCTATGAGAAGACCATAAGCTCTTCTATGAGAAGACCTTAAGCTCTTCTATGAGAAGACCTTAAGCTCTTCTATGAGAAGACCTCAAGCTCTTCTCAGATAAGATATCAAACTATTCTCAGAGAAGACCTTAAGCTCTTCTATGAGAACACCCCAATCTCTTCTCCGACAGGATATCAATCTCTTCTCAGAGGACCTGAAGAACTTCTCAGAGAGGACTTCAAGCTCTTCTCGGAGAGGACCTGAAATTCTTGTATGAGAAGACGTCAAGCTCTTATATAAGACGACCTTAGGCTTTTCTATGGGAAAACAGAGTAGTCTTTTGTTTGGTCCTCTATGAGGAAGCCCTTGCGACTTTCTACAAAAAGATGTTTGAGTCTCATGAAAATACTTTGTGGTATTTTTTCCCTCGAGAGGCTTAATAACACATTTTAAGTGCAATACAATATTATTTTCCGTTCTCAAACTTCATCACATTGAATATCTGGTCGCCAGTTGTGTTTTATTAGTTACCCTTCAAAGAAAGTTCTGCCATTTAATGGTATCCTGTAATATTAAATTATAGTTTTTCCCCCCAAAAATATCCATTTCCGTTTTATGCCAGCCATGCCCTCCCACCAGAACATGTCTCCGTTGAGCATTTCCCTGCATTTCATTTTAAAAATTGCTTAGATTTGCGTGCCAAACTTGATGATGTGCGTGCTGTCAACCCTTGTGGGCAGCCAGTCGTCATTACTGTCTGCCTGCAGTCGGCTGCCGAATGCTTAAACCTTTGTAGCAAATGTCTGGGCTAGTCTCCCCTCCAAGATGAAGCGTTTCATTTTGGCCACTGTCATGTGTTACAATCTCACGCTCCAATTACCCCCATTCCGAAATAAATACGGGACTCTAAGTTGCACTTGCTGTGGTGCAGTTGTAGTCTAGGCAAAATAACAGTCGTCAGCAAGTGAACAGCAACAACAGCCAGGCATGGGCACGGTCATTGTGGCTGGAAGTTATGGTTGTGATGGTGGTGGAGATGGAGATGGTGTTGGTGATGATGATTGCCCAGACATGCATGTTTCAATATAGCCTCGGTGTTGGCTGTGCACAGCAAAGTCCATTGCCACATCCTGTGCTGTGGAAGGACATAATATGCATGGCTCTCATTCACGTTTTCATGTCATGTGAATTTGAATGACATTTTGCAGATTAGAAGGATTTTCCACCGGATAAATGAATGGGGATTTTTTTTTTTTGATGTTATTCGAATGTGGTTTTTTGGTGTGGAGTTTTAACAGGATTGTGCACAATGAAATTGTGGTTCAATGAAATCATGTTTTTCGAGACTTAACTTAAAAGAAATATCTGGTTTTTGTGGTTGTGGTAGAATGTTTTCACTCCTCCCTCGAATATTTTGAATGCTGAAGGCATGGTTATGCAAATATTTAGGTTTTTTTTTATAGAATTTGGAATGGAATTTTCGTAAATTGGATGGTATTGATTATACTTCTTTTTAGGGAATATTGAAATATCAGTTATAGAAAAAAATATGCTGGCCGATCGATTGCAGTTATCTAGACCAGGGTAAGAGTTGTGGGGCTTGAGTAAAGTGCTACTGATCTTGATTAGCAGGATCTAAGAAATTCGTTTAAAACATCAATTTTAAGAAACATTCGAATTTTTGATTATTTTCCATATTAGACTCACCACATTATGGTTACGCTTTACTTTATGTTTCAAACACTTACCTGAAATTAAAAAAGAGAAAATCGTTTAAAAATTAATATTTTGATTCGGAAAGTAGCTATTACGAACGTTATTATTAGATTCATACTAAAACTATAGTTAATGTCTGACCAAACTAGATGTTTAATTCAAACAAGACATACAGGCTCATACAGGGTTGCCCATATTCGACGGACCCATCTGGCAACGCCATAACTTTTGACAGAGATGTCACATCGCTTAATGACATACCGCGTTTGAAGTGTCAGTCCAAGCAGATTTTTACCATGAACCAATACGCGCCACGCGAGCGCTCTGAATAGTTGAAATTTACATTCAACAGATGAAATAGTTGAAATTTACAAGAAGTCAATTGTGCGCCTTCTAAGAACACCATTAAGCGTTTATACAAAAAATTTTCGACTGGTAAGGCTCTTTCTAATCCGAAGAGGCCATATAAAAGTCAACCAAGGCGATCGGCCGAGAATATCGCTGCCGTACGAGCCAGTGTTGAGAGGTCCCCAAGAACATCCCAAAAACGCCGTTCTCAGCAGTTGGGCATGGCTCGGTCCACTTTACAACGGATTATTCGCATTGATTTGCATTTGTTCCCGTACAAAATTCAATTGACGCAAAGAATGTTGCCTGCGGACAAGCCTCGTCGATTGGAATGGGCCCAAATGTCCGTCGAATATGGGCAACCCTGTACATTTTGGACGTATGAGTTGATATAGGTGGAAGTACAGGGTGAGACGAAAAAACTGCAACCAACTTCAGACTGCTGTCATTTCTACGTCACTCGAGCACTCCAGCATTTAAATGTGAATAAATCTTTTGTGTTTCGTAAATCGCTCGTTACCGTGACGCTGGTAGCGTAGCGGGCTAGGTCAAGGAAGCGGACGGAAGAAAACAACAACATCAGCAGAAATGGTTCGAAAAGTAAAGAAGCGTCTTGATCGAAACCCGCGTCGCATTGGCCGAAAAATGGCTCGTGAGCTGAACATATCGCAAATATTCCATTCGGCAAATATTGAAAAATGAGCTCGGGGTAAAGCCATTGAAATTCCAAAAAATGCAAGAACTTACACCGCAACAGAAAGAAAATAGAATCAAAAGAGCTAAAAAGTTGCTTCGCCTGGCCGAAAGTGGTGAACTGTCGAATTTGGTTTTCTCCGATGAGAAAACATTTGTTGTCCAGCAGTTTGTAAACAAACAAAATTATCGTATTTATTTGCCGAAAATGTGCACCTTCGGTTGGCCACAAGACCTCAAGCGCCGGCCATGGTGATGGTGTGGGCCACCATAATAGCCGCTCTCCGCTCATATTAATCGACCGTGGTATCAGAATAAATGCCGAATATTATCGCGAAAATATTCTGTAGGGTAAGCCATGGACACGCAAACATTATGGCCGCAGAACTTGGGCATTCCAACAGGACTCAGCACGCGCCACCCAAGAATAATTACATAATGAGCTTCATTTCCAGGGCACAATGGGCACCAAAATCTCCGGATACCAATCCGTTGGACTATTGTGTCTAGAGTATTTTGGAAATCAAGGTTGGCACTAAAAAATACCAAAGTGTCGATCACCTCAAGCAAGCGCTTCGCCGGGAATTGGCCAAAATACCGCAGAGCAACATTCGGCCAGCGTGTGACGATTTCATTGGCCGTTTGAAAGCCATAATTCGTGCCAAAGGCGACCAATTCGAACAAATCTAAACTTATTCTAAAATTTGATTCTATTTCCCACATTGTTTGCTTTCATTCAATATAATTTAAAAAGAAAAATTTAAATTATAGCATTTGACTTTGTTGTAGTATTTTTTTATCTCACCCTGTATATGTTCAACTTGCTTAACTTTTTGCACAAAATGAATCAACCTTTAGTCTTTTGTGCTTTTCTAAAGAAAGTAATCGAAAGCAAAAAACTCAATGTCTTCGACATATTGACAATTTCCTAATACACTTTGAGAAGTACAGACACAAGTAATTGTACTGCAGGTCATATATCAAATGATCCTTCTCTTCTGTGCCAAAATTACACAATAGTGCATGAACGCTACAAGTGAATGACAAACTGTGAAAACCCATCAACACCCACCCCCCGCCAAAAAAAAAAAATAATACGGAGTAATGAAAAGGCTAGTCGACCATGTTTAAAAAATAATACCAACTGTTCGATTTTAAATGGAGAATGGTTTTTATGTCCGTATTGCCTGGCCATGTTTTTCTTCAAGTCTTTCTCTCTAATCAGTCTACTTTTCATAATAACACAACTAAAAACCATAATTGTCGTAAAATGTGTTTATAGAAGATTTTTCATGACGAGATGTTTTCTTCTGTCTGTATAACTCCCAAAGATCACCTTTGGCTGGTCTCTTAGCCAAGGCAAATCACAGTGAAACCTCTAAAACAGACATCAATGAAAAAAATTAAAAAAATT